>NC_092420.1:7313048-7658548 GCF_040894005.1 Engystomops pustulosus | reverse complement strand
GAGATCGGCCTGTATGATTCTGGCAGTTTTGTATCCTTTCCCTCTTTAAGGAGCATCACTATCAGTGCCTCATAACAGGAGGCTGGCAGGCTACCCTGCTCTATACTGTCTTTCAGCGTTTCTAACCATTGCGGTAGTAGTATCTCCCCAAACTCCTTAAACACTTCTATGGGGAGGCCATCCATTCCTGGCGCCTTGTCATTGGCCATACTCCCCATTGCCTGTTCCAACTCCTCTAGAGTTATTGGGCTTTCCAACATTTCCCTTGCCTCTGCATTCAGCCTGGGCATGCGCACCTCTCCCAAATAAGAGTCCAGTTGTTCCCTAGAATAATCAGCCCGGGAAGAATACAGTTGCTTATAATAAGTACTCAGTACCTCTAATATCCCTTCCGCATTTGTCACTTCCCTCCCTTCAACATTCTGTAATGCATATATATATGAGTTAGTTCTCCGGGCATTTGCCATCCTAGCTAACAATTTCCCCGTTTGTTCCCCCTCAGCATAGAATTGTTCTTTTAGAAACATAAGCTTGTTCTCCGCCTGTTCCAGCATATGCTCTTTCAACTGTTTTTGCGCTGCTATCCACCTCTCTTCCGTCTCTCGTGTGCCACTGCGAACATGCCGTTCCTCTGCTTCCCTCACTCTATACTGTAGCTCCACTCCAATCCCTCTAGATTTAGTTTTAACCTTTTTTATTTCCCTCGCCAAAGCCCCTTGCAGGAACATTTTCATGGCATCCCATAAAACCACTCTAGACACAGATCCCTCATTATATTCCAAATATTCCTTCAAGCGGTCCTTTACCGTCATCCCATCTATCAACCGCAACCAAAACGCATTCATGCGCCACCCACCCTTAATACGTCCCCTCCCCCCACAGTTTACTGTCAGTAAGATAGGGGAGTGATCCGACAAAGCCCGTGGCAGGTACTGAACGTCCACCACAGCTGATATTGCCCTATCCGTACCCAAAACCATATCTATACGAGATAAGGAGCCATATGTAGATGAAACACATGAAAATTGGCGTACTTCTTCATTGCGCTCCCTCCACAGGTCATGAAGGCCTATTTCTTCACACCACTTCCCCAGGGATGTTAAATTGTTCGTTCCTCCACCCCCTCCATTATTTAATCTGTCCTTCCCTTCGCATAGTACTTTATTAAAATCCCCCATAATCAGCCAGGGTACATCCGGCAACACCTCTAGTTTCTTCAGCAGCTCTCGCAACGGCACACAAGAATACGGCGGCGGAATATACAATACCACCACTACGCATTCCCAATGGTATATTCGGCAATGTACCACCACAAACCTCCCTTCTGAATCAGAATAGGAAGAATAAAGCATAAACGGAAGTGATTTAGCTATCAACAAGCTTACCCCCCTAGAATATGTAGTATGAAAAGCGTGGAAACTATGCCCCACCCACGCCCTATGAAGCAAGGATACCGTATCTCTTGTCAAGTGTGTTTCCTGCAATCCTACCATCGTTACAGCATTATTCTTTATATAGTCAAATATGGCCCTCCTTTTCTTAGAGCATCCCATGCCCCGGACATTCCAGGACAACCCCTTAAAGCTCTCCGCCATCATACCACATTGCCCAACTACTCCCCTCTCTATTTCCCTTAAGTGAATAGCTCCTGCTCCACCTGTCCAGCCAGACCAACCTCGAGCCCTCCCCCCCATCCCAACCCTCCAACTCCCCCAACGTAAACATTTCTTCCCTCCAAAGAGGAACGGGGCAAACATTTAGCATCCTAGCACATATATGCATGGTACATTGATATCCCAATCCCAGCACACTTTTCCTCCACATTCTCCCAGAGAGTGTGTATTCCTTCCCAAACACTCCGCCGCCTCTGTTGTTATACATTGCCGCTCCGCCACCTCGCCACATTCTATGTGGCTCCCACCTGCACTACTACCAGGGCAGCAGCATCCCTTAGACATATTGACCAGGCAACTAATAAAGGTCCCCCCCCTCTCCCCATGTTAAGACATTAAACTTATAACAAGGATATATAGAAAACTCTTAGCAAAGTTCACTTCAGTGGACTTCCATTCCGCCTCTTGCAGCCCAAACAGCCGGTCAGTCCCCTCCTGGGTCTTCAGGACGTCCCCTCAATCGGGCCTCATGAGTGTCCAGCCACTGTAACGCCGCTCTTGGTGTATCAAAAAAATGAGTGGTTCCAAGGGCCACTACTCGCAACCTTGCCGGATACAACATAGAATATACAACATCCAAAGCCCTCAGTCGCCGTTTAATGTCCAGGAATTGCATCCGCTTCTTTTGGACTTCAGCTGAAAAATCTTGATAGAAGGCCACTCTTACTCCATTTACCAGGATATCATTCCTATCTCGTGCCATACGTAAGATCCGGTCCCGGTCTTTAAAATGCAGCAGCTTGATGAGTACAGGTCGCGGCGGTCTGCCAGGCTGTAGTGGTCTTGTAGGTACCCTATGGGCCCGTTCTACCGCAAATAGGGGAGTTAAGTTCTCTCTTCCAAAGGTCTCCCCAAGCCACTTTTCAAAATATTCATCCGGGTTCTGACCTTCCACCTTCTCCGGCATACCAACTATCCTCACATTGTTGCGACGCAACCGATTTTCCAGATCATCAGCTTTTGCTTGTAAGGCTATCACGGCCTGGGATTGCTCTCTTACTTCCTGCCGCAAAGGGGGTATTACTCCCTCCACCTCTCCAATTCTGGCCTCCACCACAGTTGTTCTTTCTGCAACTTTATGGATATCTTGCCGCATCAGCAGAATGTCCTCTTTCAGGCTATCCACGCGGCCTGTCAATTTCAGCAGTGTAGATGTATTATGTTGCACTGCCCTAAGGATATCTGCTAATGTGGGTTCAGCCTCAATATCAGAATCTCGGGGATCATCTTCCTCTTCCTGCCCTTCTGTGGGTGCTTTCCCTGCATCCTCCTCCTCCTCCTCTGACAGTGAGTCCTGCAGGACTTCATATCTGGAGCCTGGAGACTTACTTGGGGTCCCTTTTTGGGACATGCTGCTGCTGCCACCCCTTCTCTTCTCCGTTCCTGGAGTAGCCCGTGCGAAGCCGCTCAACCTGGCAGCGGTCTCCGCCCGCAGTGGCCGCTCCATGCGCTCCTGTGCGTTCCGGGCGCCATCTTGGGAGCTGCGCTCCACGTGCTTCTCCCCGGGCTTGTTGCGCCTGCCGCCCGGCATTGTGTGACTAGAGCGGTCTGTCGCTTCACTGCCGCGGCTCTCCCCGATGTCACAGCCGCTTCTCCGGGTCCTGGCACGTTACAGGTGAGTGCCACAGGATAGTGTCAGGATTCGGGTAGCGGAGCTCTGGCGCCGTGCTGCCTACTCCATTCCCCGCTAGGCCACGCCCTCTCTCTCTCTCTTTCTATTTCTCTCTTTCTCTCTCTCTCTTTCTCTTTCTCTCTTTCTCTCTCTCTCTCTCTTTCTCTCTCTCTTTCTCTCTTTCTCTTTCTCTCTTTCTCTCTCTCTCTTTCTCTCTCTCTTTCTCTCTTTCTCTCTCTCTCTTCTCTCTCTCTCTCTCTTTCTCTCTCTCTCTCTCTTTCTCTCTCTCTTTCTCTCTCTCTCTCTTTCTCTCTCTCTTTCTCTTTCTCTCTTTCTCTCTCTCTTACTCACTTTCTTTTTCTCTCTTTCTCTTTCTCTATCTCTCTCTCTCTTTCTCTCTTTCTCTCTCTCTTTCTCTCTCTTTCTCTTTCTCTCTCTTTCTCTTTCTCTCTCTCTCTTTCTCTCTCTCTCTCTTTCTCTCTCTCTTTCTCTCTCTCTCTCGTGAAAATTGGAGTTTCACATTTTTTTTTTGCTGTAATGGAACCAAGGATTATCCATAAAGCTTCATATCAGACACTTTACACCTGATCATTGCAGCCTGGGACTATAGTAACATCCAGAGAGGTCCGTCTTTACCTAGGGGTAGTCTTACCTAGGGTAAGTCGGGTGTCCTTAAGTAGGGGACCGCCTGTATATATATGATACCAGTGGTGGCACTCAGACCCATCTCTGTGGGCACCCAGGTCATCACCTAATGCAGAGTTTCCCAGACAGTTTGAGCGACCCAAGGCCTCCTCTATAGTTCTGGGCATCCCAGGATGTGCTGCGTTCTGCGCTATTTTAATGCCACATTTCCTGGGGCTGCATGAGTGGCACAGAAGTGCGGGCAGGGCTGGATTATCATTACGGGGTCCTGCCCTGTGCTTCTACCTGTTCAAGGTAATCCTAAAGGGAAACTACAATGATCATCTGAATTTGCCTCCTTCTTTCTACTATATTGATGTCCTAAAGATGCCAATACGATTGTCAGCTGTGACACAGCAGGGGCCATAAGTTGCTGATTAAATTCCTGCGTCGGCACTTTGAGATAAATAAGTGGGTTTTTGGCTATAATTTCGTCACTCGGCCTCTAAAATGTTCCTCATCACTGTGATATATTGTTATGATTCTTCCTGATCCAGTGTCTGATCCGTACCCCGGTCACAATGCCCAGTTCTCCTGTAAATATATTTTCCTCTGATTTTCCTAGAAACCTGGTGACATCCGCTCCTCTCTCCGGATCACTTGTTGTGTTTTGGTGTCACCGATCATCTGCTTGTCCCCTGAAGGACACCACTGGCGAGTATTTTGGGAGTCCCTCTTTGGATCACACTGTGAGGACACCAGGTCCCAGGACACTTCCAGGAATTGGATGGCACGCCTGTGCCAGTGCGGGGGAGGGGTACCGAGTCACCGGGCACAGAGGCACCCAAAGTCATGAAAATGCTGTCTCATGTTTGTGTACGGCTACGGGCCACTTTAACTGATTCCATGCCAAGGCCCTGTAGTAATCAACCTACTCAAAGCCTTTTCCTTATTATATCTGTTTCCTGGAAAGCTGGGTGACAACTAAACAGGCTGCCACCGCATAATAGATTATTACAGCTTTCATAGTAATAATCACCCAGCTTTCCCAGACCCTGAATATCAAATCTATATTTATCACTGCTTCAGCATCGCACCTTTCACTGGGTCATTCAGGACCCTGGAAAAGCTGGGTTAGGGTTGCAGTCATGCTTTAGAGAAGAAAATGGGACGTTTTGGGATTTAAAGGGGGACATTACTTTATTATGTTTCGGTACAGGATGCCGAGTTATTATATTATCCATTCTAGTCGCTATCGGTTTCGCCTTCTGACTGCGGCTCTGATCCAAGTCTCCACTGAGTCCTGGCTAGCGGCGCGATCGTCCCTGATATTTAGACGCAGCGCTGTCCATGGTTACCGCTGTGCAGAGTCCACCATCCAGGGTCCCATGACCGGGCAAGTGTCCAGCTCCCAGCAGGATCAGTGACCACAGCTGTGTCCCGCGCAGTTCTGTCACATCACCACAGGGGGCAGACTATTAATGTACTGCAGCTGCCCAAGATTAACACCTCAAGTCCTGGATTATAAAATTCCTATTTATTTCCAGTATTTGTTTCTTGACACTTATAGATTAATTATGCAGCAAAGAAGGCTTGGAGAACTATTACTCATTATGTAACTGAGCAGATACATATATTTACATATATATACTAGGGACAATGCTAAGGGTGAGGTCACATGTGACAACTTCAGTGTGGTCGAAATCATCAAAATTCTGGCTGTTTTTTTTTTTTTTTACTGAAAATCAGTAAGGTTCTGGGACATCAGTGCAGGATTCTGGGACCTGTAGTAATCAGCACATTATTCTAGAACTTTCAAGGAACCAGCACAGCATTCTGGGACCTGTAGTAACCTGCAAAATATTCTAGAACTTTCTAGGAACCAGCACATTATTCTGGGACCTGTAGTAACCTGCAAAATATTCTAGAACTTTCTAGGAACCAGCACATTATTCTGGGACCTGTAGTAATTAGCACAGCATTCTGGGACCTGTAGTAATTAGCACAGCATTCTGGGACCTGTAGTAATTAGCACAGCATTCTGGGACCTGTAGTAACCAGCACAGCATTCTGGGGCTCGTAGTAATCAGCAGAGCATTCTGGGGCTTGTAGTAATCAGCAGAGCATTCTGGGGCTTGTAGTAACCAGCACAGCATTCTGGGGCTTGTAGTAATCAGCAGAGCATTCTGGTACTTGTAGTAATCAGCACAGCATTCTGGGGCTTGTAGTAATCAGCAGAGCATTCTGGGGCTTGCAGTAAGCAGCACAGCATTCTGGGGCTTGTAGTAATCAGCAGAGCATTCTGGTACTTGTAGTAATCAGCAGAGCATTCTGGGGCTTGTAGTAATCAGCAGAGCATTCTGGGGCTTGTAGTATTCAGAACAACATTCTGGGACCTGTAGTACTTAGCACAGCATTCTGGGGCTTGTAGTATTCAGCACAACATTCTGGGACCTGTAGTAATTAGCACAGCATTCTGGGACCTTTAGTAATTAGCACAGAATTATGGGACCTGTAGTAATCAGCACAACATTCTGGGACCTGTAGTAATCAGCACAGAATTCTGGGACCTGTAGTAATCAGCACAAAATTATGGGACCTGTAGTAATCAGCACAGAATTATGGGACCTGTAGTAATCAGCACAGAATTATGGGACCTGTAGTAATCAGCACAGAATTATGGGACCTGTAGTAATCAGCACAGAATTATGGGACCTGTAGTAATCAGCACAGAATTATGGGACCTGTAGTAATCAGCACAGCATTGTAAGATTCAGTGCATTATTCTGGGATGTAACCAGCACAGCATTCTGGGACTTGTATTTACTAGCACAACATTCTGGTATTTGTAGTGATCAGCACAGCATTCTGGGGCTTGTAGTAATCAGCAGAGCATTCTGGGGGTTGTAGTAATCAGCAGAGCATTCTGGGGCTTGTAGTATTCAGCACAACATTCTGGGACCTGTAGTAATTAGCACAGCATTCTGGGGCTTGTAGTATTCAGCACAACATTCTGGGACCTGTAGTAATTAGCACAGCATTCTGGGACCTGTAGTAATTAGCACAGCATTCTGGGACCTGTAGTAATCAGCACAGAATTATGGGACCTGTAGTAATCAGCACAGAATTATGGGACCTGTAGTAATCAGCACAGAATTATGGGACCTGTAGTAATCAGCACAGCATTGTAAGATTCAGTGCATTATTCTGGGATGTAACCAGCACAGCATTCTGGGACTTGTATTTACTAGCACAACATTCTGGTATTTGTAGTGATCAGCACAGCTTTCTTGGACTTGTTGCAGCCAGCGCAGCATTTTAGAACTTTTCTAGTAACCAGCACAGGATTTGAGGTCTTGTAGTACTTATAGTAATGAGCACAGTATTGTGAAACTTGTAATAATCAGTGCTTGTAGTAACCAGCACAGAATTATGGGATTTGTAGTAACCAGCACTGCATTTGTGAACTTGTAGTAATTAGCACATTATTCTAGAACTTTCTAGGAACCAGCACAGCATTCTGGGGCTTGTAGTAGTCAGCACAGAATTCGCTGAAGCCAATGGTTCTAGGACCTGTAGTGACCAATCTGATGCCGATTTCTGGGCTCAGCAATCTTTGGTCCAATCTGTCAGTCGGGCATTCTGGGACTTTTAGTGACCTGCTCAACTAACTAGGGATTTGGATTGAAACAAACAGGATTTTCAGTATCCTGGGACTTCTTGTGCGCAGTCATGTACAGCTCATGCTGGGTATTCTAGTGTCCTAGCATACATCTGTCCATGCTGGGAGTAGTAGTGCTGACTGGTTCTCCAGAAAGATAAATATGTTGCAGCACAGTATCTGGCATTTATGATTCATGAACCCCCCGCGCCTGCAGTGAAGGGAACCAGACTGATCTGGATCCTTGAATCAGGGCTTGAGAAACCTCATGTCTATTTACAGGATTGTGTCAGAAGTTACGGCTCACAACGGTCTCCTGTCAGGCGCTCCGCCGGGAGGAAAAATCGGGAAAAAATAAATATCGCCAGCCGCTTCTCCTGGCGCTTTACATGGTGCAACGCTACATACGAGTTCCTTTAGAAAGTTTTCCAGGCATGTCTGTTCTTTGGAAAGCTGGGTGACAATATGCACAGCTTCTTCTGACTGCAGAGATAACTAGATTGTTTTTCTTAAGGCGAGGGGGGGGATTGTTCCTTTAAGACTCGCTGAGAGACGCGTCATGTGAATGTCTCTGAAAGTGATCCTCTTTTCCAAGCCAAACAAGGAAGCAGAGCCCCTGTCACCGACAGCAGAGGACGAAATATCACAATGAAACCAATAACCTATAACAGTGATGGCGAACCTTTTAGAGACCGAGTGCCCAAACTACAACAAAGACCCGCTTATTTATCGCAAAGTGCCAACACAAAAATGTAATTTGTGATTTATACTCCCTTCTCTGTCACAGTTTTCATTGATACCAGCACCTGAGGACAGCAATAAAGCAGAAAATAGTCCCAGGTAGAGCTGCCACTTTATAATAGCTCTGTGCACAGCAAGTCCTGGGCTGTCTGGGACTGCAGGAAGATACCTGGAATCATCTCTGGTGATGGCCCGAGTGCCCACAGAAAGGGCTCCGAGTGCCACCTCTGGCACCAGTGCCATAGGTTAGCCATCACTGACATAGGGGCTGGGGTAGCACCTGGAGTCCTCTCTGGTGAAGGCCTGAGTGCCCGCAGAAAGGGCTCCGAGTGCCACCTCTGGCACCAGTGCCATAGGTTAGCCATCACTGACCTATAATATACATCACCCTGGCACATAGGGGGAGAGGTTTCACTTGTTTTTCATGGTGTTTTGCGACTGTTCTGTTTGGTGTGTTTTTGCACCTAAATTGTATCTGAATTTGAAACTAGCGATACAACAAAAACGAACCGATCACAGCACCTAAGACTGATCTATTATCTGTCACTCCTGATTTAGGTGCAATTTTTGGCACAAAAACGCTCCAGTGTGACAGTGGCATATAACCAGGAATTGCAACAATTTTGCACCTAAAATATAGTACACACGCAATATCATGCTGAATGAATGAATTCATCATAGCTGCTAAACAATATAATAGAGACTAAACCAGGCGCAATATATAACCTGGCGTGATACATCTGATACATTGGGGCACATTTACCTACCCGTCCACAGAGTTCACCGAAAGTGCATTGTGCCACGATTCACTAAGATTGTGCGCCCGATTTCCTGCATGTGTCGGTCCCCGGAGTTCACCTTCTTCTTCCTGGTGCATGTAAGTGCATTGTCCGTGTATAATGCGCTGTGCAGGGAGTCACTAAGATCCTGCCCCCCGATATCCTGCATGTGTCACTTCCCTGCTCAGGTCCCTGGAGTTCACCTTCTTCTTCCTGGTGCATGTAAGTGCATTGTCCGTGTATAATGCGCTGTGCGGGGAGTCACTAAGATTGTGCGCCCGATATCCTGCATGTGTCACTTCCCCGCTCAGGTCCCCGGAGTTCACCTTCTTCTTCCTGGTGCATGTAAGTGCATTGTCCGTGTATAATGCACTGTGTGGGGAGTCACTAAGATCCTGTGCCCGATATCCTGCATGTGTCGCTCCCCACTCAGGTCCCCGGAGTTCACCTTCTTCTTCCTGGTGCATGTAAGTGCATTGTCCATGTATAATGCGCTGTGCAGGGAGTCACTAAGATTGTGTGCCCGATATCCTGCATGTGTCGCTTCCCCGCTCAGGTCCCCGGAGTTCACCATCTTCTTCCTGGTGCATGTAAGTGCATTGTCCATGTATAATGCGCTGTGCGAGGAGTCACTAAGATCCTGCACCTGATATCCTGCATGTGTCGCTTCCCCGCTCAGGTCCCCGGAGTTCACCATCTTCTTCCTGGTGCATGTAAGTGCATTGTCCATGTATAATGCGCTGTGCGGGGAGTCACTAAGATCCTGCGCCCGATATCCTGCATGTGTCTCTTCCCCGCTCAGGTCCCCAGAGTTCACCTTCTTCTTCCTGGTGCATGTAAGTGCATTGTCTTGCGACGCAATTTGAAACTTAAATCCCGCGCTCAGTCCGTATCAGTCAGATCGTCCGCCAGCGCCGCCCTCAGATTTCTGCCACATGGAAGGCAGCGCAGCTGTGCCACAATCCGATCGCGTGCTACACAATCCCAGCGCAAACCCCTGTTAAATATCTGTCTGAGCTGCGCAAATCCCAAAAAAGTGTGATCCACAACCCTTAGTAAAAAAGCCCCATAGACTTCTCCTTTACAACAAGATTTACAATAACAGCCTCTGTCTATATTCCCTTTAGGGCACAGGACATCATCGAGAGGGGTCTCCTCCACTTCTCAATCCCCTCTTTTAATTTGGGGCTGAATTATTGTGAGAATAGCAAGTCGCCCCCAGCCTTGTCATAGACGTGTCCCCTCTGACTCCCAAATTCAAACAAGACACCTATATATAATCCAATATTTCTCAGCTTTCCAAACTGATGTTTCTTATGTATCTTACTTACCAGCTCTTTCTTATGTATCTTATTTCATAACTTTGTAACAAAACTAGAGGAATTTGGGTTTTCCATCGTATCTTTAACGTTTTTTCTCAAAATACAGGGCAAAGATGACACTGGGGGATTTACCCTATGGACAGAGCACATGACCTCTATGTGGGTTTATAGGTCCTGTAAACTGCTTCCCTGCTATCTCCCACTTCCACTAGGTGGAGCTGACTATACAGCCTCCACCTACTTCCTTCTATGTGAATTACTATCTATATACAACTGGCTCCCCCTAGTGGTGGCATTTGAAAACAAACTTACAGTGTATCATTTATCAAGTCAGAAAACAGAGCTTCTTTATATAGATACATTCTAACAACATTGCCTAAGGACCCCAAAGTCATTTGGTGACCATTAACTAGATTGGAGGTGATGTACAATGGGGTGGAGCGCCTTCTGAGCTGCAATGTGATTTCTATGTATATCACAGATATCAAATTAATGTAGAATGGATCTGGAAGTGTTTTCCATCTACTACTTTCGAGCAATGGTCGCATAGTTCCTTATAGGACTCAGTATCTAACCCGCAACAGAACGAATTCAGTGTATGAAACTCTTTCCAGCTCACCACGACACTACGTGCAGCTTCACCAGCACAGTAAATTCTCCCTAGAACATCATGTCCTCGCAGCAAGAATCTAAGTATTGAGAGTGTACCTTGTCACAGGGTCCCTGCTGCCAAGCCGGAGGGGCGAGGAGTGCCAGCCAGCGGGTCACTCACTACATAAAGTAAATAAACACATACATTTACATCACAAATCGCCCTATTCCCGCTTCCACTTCACTCCATGGCGCCTCTAAACTCAGATGAGGGCATTGATAATGTGATACCCCCACATTGTACTGGCAGCAAAGTGTTGCCTTTTGCAAAAAAAATGCTGGATGAAGACGTCCCAACAACTGAATCTCTGGTGGTGAGGGAAGGACGGACAAGAAAGCCAAAAGTTTTTCCTGGCAATGGTGCAAATTTATTACCTACACTGAAGCAGAAAGTGTTCACCTTATGCAGACATTTCTATACCCCAGCTGGTACTTGAAGGGCACACTGGGGCGACTACGTCTCCACGAGGGTGGTGGCCACACTCCGAGAGGAGGACTGAGTTGGGATCCCTACTTTTGCCTCACATGGATCTGTTTCTATAGCATTGTTCCATATGTTATACTTTCTCCAGGTCCTGGTGCTAATTCTAGTGATAAAAATTCCGTCTCCTCTTAGTGAGCTGGCTCACTAGGCTCCGCTCACTAAGAAGAGCCGGCTCTTCTGGCTCCTGAATGGCTCCCTATTAAATATATAATATGGAGCCTCAGTCCGGCCAGTCACTCCAGGGGCAGGGTTAAGTGAGTGATCAACTCATGGAGGGGAGCCGACTCCCATGGCTCACGTGAAAGAGCCGGCACGAACGACCCATCACTAGCTAGTTCAGCGCGTGCCCTAGGTGTTTCCAAATTTGGCACATACAATTGCACCAATTACTATACATCCTGGGTTATACAAGGCAGCTCCCATTTGGGAAGTTTCCTGAGCAATTTGGGCACCAAGTTCTTAGCGTTCTGTAAAGGTGCCTTCTATAGTGTATCCATGTATCCGTGTGTGAATTGGAACCTGTTCTGTCTGTCCTGACCTCTGCCTGGATTACCATCAGGCACAAACTATGCCAGCTCTGACCTTGACCTTGGCTCTTGTCTCTTTGGCACCTCTGGACCTAAATGCATCTTCTGTCACCAAAGACTAGAGACTTCTTCAAGAGGTAGCAACCTGGTGATTTCCTTATAACATAATCCAGATCCCTGTACAGGGGATAAAGGGTGAAAACCAGGAGGCTACTTATACCGCGTCCTAAGGTGTAGCCTGAAGTCAAACTGTTCAGTTACTTAACATAACATAAAATAATAAAGACAGAAATAAAATTCATATTGTAAAGACATTTAATTAAGAACAATATATTTATTAAAGAAAAAATAAACATGATAATAATCAATAGTATAATAAAAAGAAATAAATATAAACAAATGTGTGGTCCAGTACGAGCAGAATATATGTCAGATATGGTGATTGATATCTAATAATAAAGAATTTTCTGTGTTTAATCAATTATCATGCATCAAATAATCCTCAGTTTCCAGACTATCAGATGTCAGATAATGGGACATTACAGTGTGCACGTCTCATACACTTTCTGTACACATCACGTACGGCTGCAGTTTGGTTTCTCGTTAGGTCCGGCTTGTTTGGCAGTGAAATTACATATTTATGTCTGCGTTTTATAAGCGCTGACTTTATGGATGCAAATAAGCTGTAGATTTTCCATGGAGAAGTCACACACAGGTTTCCTTAAGAAAAACATAAGACGCGGGTCAAATGCTGACATTTCCAGGTCACGGTAGAACTTTCCATGTGATTCACCAGCCACAGAATCAATAAGTGTTTCTGCCTGAATGTACGGAGGAGAAGTGGAACGGTAAGAGGTGAGCGAATGATGATGTCAGGATTCTCTGAAGTATCGGAGCCCTTTTAGGTGTAGAAATAGCAGCAAACCATTGGTTTTCATCTTGTGCGCAAAAAGTTTTTAGCTGCCCTCATCACCAAAAAACTGGTGTGAAAACCTGCTAAAATGTACCCCAGATACAAGGTCGGCATAAGCCTGCACCCCCATAGACAGATAATACAGATATATAGATAGATACCTTATATACTCGAGAATAAGTCGACCCGAGTATATGCCGAGGTCCCTAATTTTCCAACAAATAACTGATAAAACTTATTGACTCGAGTATAAGCCTAGAGAGAAAATGCATTGGTCACAGCCTACTCCAGTAATGAAATGCCATATAGAGCCAGCCCCCCCCCCCCCATGATAAAATGCCCCATGCAGCCAAACCCCCAGGTATAAAAATGCCCCATGCAGCCAGCCCCCCCCCTCCCATGATAAAATGCCCCATGCAGCCAAACCCCCAGGTATGAAATGCCCCATGCAGCCATAAGCTGAGGTGGGGGTTGTTAGCACATTTCTTGTGCTGAAAAACTTGGCTTATACACGAGTATATACGGTAATAAGAATAAATCTTTATTTCTATAGCGGCATCATATTCCACAGCGCTGTGCAGATCATAGGGGACATATACAAAATAAGACATTACAGAGTATAATAACATCAGATGAAACCATAGGAATGAGCCGTGCTCACAAGAGCTTACAATCTATAAGTGACATATAAGTAGCGAGAAAGATGATAGATGTGTTAGTATTATATATAATGTATATAATGCCCCCCATGTATTATTATAAGAACATTTGTATAAGTGAAATTGGTGGCATTGAGTCATACATATATATATATATATATACATATATATCTTTCTCCATTATAGGCGTGCGTATGGTCAGTACCACATATATAGAACTGACGGCCCCGGCTCTGTTTATTGACATCTTACAATTATTTCTTTCTTAGAAAATATCCTATGTTGCTCAGATTTTTCTTCCAGCAGAGATATAAATAGCCAATATTGATATTTTTCATTAGATTTCCCCTGCGCTGCTGCTATTTTCCCCCCTGGTTTGGGCCTGCGGTCCGCTACAGACCACAATGTTGACTTGCTGATGACCACAAAGGATTCTGGGAAGGAGACTGAAATGAATAGATGGAGTGTGTCAGGGACTGATGTCAGGCTCAAATCTGTTGTGGCCAACATCAAAAGTTACTTATTTAGTGCTAAAACACACAAAACACAGAGGTTGTATTTACTACACTGACATGTTATGGCAAATATGCACATCCACTGGGATATCTATAGGGGGTGCAGAGGTTGTCCTTAACATTGAACTGCACTGCTGAGGGAGGAAGGGAACCTATGCATAATACTGCCCCCTATGTATAAGGATATAACTACTATAATACTGCCCCCTATGTATAAGGATATAACTACTATAATACTGCCCCCTATGTACAAGAATATAACTACTATAATACTGCCTCCTATGTACAAGAATATAACTACTATAATACTGCCCCCTATGTACAGGAATATAACTACTATAATACTGCCCCCTATGTACAAGAATATAACTACTATAATACTTCCCCCTATGTACAAGAATATAACTACTATAATACTGCCTCCTATGTACAAGAATATAACTACTATAATACTGCCCCCTATGTACAGGAATATAACTACTATAATACTGCTCCCTATGTACAAGAATATAACTACTATAATACTGCCCCCTATGTACAGGAATATAACTACTATAATACTGCCCCCTATGTACAGGAATATAACTACTATAATACTGCCCCCTATGTACAAGAATATAACTACTATAATACTGCCCCCTATGTACAAGAATATAACTACTATAATACTGCCTCCTATGTACAAGAATATAACTACTATAATACTGCCCCCTATGTACAGGAATATAACTACTATAATACTGCTCCCTATGTACAAGAATATAACTACTATAATACTGCCCCCTATGTACAAGAATATAACTACTATAATACTGCCCCCTATGTACAAGAATATAACGACTATAATACTGCCCCCTATGTACAGGAATATAACTACTATAATACTGCTCCCTATGTACAAGAATATAACTACTATAATACTGCCCCCTATGTACAAGAATATAACTACTATAATACTGCCCCCTATGTACAAGAATATAACTACTATAATACTGCCTCCTATGTACAAGAATATAACTACTATAATACTGCCCCCTATGTACAGGAATATAACTACTATAATACTGCTCCCTATGTACAAGAATATAACTACTATAATACTGCCCCCTATGTACAAGAATATAACTACTATAATACTGCCCCCTATGTACAAGAATATAACGACTATAATACTGCCCCCTATGTACAGGAATATAACTACTATAATACTGCTCCCTATGTACAAGAATATAACTACTATAATACTGCCCCCTATGTACAAGAATATAACTACTATAATACTGCCTCCTATGTACAAGAATATAACTACTATAATACTGCCCCCTATGTACAGGAATATAACTACTATAATACTGCCTCCTATGTACAAGAATATAACTACTATAATACTGCCTCCTATGTACAAGAATATAACTACTATAATACTGCCCCCTGTGTACAAGAATATAACTACTATAATACTGCCTCCTATGTACAAGAATATAAGTACTATAATACTGCCCCCTATGTACAGGAATATAACTACTATAATACTACCCCCTATGTACAGGAATATAACTACTATAATTCTGCCCCCCTATGTACAGGAATATAACTACTATAATACTGCCCCCTATGTACAGGAATATAACTACTATAATACTGCCTCCTATGTACAAGAATATAACTACTATAATACTGCCCCCTATGTACAAGAATATAACTACTATAATACTGCCCCCTATGTACAAGAATATAACTACTATAATACTGCCCCCTATGTACAGGAATATAACTACTATAATACTGCCCCCTATGTACAGGAATATAACTACTATAATACTGCCCCCTATGTACAGGAATATAACTACTATAATACTGCCCCCTATGTACAGGAATATAACTACTATAATACTGCCCCCTATGTACAGGAATATAACTACTATAATACTGCCCCCTATGTACAAGAATATAACTACTATAATACTGCCCCCTATGTACAAGAATATAACTACTATAATACTGCCCCCTATGTACAAGAATATAACTACTATAATACTGCCCCCTATGTACAGGTATATAACGACTATAATACTGCCTCCTATGTACAGGAATATAACTACTATAATACTGCTCCCTATGTACAAGAATATAACTACTATAATACTGCTCCCTATGTACAGGAATATAACTACTATAATACTGCCCCCTATGTACAAGAATATAACTACTATAATACTGCCTCCTATGTACAGGAATATAACTACTATAATACTGCCCCCTATGTACAAGAATATAACTACTATAATACTGCCTCCTATGTACAGGAATATAACTACTATAATACTGCTCCTATGTACAAGAATATGACTACTATAATACTGCCCCCTATGTACAGGAATATAACTACTATAATACTGCCCCCTATGTACAAGAATATAACTACTATAATACTGCCCCATATGTACAAGACTATAACTACTATAATACTGCCCCCTATGTACAAGAATATAACTACTATAATACTGCCCCCTATGCACAGGAATATATAACTACTATAATACTGCCCCCTATGTACAGGAATATAGCTACTATAATACTGCCCCCTATGTACAAGAATATAACTACTATAATACTGCCCCCTATGCACAGGAATATAACTACTATAATACTGCCCCCTATGTACAAGAATATAACTACTATAATACTGCCCCCTATGTACAAGAATATAACTACTATAATACTGCCTCCTATGTACAAGAATATAACTACTATAATACTGCCTCCTATGTGCAGGAATATAACTACTATAATACTGCCCCCTTTGTACAAGAATATAACTACTATAATACTGCCCCCTATGTACAGGAATATAACTACTATAATACTGCCCCCTATGTACAAGACTATAACTACTATAATACTGCCCCATATGTACAAGAATATAACTACTATAATACTGCCCCATATGTACAAGAATATAACTACTATAATACTGCCCCCTATGTACAAGACTATAACTACTATAATACTGCCCCATATGTACAAGAATATAACTACTATAATACTGCCTCCTATGTACAAGAATATAACTACCATAATACTGCCCCCTATGTACAGGAATATAACTACTATAATACTGCCCCCTATGTACAGGAATATAACTAGAATATCCGTACGCCATAAAAAACAGGATGGAAAGACGTAGCAAGCATATTTTCATCCTGCAGCCTTCGCCTCAGCGAGTTATGCACAATGGATGGCTCTGGGGAGCGGATGTACCGTATTGCATCCCTCCCCACAGCTCCGCTAAGAACATATGTCACTCAGCAGGAGGGAGGACTCGGTGATGTCACTGTCCATATTAGGACAGTGATATCACTGCGCGAACAACGCGTTCATCGGCAGCAGCCAATCTCTAGCTGCTGCCGATGTACACTCCTCCCCCCATATTCAGGCATTTGCACCACCCCCACCGGGGCCTAGCCTTTTCTTGTGGACAACAAAGGGCTGTCCTACAGCCTGGCAGGTCTCCAGCAGGTAGTGTGTGCAAGAAATATGGAGGGAGAGTCCCTCTGGCATCCGCTGAGTGTCTGTAATATATGTCCCTGGGTGATGGATGGGGAGCCCGTGGTGGTAAGCAGCCTTATCCAGGGATCAGACGGAGGCAACGTTGTGCAAATCAACTTACAGGTCTTTATTGAACAACAGACAGCAGGCAACGGCCAAATGATTAACAGCAGATTATCAAGCTGGAAGAGTCATAGAGAGCCGGTCCACAGGAAGGTTACGCACAGCCTGGTAGCAGGTTTAGGCTGGGGTGATGGAGAAGTAACTGAGTTCAGGTGGCGGATCTCAGCTCTGGGCTTAAGTCTCCGGACTTGCCCTTGGTGCTAGGCAGTGGCCTGAGGCACCTGTGATTCCTGGTATTAGGACGCTATGACAGACAGACCATGAGGCCTGGTTCTCTCCTCAGAACATGGCTTAAGACCATGTGCTACCGCCCAGCAGGGGTTTATATACTCCCCTGGTCAGGTGGTAGCACACCTCCATTCAGCTTCCAGCTTGCTTTACAAGAACATCATTGGACAGTAACAACTCACAGTGTTAACTCTTGCCTTACCAGGCAGTGTCTAGAGCTGAAATTACTAAGTTCTCAAGTACTTCTCCTAGAGGGGTGATCAGTCTCCCTAACAGCTCCTGACATGGAGAGGGCGCTATTCGCAACTACCACCTTGCCTTTGCAATGGCAGGGGGGTTGCACATACAGTGGGATACGCCTGTGCCCTTACAATGTATGCACAAGAAACGTGGTGTGAATCCGGCCTAATACTGCCCCCTATGCACTATTTTGTGATTTAGGGTCCCTTTTCATAGAAACTTGTGTACATTATTTCATGATTCCCTTGTGGTTTTTTGCTGTAAGGTTTCATCATGTTTTCTGCTCCATAATGGCTTTTTTACGCACTTTCGGAAATCAGGGATAAAGCAAAAGATGAGAACAAAGCCGACGCATTTCCTGTGTCAGAAATCTCCCTTTAATCATGTTGTGTTATTTTCCAGGCCTGAGCGGTACACAGCGCTCTCAGTCCATGCGGTCTCATTAGCATTCAGGGCATGGAGCGCACACAGGTCTCTGTATGTGAGACAAGGCTGTTCTATGTAAACCTCTGCGGGCTGCCAAGTCCTCACGCTGGCATCTCTGTGCGCCGCTGACATCAATACCTGACATGGCCGGAGCCAGGGACGGGCTTGAATGATGGGCTTGTTAGTCACCACCTTGATCAACTCAACTCATTTTAAAGGAAAACAAAATGCTGTGTTGCAGAGATAAATGAGGCACGGAGAGAACACACAAGTCCTGTACGGAATTCCAAAGCATCGCCGCTAATGACATCACAAGAGCCCAAGTCCCCCCTCAGAGTAATGGCGGCCTTACATACATGGCAGAAGTCATCAAGCCTGTCTATATAGGCTTTGTTCAAAGAAACCAATCAGAGGACAGCTTACATTTCTTATACTGCTCTGCTTATATGGAAGCTGCACTGTGATTGGTTGCTATGGGTAACGAGGCCTAGTTTTGATCAATAAGGCCTGTTACTACAATCTACATGTCTAAATTACATGTATTCTCTATTCACAGCATAGAAGATACATGGCAGATCATAGGGGGTCCAAAAGCAGAAAATTTATCAATGGTAGATTGGGTTGAATTTTTAATAGGAGCTCTGGACGACTTACAGGATGATTTGATCCCTAAAGTCCTAGGCTGTATATTGTATGGGACATTGTTGGTCTCTATTCTGCCAGTTTTAGAGAGTCTTGGCTATTGGACCCCCCCCCCCCCCTTCCCCAATCCTATGTCTATTATGATGAAAGCAATGATGAAGTATTTTAAGACACAGCCAGTTTGTATGTTAAAGGGGTTGTCCAATAGCTTTTAAAATTCTGGAGGCGGTCTAGGGAGGGATTTAAAAAAAAAACAATGCTGTACTCACCTCTACCCCCTTTAAGGCTCAGCCTCTTTTTTTGGAATCCAGCATGTGTCGCTTTATATGCACATGATCGGATTTTGGCGCCGACTTTCATGCGACACAAATCGAGGACGTGGCCGTCTGGCAACCCAACTGATTCGGACTAAGTGCGGGATTAAAAATTCAAATTGTGTCACATACACCGGGAAGAAGAAGGTGAACTCCGGGGATCTGAGCGGGGAAGTGACACATGCAGGATATCGGGGGCACAATCTCAGTGAATCGCGCCGGACTTCATCCTCGTCGGACAGTCCGGATCAGGGATCGCGAAATGACCGGGTAAGTAAATGTGACCCATTGGGGCAGATTTACTTACTCGGTCCATTCGCGATTTAGCGGCACGTTCTCTGCGGTGGATTCGGGTCCGGCCAGGATTCACTAAGGTAGTTCCTCTGACGTCCACCAGGTGGCGCTGCTGCGCTGAAGTTCCCCGGAATGCACTGATCTTCACCAAGCTGGACCAAGTGAAGGTAAGCGCGAGTCCCGCAAAACTTTTTTTTTTTAAATGCGGCGGTTTTTCCAAATCCGTTGGGTTTTTGTTCGACCACGCCCCCCGATTTCCATCGCGTGCATGCCGGGGCCCGTGCGCCAAAAATCTCGGGGCAATACAGGAAAAATCGGCGCAAATCGGAAATATTCAGGTAACACGTCGGGAAAACGGGAATCGGGCCCTTAGTAAATGACCCCCATTGTTCTTCATGCTAATAGTGAACTTTGGCTGAAATGTTTTGCGTTTATTTATGAAAAAAACTAAAAATTTGCAACATTTTTTGAGAAATTTGTCATTTTCAAAATTTGAAATGATCTGCTTTTGAGACAGATAGTTTTACCATCCAAATTGGATACTTACTAACATTTCCCATATCTCAACTTTATGTTTTCATCATTCTTTAACCCTTTGAGCGCGGCATAGTAATTAAAACAAAACGGAGATAAATTTTAGAATGGTCTAATTTTGTCAGTAATACTTTTTTTTAGCCCTAATATTTACACATTTCCAAAAGATAAAAAGAGAAAACCCATCTTAGAATTTGTTTAGCAATTTCTCCCGAGTATGGAGACCCCCCACATGCGGATGTTACTTGAGATGTATTTTCCAGTGATACCATTTTGGGGTTGCTATGCCCTAATGTTGAAAACATATTGGGGCTCATTTAATTACACGTCCGCGGAGTTCACCGAAAGTGCATTGTCCGGTGATAATGCACATCTGGCGCTATTCACTAAAATCTTGCGCCCAATATTCTGCATGTGTCGCTTCCCCGCTCAGGTCCCCGGAGTTCACCTTCTTCTTCCTGGTGCATGTAAGTGCATTGGATGCGACACAATTTGAAAGTTAAATCCCGCGCTCAATCCGAATCAGTAGTATCGTCCAACTGCCACGCCCCCGATTTGTGACGCATGAAAGCAGCGCAGCTGCGCCAAAATCCGGTCCCGCGCGACACAATACCAGCGCAGAGCCCTGTTAAATACCTGTCAAACCCGCACAATCCCCGAAAACATCGGGAAGTCCGATGAAAATGCGTGCGTGGACCCTTAGTAAATAAGCCCCATTAACTTTTTGGGGCACGGAGAAGTAGAAAAGCATCAATTATGAAATTAATTTTTTACTTTATTCTTTTTGGTGTTCACCAGATAGCCTAATAGACATCTTATTTTTATTCTATGGGTCAGCAGATGTCGTGGATACCATACTAAGATATTTTATCTTACATTTTACTTCATTTCTCACAAAAAAAAACCTAATATGGGAAAAAAAATTGTTTTTGCATCACCGTCTTCCAAGTGGCAAACACTTATTTTTTGTCTACAAAGCTGGTTGATGGCTTGTTTTTTGCAGGGCTTGTAGTACTTTGCACCAGTTTCATTCTGGAGTAGATTTTCTTTTTTTTTCACTTTTTATTGCACTCTTTGTGGGATGAATTTTTGTTGGGATGAATTTTTGTTGGGTTTTTAACAGTTTTTTTTTGTGGCGTTCATCATGTGGGTTCAGTAATTATTTATTTTAATTCTACGGGTTGTTAAAGATGCAGCGATACTACATGTGTGGGTATTGTGTTATGATTTCGAGCTTTTTCACATTATATGTAATTTTATGTGTTGATGGGGATTTGGGGCATTTTTATTCATTTATTTTTTATTGAATAAGATTTTTTTTACCTTTTTTATTACTTCCACCATGGGATATGAACAAGCAATTATCTGATTCATGATAATACCCTCCAATACTGATGTATTGCAGGTTATTAGCTCAGTCAGCCTATGTACATGTATAGGTTGACACTGTGCCTTTAAGATCCCGTCCTGATCAAATCTCATGGCTGCCATAGGAACAATCGGTCCCCCCGAAGACAGCGCGGTGTGATGGGTATGGAGTTGATCATGGGGGAGTGATCCCTAGCAGGCAAGTTAAATGCCGCAGTCGCGCTCGCGGGTGTTACACTGGGGTGTCAGCTGTTAGTTACAGCCAACACCCCGTATTTTATGATGACGATCTTAACCGGCATCAGCTAAGCTGTTAAGTAAAGCATAATCATTGTGTTAACTGCATCATTAGCAAGACCTGTGCTTGCTGTCAGTAAATTGAAACATTCTTATTTAAATACAGACACTAAAATCTAGACCCAACCTAAATGAGTGTCACAGCTCATAGTTTGAGACAATTGAATCCAGCCTAGATAGTCCCCTGTCAACCAAAAAGTGTGGACTGTTCCACACTAGGTCATGTTCACAACTTTCACGTAGACAACATGGGGCAATACAATGTAACAATCTAGATCAATGACAGATCTGTGCTGCTAATGTTTTTAGCTCAAACATGATGGTCTAAACAGGATACAAATGTGACAAACTCTCAGCAGTAACAAGTATGAGGTCTGTGCTGGTTTTCTATTTGAGATGTAACTAAGAATATTTCAAGTGGAGAACAAATAAAAAATCTAATTATATTAGGCAGAGGACAGGGTATACATGGTGTTGTACTAGGGTCCTTAGAAATAGACCCTAGTAGGCTCTAAATTGGGTTTCGGGATTTCCAGGGTCCTGTATTGGGTTAGAGCCTTGGCCCACTGTGGGATCCTCTAGTTCTCTGGTGGTCCAGTCCAACACTGGGTACAAGTATGTGGCTGCAGAGGATCCGGCAGCTAGGACCCCCTCATAAATGGAGTGCATGTTCTACCTGCCCCTGACAACCCCTATAAATATATTTTGTATGAAATTTAGAAAGTCTGGAAGGGCACATTGGCTCTTCTTTGGGGCTATATATGGTACTGAGTTTTGAAGAACATAGAAAGAACCCGTAGATGAGGCCAAATCGAATGTAGGATCCCCAATGCTGCAAGCAAAAAGTGCTGACTATGGCTGCCGAAAGCACAGCTCATCCATCACTGTCACCTCAAGAAGGCATTACACAAATAGGAGGTGATGAGATTGCATCTCCGAGACGTGACACAGGTGGACAACATCCATGGTCAGCGCAGCCTCAACAACAAGACTGCAAGTGTCAAACATGTGAAAGAAAAATGGCTGCTCTGTTCTGGGGCCACAACAAGCCTTGAACATGCACTTTATCAGCACAAACAGCTTCAGGTACAAGCAATTAAGACGCCGCTACAAGACTTTGGTACCCGCTGCCAAAGCAAACATCTCAAGGTAGAGCAGTAAAGAACCTCTTATGGCCCTTGCATCTGGAAGGGGATCACTGCGTCATCACTGCCTTCTTAGGACACAATGTTGCTTCATGAAGGGTCCGAGGAACAGTAAGGCAGTCAGAGCGTTCACCCTGGAGGAAGGTTCCTCAAGTACCATTGTAACATTTCGTAATCAGATGCAATGAGATGAATATATTAATTTTTATTAAGTGGATTGGACGGGTTTGGATGAAATGTCACGCTTGTTATGCAATTTCCATGAATAATTTCATGCAATAATTCCACAGCAATTACTCGTCAGGTGAAGGGGCCTTTATATATTGTATATAAATGTCACATATTATCTATACATCATGGAACGAATGGGGGTACAGGAGCGAGGCTACACAATGAGACAAATAAAACCAGGGTGAGGTATAGGGATGTATAGCATGATCCCTCAAGGTCCCACCAATAATGTCCTGTCACAAGAGACTTTTGTCCACTATATAATCTTGTTTTTAACCTATTTTTGCCCCTGTGTACCAAAATATAACTACTATAATACTGCCCCCTATGTACAAGAATATAACTACTATAATACTGCTCCTATGTACAAGAATATAACTACTATAATACTGCCCCCTATGTACAAGAATATAACTACTATAATACTGCCCCCTATGTACAGGAATATAACTACTATAATACTGCCCCCTATGTACAAGAATATAACTACTATAATACTGCCCCCTATGTACAGGAATATAACTACTATAATACTGCCCCCTATGTACAAGAATATAACTACTATAATACTGCCCCCTATGTACAGGAATATAACTACTATAATACTGCCCCCTATGTACAAGAATATAACTACTATAATACTGCCCCCTATGTACAAGAATATAACTACTATAATACTGCCCCTATGTACAAGAATATAACTACTATAATACTGCCTCCTATGTACAGGAATATAACTACTATAATACTGCCCCTATGTACAGGAATATAACTACTATAATACTGCCCCCTATGTACAAGAATATAACTACTATAATACTGCCTCCTATGTACAAGAATATAACTACTATAATACTGCCCCCTATGTACAAGAATATAACTACTATAATACTGCCCCCTATGTACAAGAATATAACTACTATAATACTGCCCCCTGTGTACAAGAATATAACTACTATAATACTGCCCCCTATGTACAAGAATATAACTACTATAATACTGCCTCCTATGTACAGGAATATAACTACTATAATACTGCCCCTATGTACAGGAATATAACTACTATAATACTGCCCCCTATGTACAGGAATATAACTACTATAATACTGCCTCCTATGTACAGGAATATAACTACTATAATACTGCCCCCCATGTACAGGAATATAACTACTATAATACTGCCCCCTATGTACAGGAATATAACTACTATAATACTGCCTCCTATGTACAGGAATATAACTACTATAATACTGCCCCCCATGTACAGGAATATAACTACTATAATACTGCCCCCTATGTATGAGAATATAACTACTATAATACTGCCCCCTATGTACAAGAATATAACTACTATAATACTACCCCCTATGTACAAGAATATAACTACTATAACACGGCCCCCTATGTACAGGAATATAACTACTATAATACTGCCCCCTATGTACAGGAATATAACTACTATAATACTGCCCCCTATGTACAGGAATATAACTACTATAATACTGCCTCCTATGTACAGGAATATAACTACTATAATACTGCCCCCCATGTACAGGAATATAACTACTATAATACTGCCCCCTATGTACAGGAATATAACTACTATAATACTGCCTCCTATGTACAGGAATATAACTACTATAATACTGCCCCCCATGTACAGGAATATAACTACTATAATACTGCCCCCTATGTATGAGAATATAACTACTATAATACTGCCCCCTATGTACAAGAATATAACTACTATAATACTACCCCCTATGTACAAGAATATAACTACTATAACACGGCCCCCTATGTACAGGAATATAACTACTAAAATACTGCCCCCTATGTACAGGAATATAACTACTATAATACTGCCCCCTATGTACAAGAATATAACTACTATAATACTGCTCCCTATGTACAGGAATATAACTACTATAATACTGCCCCCTATGTACAAGAATATAACTACTATAATACTGCCCCCTATGTACAGGAATATAACTACTATAATACTGCCCCCTATGTATGAGAATATAATTACTATAATACGGCCCCCTATGTACAGGAATATAACTACTATAATACTGACCCCTATGTACAGTAATATAACTACTATAATACTGCCCCCTATGTACAGTAATATAACTACTATAATACTGCCCCCTATGTACAGGAATATAACTACTATAATACTGCCCCCCATGTACAGGAATATAACTACTATAATACTGCCCCTATGTACAGGAATATAACTACTATAATACTGCCCCTATGTACAAGAATATAACTACTATAATACTGCCCCCCATGTACAGGAATATAACTACTATAATACTGCCCCCTATGTACAGGAATATAACTACTATAATACTGCCCCCTTTGTACAGGAATATAACTACTATAATACTGCCCCCTATGTACAGGAATATAACTACTATAATGCTGCCTCCTATGTACAGGATATAACTACTATAATACTGCCCCCTATGTACAGGAATATAACTACTATAATACTGTCCCCTATGTACAGGAATATAACTACTATAATACTGCCCCCTATGTACAAGAATATAACTACTATAATACTGCCCCCTATGTACAGGAATATAACTACTATAATACTGCCCCCTATGTACAAGAATATAACTACTATAATACTGCCCCCTATGTACAAGAATATAACTACTATAATACTGCCCCCTATGTACAAGAATATAACTACTATAATACTGCCCCCTATGTACAAGAATATAACTACTATAATACTGCCCTCTATGTACAGGAATATAACTACTATAATACTGCCCCCTATGTACAGGAATATAACTACTATAATACTGCCCCCTATGTACAGGAATATAACTACTATAATACTGCCCCCTATGTACAGGAATATAACTACTATAATACTGCCCCCTATCTACAAGAATATAACCACTATAATGAATGAAAACGTGATGGCCATCGGCAGCAGGCGAAAAAAGTCAGTGGTTGGTAAAAAAAGGCTTTATTGAAAAAACAATGGTTAAAACAAGGATACCATGGTAGCAGGTTACACATTTCAGACCCTAGAGAGCGGTTCCTTAGTCATACAGGTATGACTGGGGGTATATGAGGGGCTTTTGGAGCCAGTTATCCAGTACAGTGATCCGGAGTCCTGGGGGGAGAAGGTTCTAACAATAGTGATTTGGCTGGGAGACCTGGAAGCCACTGCTGAGCGTTGAGTAATCTGAGAGGCCCCGCAGCTGTTATGCCACATGTGGCCTGGTGTGCAATATCGCTGGATGCTCCGGAGCCATCTCCCTACAAAACACACATGTTCCTAATTCAAGTCCTTTGCTTCTTCTCTTAATTTATGAGACTTATTTCTCCTCTTGCAAAACCCCACTAAGCTTGGCACGGAGACCATTACTTCTGTTACAAAGTCTAAAATCGCTGACTCAGGGTTACGAGGCACATGCCATCCGCAAGATGCTACCACAACACCAGAGGGGTAATGTGAAGCTCCTGGGCCCCAGTACAAAACCTCCAACAGGGCCCCCACCTTCTATATTCTACTGGGAGTGACGGTGACAGTGTTACTGCTCCCTTTACACTCTCTAATCACAGGCGCATACTATGTATCCAGAACATCACAGAATATTTACATCCAGATAGTTAACCCCTTCAGGACGCAGCCAGTTTGTAGCTTAAGGCTCAGCCCCATTTTTTGTATTCTGACTTGCGTCACTTTATGTGGTTATAACGTTTGAACACTTTTACTTGTCAAAGCGATTTTGAGATTGTTTTATTGTCACACGTTATACTTCATTTTAGTGGTGAATTTTGGCTGATAAGTTTTGCGTTTATTTATAGAAAAAATTGAAAAAAAATTAAGCTAAAAGTTGTTTTTCTCACATCCCCATAAAATCAACTTTGTCATCTTACCTGCCATCAGCAGAGATGTGTCCTGAGTGCAGCAGCTCCTCTTCATGCCATGCTTCCTCCTCACCAATTAGAGCTTCATGTCATGTGACTAGGGTGATGTCATCTAAGATCCTCTGCCCACTGACATTTGCAAAATCTACCCCTATGTGTCTGACCACATAAAATCACAGCATGGCACCATGGTGGCATGGGGAGGAATAGAAGTCCACGGAGGCTCCATCACATTTTATGAAGGAACGAATGGTGAAAAGAAGTCATGGGGCAGAGCCACTGGACTCGGACAAGTAGGATAAGCCCCCTCTGATCCACTGCGGATGCCAAGTAAGATAACAAAGCTAATTTTCTGGGGATGTGAGGGAAACAATTTTTACCTTAATGAAGGGTTGCACTGAGTTAATAGGGCTCTATGGGAACCTGTCACTGGCTGTATTTGGGAGAAATTGGCTGACAGGTTCCCTTTAGAGAAAACCTACCACTACCTGGTAGACATATTAAACTAAAAATTTAGGGGTATTTAAAGGAAATCTACCACCAGCTTCCAGAGGAGCTGGTGGTAGATTTCCTTTACATAACCCTACATTCTTGGATTAGATGAATAAACTTCAGGACTTCTGTGTCCTGCCAGGGACAGCCAGGGGGGTGCACCCTCTAAACCCAACTAGCGCCAGGACTCGGTGGCTGCTAGCAGGTGAGGTCCGATTCTTCAATCCAGCACAAAATCACGTAATCCTGGTTTACATTAGATCGATCTGCCGATCATTGCAACCTCCTGCTACTCATCTGTAGTCTGTAGATCTGGACGCCAGCTGAGATCCATCACAACACAAAGTGGAATCTAACTGCAACCAGAGAATTCTGCATGTGAGGAAGAAGGAAATGATAAATGACGCTGATCTGACAATAACAAGCCATTCAGCTGCGGACATGTAAGAGTCCAGCAGGTGGCTCCGAGCCACAGATGGAGATCCCCTATAACACAGACATGGACCATTCCTAACAAATTACCCTATGATCTACAATCAGTAGTCATGTCGTGTTACTATGAGAATATCCCGTGCCCTACAGGGCTAGACGCAGTACGTAGAACATAGGACAGGCTCAGGGGCGGATTCAGACTGCCATAGGCGCTGGCCTGGCCCGCTTTCAATCTGTGGTTTCAGGACCTCTGGAGGTCCTTCAAAGGTCCTTAAATGGCTCTTGTGTACATGTATATTGAGCGCAGGAACAGATGTACAAGGATTTCATGGGTGAGGGTCCTTCTCAGTATAAAATTTGGTGGGTGGTTATGGGCCTTTAAGGCTTGGGCCACTACTAAGTAGGTTAGGATAGATACCACGACCCTTACTGAATGCTTAGAGACTAGTTCTTTTGCTAAAGTTATGGTAACGCCCAGTTGTCTATTTTACCTGTGCTACACAGAGACTCTGGTTTTGTATACCAGATATACCAGATGTCAGGAAAGGTAACACAAGTGATGTCTCTTATAATTTTAGATCTCTTCTTACTTTTTCTTCTCTATATGGTTCAGATCACCATGATGACTTCTTCTAAGGAATTAGCTGTGCAAACCACGGACTACCTAAATTACAATTTTGGGTGAGATTAGCACAAGAGGAGTTATCCATAATGCAACACAGGCAATGGCTTGGGGCGCAGAGACCTATGGCAGTGCAGGAGCAATCATTTCCTTTCCGTACCACTGGTGGCCCCCAGACATATTGGGGCACATTTACTTACCCGGTCCTGTCGCGATCCCTGATCCGGACCGTCCGACGAAAATGAAGTCCGGCACGATTCACGTAGCTCATGCGCCCGATATGCTGCATGTGTCGCTTCCCCCTCAGGAGTTCACCCTCTTCTTCCTGCATTGTCTTGCAACACAATTTGAAATTTAAATCCTGCGCTCAGTCCAAATCCGTCGGGTTGTCCGACGGCACGCCCCCCGATTTGCGGTGCATGAAAGTTGGTGCCAAAATGCGATCGCATGCACCAAAAACCCAGTTAAATGCGGCGCAAACCGGAAATTTCCTGGAAACCCGGCGAAAATGCGGTCCGTGGACCCTTAGTAAATGAACCCCAATATTAATTGAGCCCCAGAGATACCAAATCTGCCCCTAGAGATCATGGCACATAGAATCATATGAGGCAACCTGATGCATATCAATAGTCATAGTTTTGCTTATGTTATTATTTGGACATAATGCAACAGAGCACCTGCTGGGAATTGTAGTTCTACGACGCCTGTAAATCAATAATCTATCGTGTAATGAATATGACAGAAAACAGGTGCAGCAGGTCCACAGTGGGGCGGCTTTTCTTAGCCCAAGAAGGACAGGACTTTATTAGCTAATCTCATGGCACAAGGGTGCTGACGGACAAGAGCGGGCCTCGGGGACGTTGCTAGGAGAGGGATTTTATACATGAGGTCACTTCATCCTACAACAACAACACGTTACATAGGCAGCGGTGCACATAGAGAGGACAAGACGACTGCAAGAATGTGCCCCAGCTCTAAGAATTTAACACCCCCCTCCCGCTCCTTTCCAAAATGAGCTGTCACATGACTCAATCACGCAGGACCTAATCGGTAAACATCGTCTTTGTATCATGTGTTCCACCCCATACAATAAAGTGAACATTGTCTATAGGTAAGCAGAAGCTACGGGGCCCATGCTACAGGGGGCCCTAATGATGACTAATTTTATTTATAACCAAACTGTACTTGCATTACATGGGCAGTAGGTAATAATTTCTCCACTAGGGACGCTGCATGGAATTGTGACCTGTCTCCCTCGTTCTCCCTGATCTAGGATAATAATCTTGTAATAAAAGGGATTTTTCATAGTGTACAATCCCTTTAAGCTCAACTTGAAGTCGCAAGGAAGAATTTGGTTTTGCTTGGAATTTTACTAGATGGTGCATCAAAATATTTCCAAAATATTGCAAAGAGAGTTCATCACCTCCCGTGTAATAAAGATGTTATTTTTGTTGTGCTGATTTACATTTTGGCAGCCACAAATCCGACTCAGCGAGCAAAGCGGACCAGGGCAGAATACAAAGGGGGAAAGTGACGGCCCCTCAATATTCATGAGACAGAGACTGCTGAGGAGCCGGCACACCAGACCGGCTCTACTGAAAGTACTTCATAATATTTTCCATACTCACCAATGCCAGCGTGATTTTTTTATGCAAACATGTTTTGGTGTTAAACAGTGAGACATTGTGTACAGAGCATCGAAAGCAAATCATCATAACAGGAGCAAGAACTGAAGAAATGGTGGAAGTAAAAATGTACCTCATCATGTGTCATAAGTAGATTAAAAACATGCAAGATTTAAATACAGCCCCTATGTAGAATACAATAACACTGCCCTGTTTACAAAAATATAACTACTATAATACTGCCCCTATGTACAAGAATATAACTACTATAATACTGCCCCCTATGTACAGGAATATAACTACTATAATACTGCCCCCTATGTACAAGAATATAACTACTATAATACTGCCCCCTATGTACAGGAATATAACTACTATAATACTGCCCCCTATGTATAGGGATATAACTACTATAATACTGCCCCTATGTACAAGAATATAACTGCTATAATACTGACCCCTATGTACAGGAATATAACTACTATAATACTGCCCCCTATGTACAAGAATATAACTACTATAATACTGCCCCTATGTACAAGAATATAACTACTATAATACTGCCCCTATGTACAGGAATATAAATACTATAATACTGCCTCCTATGTACAAGAATATAACTACTATAATACTGCCCTCTATGTACAAGAATATAACTGCTATAATACTGCCCCCTATGTACAGGAATATAACTACTATAATACTGCCCCCTATGTACAGGAATATAAGTACTATAATACTGCTCCCTATGTACAAGAATATAACTACTATAATACTGCCCTCTATGTACAAGAATATAACTGCTATAATACTGCCCCCTATGTACAGGAATATAACTACTATAATACTGCCCCCTATGTACAGGAATATAAGTACTATAATACTGCTCCCTATGTACAAGAATATAACTACTATAATACTGCCCCCTATGTACAGGAATATAACTACTATAATACTGCCCCTATGTACAGGAATATAACTACTATAATACTGCCCCCTATGTACAAGAATATAACTACTATAATACCGCCCCCTATGTACAAGAATATAACTACTATAATACTGCCCCCTATGTACAAGAATATAACTACTATAATACTGCCCCCTATGTACAAGAATATAACCACTATAATACTGCCCCCTATGTACAGGAATATAACTACTATAATACTGCCCCCTATGTACAAGAATATAACTACTATAATACTGCCCCCTATGTACAGGAATATATCTACTATAATACTGCCCCCTATGTACAGGAATATAACTACTATAATACTGCCCCCTATGTACAGGAATATAACTACTATAATACTGCCCCCTATGTACAAGAATATAACTACTATATTACTGCCCCCTATGTACAAGAATATAACTACTATAATACTGCCCCCTATGTACAGGAATATAACTACTATAATACTGCCCCCTATGTACAGGAATATAACTACTATAATACTGCCCCCTATGTACAGGAATATAACTACTATAATACTGCCCCCTATGTACAAGAATATAACTACTATAATACTGGCCCCTATGTACAAGAATATAACTACTATATTACTGCCCCCTATGTACAAGAATATAACTACTATAATACTGCCCCCTATGTACAGGAATATATCTACTATAATACTGCCCCCTATGTACAGGAATATAACTACTATAATACTGCCCCCTATGTACAGGAATATAACTACTATAATACTGCCCCCTATGTACAGGAATATAACTACTATAATACTGATCCCTATGTACAAGAATATAACTACTATAATACTGCCCCCTATGTACAGGAATATAACTACTATAATACTGCCCCCTATGTACAGGAATATAACTACTATAATACTGCCCCATATGTACAAGAATATAACTACTATAATACTGCCCCCTATGTACAGGAATATAACTACTATAATACTGCCCCCTATGTACAAGAATATAACTACTATAATACTGCCCCCTATGTACAAGAATATAACTACTATAATACTGCCCCCTATGTACAAGAATATAACTACTATAATACTACCCCCTATGTACAAGAATATAACTACTATAATACTATCCCTATAACTTCTCAGAAGTTTCATCCTCTGAGATGTGTATGATTTTGTGTGCAGATGAATGAGTTTCTAGCTCTGCACTCTGTATTTGTACATGTCCCCTGTATAAGACGTCCTGTACACGGTGATGTGGAATGTCAGGTATGTCAACAAAATAAGGTCTTGTATGTCCCTTGCAGATGGTCCCCCAGCCCACAATCGGGCTCCAGTGCTGCCAAGTATGCTGAGGCAGAGGCTGCCCGCTGGCACTGATATTGCGGCTGGTGGTCAGACCAGTATCTGCTCCCTGGGTACACAGCTCGGCTGTGCCGGCCTGCGAGGCGCCTTTAAATAGTCTCAGGCTATTAAGGAGAAGACAGAAATAGCTGTCAGTACACACACTACACTCAGGCTTTATTCCAAACTTATCTCACTTCAAGAGGCCATCTCCGAAGAAAGACGCTCTCACTCAGGGAAGATTATTAGCACCGCTCTGCGTTTCAAAACAGAGACAGATTTGTTTTCTTTCCATCTTTTCTCTAATAATCTTGTCATTTTTCCAGAGATTTATGCAAGTAAATCACTTAAATAAATGATTTTTAGGAATCAGCTGAATACAACAATTTATCTGCAGGAGATGAATACACATAGAAGTAAAGTGTAAAATTCTCTCCTCCTGCAGCGACCACTAGGGGGAGCTCAGGAGATTAATACATACACTATATACACCACCACTAGGGGGGGGGGGTATTATTACATGCTGCATTTACAGCCACCACTAGGGGGATCTCAGGAGATTACTATATACTGTATATACACCACCATTAGGGGGAGCTCAGGAGATCACTACATACTGTATATACAGCCACCACTAGGAGGAGCTCAGGAGATCACTACATACTGTATATACAGACACCACTAGGAGGAGCTCAAGAGATTACTGTATACTGTATATAAACCACCACTAGGAGGAGCTCAGGAGATCACTACATACTGTATATACAGCCACCACTAGGAGGAGCTCAGGAGATCACTACATACTGTATATACAGACACCATTAGGAGGAGCTCAAGAGATTACTGTATACTGTATATAAACCACCACTAGGAGGAGCTCAGGAGATCACTACATACTGTATATACAGCCACCACTAGGAGGAGCTCAGGAGATCACTACATACTGTATATACAGACACCACTAGGAGGAGCTCAAGAGATTACTGTATACTGTATATAAACCACCACTAGGGGGAGCTCAGGAGATTACTACATACTGTATATACAGCCACCACTAGAAGGAGCTCAGGTGGTTACTATATACTGTATATACAGCCACCACTAGGAGATGTTCAGGAGATTACTATATGTTGTATATACCAGCAGGAGGAATTTTGAAGATTACTACATAATGTATATACAGTCACTGCTAGAGGCAGCTTGGGAATTAGAACATACTGTATATACACCACCAGTAGGAGGGGTCATGAGATCACTACATACTGTATATACAGCCACCACTAGGGGGAGCTCAGGAGATTACAACATACTGTATATACAGACACCACTAGGAGGAGCTCAGGAGATTACAACATACTGTATATACAGCCACCACTAGGGTGAGTTTGGGACATTACTACATACTGTATATACAGGCACCACTAGGGGGAGCTCAGGAGATTACTACATACTGTATATACAGCCACTACTAGGGGGAGCTCAGGAGATTACCACATACTGTATATACAGCCACCACTAGGAGGAGCTCAGGAGATTACTACATACTGTATATACAGCCACCACTAGGGGGAGCTCAGGAGATTACTACATACTGTATATACAGCCACCTCTAGGGGGAGCACAGGAGATTACTACATACTGTATATACACCACCACTAGGAGGAGGTCAGGATATTACTACATACTGTATATACAGTCACCACTAGGAGGAGCTCAGGAGATTACTACATACTGTATATACAGCCACCACTAGGGGAGCTCAGGAGATTACTACATACTGTATATACAGCCACTACTAGGGGGAGCTCAGGAGATTACCACATACTGTATATACAGCCACCACTAGGAGGAGCTCAGGAAATTACTACATACGGTATATACAGCCACCACTAGGGTGAGTTTGGGAGATTACTACATATTGTAAATACAGTCAACACTAGGGGGAGCTCAAGGAGTTTATTACATAATATATATACCACCACTAGGGGGAGCTAGGGGGAGCTCAGGAGATTACCACATACGCTATCTACACCATCACTAGGGAGAGTTCAGAAGATTACTATATACTATTTATACACCACTAATAGTATGAGATTGTGAAATCACTACATACTGTATAAAAAGCCAGCACTAGGAGGATTTTTGGAGATCGCTTTATAACATATCGCCACTATTAGAATTAGCCCAATGGGTTTACTACATCCTGTATATACACTACCACTCAGGGGGAATCAGGAGATTACTACATACTATACAGTCAGTACTAGGAGGAGCACAGGAGATTACTACATACTGTATATACAGCCACCACTAGGGGGAGCTCAGGAGATTACTACATACTGTATATACACCAGCACTAGGAGGAGCTCAGGAGATTACTACATACTGTATATACAGCCACCACTAGGAGGAGCTCAGGAGATTACTACATACTGTAAATAAAGCCACCACTAGGAGGAGCTCAGGAGATTACTATATACTGTTTATACAGCCACCACTAGGAGGAGCTCAGGAGATTACTATATACTGTTTATACAGCCACCACTAGGAGGAGCTCAGGTGGTTACTATATACTGTATATACACAACCACTAGGAGGAGCTCAGGAAAGTACTACATACTGTATATACAGTCAGCACTAGGAGGAGCTCAGGTGGTTACTATATACTGTATATACACAACCACTAGGAGGAGCTCAGGAAATTACTACATACTGTATATACAGCCACCACTATGGGGAGCTCAGGAGATTACTACATACTGTATATACACCACCACTAGGGGGAGCTCAGGAGATTACTACATACTGTATATACACCAGCACTAGGAGGAGCTCAGGAGATTACTACATACTGTATATACAGCCACCACTAGGAGGAGCTCAGGAGATTACTACATACTGTAAATAAAGCCACCACTAGGAGGAGCTCAGGAGATTACTATATACTGTTTATACAGCCACCACTAGGAGGAGCTCAGGAGATTACTATATACTGTTTATACAGCCACCACTAGGAGGAGCTCAGGTGGTTACTATATACTGTATATACACAACCACTAGGAGGAGCTCAGGAAAGTACTACATACTGTATATACAGTCAGCACTAGGAGGAGCTCAGGTGGTTACTATATACTGTATATACACAACCACTAGGAGGAGCTCAGGAAATTACTACATACTGTATATACAGCCACCACTAGGAGGAGCTCAGGAGATTACTACATACTGTATATAGAGCCACCACTAGGAGGAGCTCAGGAGATTACTACATACAGTATATACAGTCACCACTAGGGGGAGCTCAGGAGATTACTACATACTGTATATACAGCCACCACTAGGAGGAGCTCAGGAGATTACTACATACTTTATATACACCACCACTAGGAGGAGTTTAGGATACTACTGTATACTGTATATACAGCCACCACTAGGGGGAGATCAGGTGATTACTACATACTGTAAATACAGCCACCACTAGGAGGAGCTCAGGAGATTACTACATACTGTATATACAGCCACCACTAGGGAGAGCTCAGGAGATTACTATATACTGTATATGCACCACCACAAGGAGGAGCTCAGGAGATTACTATGTACTGTATATACAGCCACCACTAGGGGGAACTCAGGAGATTACTACATACTGTATATACAGTAAGCAATAGGAAGAGCTCAGGAGATTACTACATGCTGTATATACAGCCACCACTATGGGGGGGGACAGGAGATTACTACATACTGTATATACAGCCACCACTAGGAGGAGCTCAGGAGATTACTACATACTGTATATACAGCCACCTCTAGGGGGAGCACAGGAGATTACTACATACTGTATATACACCACCACTAGGAGGAGGTCAGGATATTACTACATACTGTATATACAGTCACCACTAGGAGGAGCTCAGGAGATTACTACATACTGTATATACAGCCACCACTAGGGGAGCTCAGGAGATTACTACATACTGTATATACAGCCACTACTAGGGGGAGCTCAGGAGATTACCACATACTGTATATACAGCCACCACTAGGAGGAGCTCAGGAGATTACTACATACTGTATATACAGCCACCACTAGGGTGAGTTTGGGAGATTACTACATATTGTACATACAGTCACCACTAGGGGGAGCTCAAGGAGTTTATTACATAATATATATACCACCACTAGGGGGAGCTAGGGGGAGCTCAGGAGATTACCACATACGCTATCTACACCATCACTAGGGAGAGTTCAGAAGATTACTATATACTATTTATACACCACTAATAGTATGAGATTGTGAAATCACTACATACTGTATAAAAAGCCAGCACTAGGAGGATTTTTGGAGATCGCTTTATAACATATCGCCACTATTAGAATTAGCCCAATGGGTTTACTACATCCTGTATATACACTACCACTCAGGGGGAATCAGGAGATTACTACATACTATACAGTCAGTACTAGGAGGAGCACAGGAGATTACTACATACTGTATATACAGCCACCACTATGGGGAGCTCAGGAGATTACTACATACTGTATATACACCACCACTAGGGGGAGCTCAGGAGATTACTACATACTGTATATACACCAGCACTAGGAGGAGCTCAGGAGATTACTACATACTGTATATACAGCCACCACTAGGAGGAGCTCAGGAGATTACTACATACTGTAAATAAAGCCACCACTAGGAGGAGCTCAGGAGATTACTATATACTGTTTATACAGCCACCACTAGGAGGAGCTCAGGAGATTACTATATACTGTTTATACAGCCACCACTAGGAGGAGCTCAGGTGGTTACTATATACTGTATATACACAACCACTAGGAGGAGCTCAGGAAAGTACTACATACTGTATATACAGTCAGCACTAGGAGGAGCTCAGGTGGTTACTATATACTGTATATACACAACCACTAGGAGGAGCTCAGGAAATTACTACATACTGTATATACAGCCACCACTATGGGGAGCTCAGGAGATTACTACATACTGTATATACACCACCACTAGGGGGAGCTCAGGAGATTACTACATACTGTATATACACCAGCACTAGGAGGAGCTCAGGAGATTACTACATACTGTATATACAGCCACCACTAGGAGGAGCTCAGGAGATTACTACATACTGTAAATAAAGCCACCACTAGGAGGAGCTCAGGAGATTACTATATACTGTTTATACAGCCACCACTAGGAGGAGCTCAGGAGATTACTATATACTGTTTATACAGCCACCACTAGGAGGAGCTCAGGTGGTTACTATATACTGTATATACACAACCACTAGGAGGAGCTCAGGAAAGTACTACATACTGTATATACAGTCAGCACTAGGAGGAGCTCAGGTGGTTACTATATACTGTATATACACAACCACTAGGAGGAGCTCAGGAAATTACTACATACTGTATATACAGCCACCACTATGGGGAGCTCAGGAGATTACTACATACTGTATATACACCACCACTAGGGGGAGCTCAGGAGATTACTACATACTGTATATACACCAGCACTAGGAGGAGCTCAGGAGATTACTACATACTGTACATACAGCCACCACTAGGAGGAGCTCAGGAGATTACTACATACTGTAAATAAAGCCACCACTAGGAGGAGCTCAGGAGATTACTATATACTGTATATACACAACCACTAGGAGGAGCTCAGGAAATTACTACATACTGTATATACAGCCACCACTAGGAGGAGCTCAGGAGATTACTACATACTGTATATAGAGCCACCACTAGGAGGAGCTCAGGAGATTACTACATACAGTATATACAGTCACCACTAGGGGGAGCTCAGGAGATTACTACATACTGTATATACAGCCACCACTAGGAGGAGCTCAGGAGATTACTACATACTTTATATACACCACCACTAGGAGGAGCTCAGGATACTACTGTATACTGTATATACAGCCACCACTAGGGGGAGCTCAGGTGATTACTACATACTGTATATACAGCCACCACTAGGAGGAGCTCAGGAGATTACTACATACTGTATATACAGCCACCACTAGGGAGAGCTCAGGAGATTACTATATACTGTATATGCACCACCACAAGGAGGAGCTCAGGAGATTACTATGTACTGTATATACAGCCACCACTAGGGGGAACTCAGGAGATTACTACATACTGTATATACAGTAAGCAATAGGAAGAGCTCAGGAGATTACTACATGCTGTATATACAGCCACCACTATGGGGGGGGACAGGAGATTACTACATACTGTATATACAGCCACCACTAGGAGGAGCTCAGGAGATTACTACATACTGTATATACACCACCAATAGGAGGAGCTCAGGAGATTACTGTGTACTGTATATACAGCCACCACTAGGGGGAGCTCAGGAGATTACTATATACTGAATATACACCACCACTAGGAGGAGCTCAGGAGATTACTACATACTGTATATACAGCCACCACTAGGAGAAGCTCAGGGTATTACTACATACTGTATATACAGCAGCAATTGGAGGAGCTCAAGAGATTACTACATACTGTATATACAGCCACCACTAGGGGGAGCTCAGGAGATTACTATATACTGTATATACAGCCACCACTAGGGGGAGCTCAGGAGATTACTACATACTGTATATACAGCCACCACTAGGAGGAGTTCAGGAGATTACTACATACTGTATATACAACCACCACTAGGAGGAGCTCAGGAGATTGCTACATACTGTATATACACCACCACTAGGAGGAGCTCAGGAAATTACTACATACTGTATATACACCACCACTAGGAGAAGCTCAGGAGAATACTATATACTGTATATACACCACCACTAGGGGGAGCTCAGGAGATTACTACATACTGTAAATACAGCCACCACTAGGGAGAGCTCAGGAGATTGCTACATACTGTATATACAACCACCACTAGGAGAAGCTCAGGAGATTATTACATGATGTATAAATACCGCTACTCGGAGGAGATTATGAAATCACTACATACTGTTTATACAACCAACACTAGGAGGCTTTTAGGAGATAACATTGACAACAGTGTACATACAGCTCCCCCTAGTGGTGACTGCGGGAAGCCAGGGTTTTATATGACTATAACACTGCAGGGGATTTGTAGAGATTGCCTAGTATAGAATATTTTCCAGGTGTCATGGTGTATATAGGTGTTGATTCACTTTAAGTTGACCCTTAATCTCTAATGACTTCACAATCAAGTGCAGGGTCCGTCGGTGCGGCCCTTGTGTATTTTCCATTACTTTTGTGTCTGTGATCTCTGGAAAGCCAAGGTCTCTGTCGGTCGCTCATGTGAGGCGGTGAGGTCACAGAGGCCTATGAATAGAAGCAAAATACGGAAATCAGTAACCCGATCGCGCTACAGAATAACCTTCCATACGCCACTCGTACTCTGACACCATCCCAGCCATAACAGCGCAGCTAAAAACATCTCCCCCTTGTATCGTTAGCGCTCAGAATATCCCTCCTGCCTCCCTCCTGCTGAGCTCCTAATATAGGAACCACTAGAGCCGCCGTATGACGTATAGCAGCCACACAATCCAACGCTTGGGGATATCCTATTCTTAAACTATAGAGCTGCAGTTTAAAAAAAAATGGGAAAAACTATTTTTCACACTGTTTTGGTTTCATGTTGACAATCCTATATGTAAACCTGATCTCCCATATATCTGGTTTCAGGGACCCCTCGGAACAAGCAGCTTTATGTTATCGCCTCTCCAGCCTGGCTTATAGAAGGGGAGGGGACACCTCTCTATAACACTATCATGAGCAAATAGGGAGGTAGTGGACGGGAGATAATACTTCTATACCTTGAACGTCTCACTTTACAGCTGTGCTGCACAAACTAAAATTGTGAAGTGAGGCTTAAAGGGGTTTGCCCATGAAAGAAAATTCTCAAATTTTAGTCCCCTAGGGGTATTTAAACAATAAATATCATTTTTACCCGCTTACTTTATAATTTTTATTGCTTTTTTAGGTCCTATCACTCAGTGATGGTCAGTGTAAGATTCCAGAGTGTGAGCGGAGACTCTCTGCGCAGACACTTCATGATCCATCTGTGCTATGAGATGCTGTGTGCTGACAATGTGCTTAGATTATCAGGGTACAGGGTTTGTATACACTTTCACTTAGCTTCTGAATATTCACTAGCATCTGTCACATAGAAAAAGAGAGATCAGAGATGATGAGATTCATGAGATGCACATTACAAGTGACATGACTCTACTATCACAGGCATAATAACATACACAGGTCTGCTATGTCTCACCTATAACACGTAGGGGCACATTTACTAAGGGTCCTGCGGCCGCGATTCCGTCGGGTTTTACCGAATATTTCTGATTTGTGCCGTTTTGCACTGAATTGCCCCGGGTTTTGGCGCACGCAATCGGATGGTTGCGCATCGGCGCCGCAACAGAAATCAGGGGGCATGGCCGTCAGACAACCCGACGGATTCGGAAAAACCGCACAATTTAAAAAAATAATTGTTTTGCAAGATCAGCACTTGCATGCACCGGGAAGAAGAAGGTGAACTCCGGCGGACCTCGTCGCAGTAGCGACACCTGCTGGATATCGGGCACACGACCTTAGTGAATCCCGGCAGACCCGAATCCTCGTCAGACAACGCGCCACTGGATCGCGACCGGACCGGGTAAGTAAATGTGCCCCATACTGTCAGATCTGCTGTGCCTGTGCTTTACTCTCATCCTGGATGTGGGGGTGGAAGCTCGGTGCAGCATCAGAAAGAAAAACAAGATGTCTTCCCCGACCCTAATCTCGGAAGGTCTAGCGGCAGCCAAAATTGTGTACTGATAAAGTCAAGTTGGACTCTCTGTGAAATTCTTTATTTATGTTAATAACAGTGAATTAGGGAATCTGTTATTTTTTTTTATCCTGAGTACATGTAAGAAACGTGTCTTTGTGGGAGGAATATCCCTTTAAATGGTTGGCACTGCTGCAGATTAGATAGACAGGAACATAAAAATAACAGCAACAATGTGATACATATGCAACTGTTACAATGTGATGCACTTGTGAGCACTTGTGACCGCGGGCGTAACTACAGCGATAGCAGCCGTAGCAGCTGCTATGGGGCCCACAGTGTCAAGGGGCCCAGTTATCCCACCTGACACAATAAAGTGTGAAGGATGTGCACAGCATAATATATATAACATATTTGTGATATATATATATATATATGCTGTATCTGTGATGCGTATATGCTGTATGTGTAAATATATTGTACGTTTCTATATGACACATTAGGGGTCATTTACTAAGGGCCCGATGCGCGTTTTCCCGACGTGCTACCCGAATATTTCCGATTTGTGTTGCGAAAATTACACTTACCTTCACGGACCCAAATCCAGCGCAGAGAACGCGCTGCTGTATCGCGAATGGACCGGGTAAGTAAATCTGCCCCATTGTTACACCCCCCCCCCCCATTGATGTCGTCTGGAATTTAATAAATATGTGACCGAATACATCATTAGGAACAGAACAATTGAGGATGGTTGTACTGCTGGAGACTTGATAGGCAGGAATACACATAAGGGCTAAGAATTTAGTTTTCTCAAATTGATCTGTTTTACCACATTAACCCCTGGGGCCCTTGATATTGATGTGCGATCCCAGATTACATCATGTAGTAAATTTCTCCATAGATTCCTATTGGTTGGCGCACTGCTATATCCTCCCTGGCAGATGCAATATTTTGTAGAGTTCCCCTCTAATCCCTATGATTATAAAGAAACATGATATGGAATATACCATCCGCTGACGTGACGCTTCCCGGAATAGAACTGAGGTGAGACCCCCAATTTACAGTGTTTACTTCAGTGAGAAGATGGAGTCTCTGCGAGATGTTAGACGTCTCTCACACCGCATACAAGAACGCTGCTCTCTGTCAAGTTGCCTGGGAATAGATGAATGGAAATAAAAACACAGGAGAATCTGCATTTCCAGGAACTTTCAGCGGAGTCCACAGAACATTAGTTAGACTCTCGCCAACAGCCGGAGCGCTCGCAAGCCAAAACAGGCGATAATAGGAACATGATGATAAATAATCACTGGAATATCAACCCCAAGGATTACCCCAGTACAGGGGTAGGACCTTGTATAAAGAGGGGTTTATATGAAATAAAAGGCTCTTTATTTTTTTACTGAGAACAGCGCCACCCATGTCCATAGGTTGTGTCTGGTATTGCACTATCATAGTTACCCCATTTATTTGTGTGGCGCTGGTTCTGGTTTTGGCTCTCCAGATGCTGCTCTGTCTGCGTCCAGAACCTGATCTAGGGGCAATTACTTATACAACAGGTGCAGGTGTAAAACCTAAAACAAAGCGATCTCTGGATACGATACACAGGCAGGATCCGGGGGTGCGCAGCTGCATTATTATCCTACATTATCAGGCCCGGCGCCAGCACCCGGCCAACCCGGGCAAGTGCCGGGGCCCCGGGGTACTAGAGGGGCCCACTCGGGCCACGGATCAATTGTAGCAGTGTCGCTATAAGAGGGGGGGGTCATTGTGTCAGCAGGGGGGGGGGGGTTCAGTGTGTCCGGAGGGGGGGTTCAGTGTGTCCGGAAGTGGGGGTTCAGTGTGTCCGCAGGGGGAGAGGGGGTTCAGTGTGTCCGCAGGGGGGTGAGGGGGTCAGTGTGTCCGCAGGGGAGGGGGGGCAGTGTGGCCACTGGAGGGCGGCCCACGGAGGGGCCCACTAAGGCTCTGTCGCCCAGGGGCCCACTAAAACCTGCAGCCGGCCCTGTAACATTATTATTCTTTATTACCAAACATCTGGGGGATCTCTAGATGTTTGTTTAGAACTGGAAAGGTTGAAACCAAATATTCTAGACTTAAAGGAAAACAACCACGTTTGCAGTATTTTACACCAATCAAAATCACACAATGGTTTGTGTCCCTGAAACAGGATCTGTTCTCCCTTTATCTTCTAATGGCCTCCTTTTTGTGAAAATAGCCTTTGAAAATTATGCAAATGAGCATCAGGGGCTCCCTTCTACATCACAAAGCTACTTCTAGTACCGTTGTCTGCTAATTATGCACACAGATGACAGAGCCAGGATGAAAGCCTGTGATGTAAGCAGGAGCCCCTGAGGCTCATTCGAATAACTTTTAAATACTATATATTCCTAAACGAGGCTATTAGAAGATAAAGGGGGAATGGATCATGTTTTAGGGGACACACACCAATATCCATACTGCATCAGTGTGATAGATTTCACAAAGGGAAAGTGTCACAAAGATAATCATATCACACGATACATTACATATTCTTTTCCTTTATGATTTATCAGAGCTAATTGTGAGGCTACAATGTGCTGATACTGCGCCATACAGGTGTCATTTAACCCCTTTATGCCCTGATTTAGGTTTAGGGTCCCGTATATATGTGTGGGGTCATATCTGCAGCCATAATATAATATTTACAAGGCCCTGTGCATCCAGAAGCACAGAGGCCTCCTCTGACCAGCCGCTTGCAGTGTGAGGAGATGAGGATCCTGCCATCTCTGAACATCTGGAGATGAGAGAAGGAATGTCTCTGTGTTTCATGAACGCTCAGCCCTGGATCCCAGAGCCTTTGATGTGTGTCCCTCCACTGCATCCCTGTGGTTTTATCATTAACCTTCTGTAAAAACTCTGCAGGCAATCAGCAACATGACAGAAGTGCAAGTCATTCACCCCAGATACATCCCCGACCAGCGGAAAGACAACTATCTATCTATCTATCTATCTATCATATCTATCTATGTATCTATCTATCCATCTCCTATCTATCATATCTATCTATGTATCTATCTATCTCCTATCTATCTCCTATCTATCTATCTATCTATCTATCTATTATCTATCTATCTATCTATCTATCTATCTATCTCCTATCTATCTATCTCCTATCTATCATATCTATCTATCTATCCATCTATCTATCCATATATCTATCTATCTATCTATCTATCTATCTATCTATCTATCTCCTATCTATCTATCTATCTCCTATCTATCTATCTATCTCTCTATCTATCTATCTCTCTCCTATCTATCTATCTATCTACGGATCTATCTATCTCCTATCTATCTATCTATCTATCTATCTATTATCTATCTATCTATCTCCTATCTATCTATCTATCTATCCATCTATCTATCCATATATCTATCTATCTATCTATCTATCTATCTATCTATCTATCTATCTATCTATCTATCTATGTTGTAGAAAATGGGCAGCACTCCAAATTGTAGTGAAGAAAAAGTGAGTTCTTTATTCCATTGTCAGCAATCAAACAGCGACGTTTCGGTCCCCAAGGACCTTTCTCAAGCCGTCTATACAATGTAAATGGCAGTGTTTTATACAAATCCCCATGGTCACATGACCTGATCAACCACGCCCACCAAATTACAATATTCGTGATACAAAGAATTCTACATAAAAATTCATTAATATACATTAGTAAAGTGCATATAGTGTAATATATAAATACAATTGACATATATGAAGTTAATATTAATAAAAAACCTAGAGCAGTATCCTCTCGTATGTGGCAAGCTCTAGCCTAATAAGTGAACATAAAGTGCAAACGTGCTACTGTGCATAAGAGTTGAACGATGTGTGAGACGTCCAGGTGTCTCCCCGTGTTGATCGTGTCCTCCGATGTCCACAAGTTTAATTCCCGGAATGGAGATTTAGATGAAACGCATGCTGGAACGCACGCTCTCCGATCTTCACTGCGCATGCGCAGCCTGTTGTGATCTATCTGTGCGGTAACCAGGCAACCACGGAGCAATACATAGTAACTTGCTGGTTTGACCAGCTTCTTATAGAGGTAAGTAATTATTGCATATTAGACGATTATATAATTGTCTGATAACGAGGCATCAGCCATTATGCAGGACAACATCCTGTAATAACAGTTATAGTCACAAAACGGGCCAGCAGTCTATTAACCCCTCCCGGGGAAACAGTCCGCTGAGGGGAACAATATTATCCATTAAATCCCTTTTGATATTTAGGGACTCGGAAATTGAATCCCACTCCCTATGTGTGTAAAACAAGGGGGTAACAACCCAATTAAGTCCTTGGCTAGAGCCTCTCGTCATGTGAAAACATACCTAGATATAATATATAGAAAGTGCAACCGTGGAGCCTGTAGGCGCATAATTCGAGGATGACGGGTCTTGTGTGGAGAGACACTTCACAGGGAGACATCTGGATTAGGCTCCAAATTAGTCTGAATAAAGAAAATAAAAATATTAATATATTGTTATCAAAAAGTTTTTTTGAATCACAAATAATTGCTGTTCACTTAGTTGCAGATGACAGTATATGCAAAGAATTAAACAAATCTGACTGATCGAACTCAACAATCATAATGACCAAAGTTTATAGTCTACATTGAGGCCATGGGGTCTTAGTGTGTTCAATGTATGAATCTCAATGTAGACTATAAACTTTGGTCATTATGATTGTTGAGTTCGATCAGTCAGATTTGTTTAATTCTTTGCATATACTGTCATCTGCAACTAAGTGAACAGCAATTATTTGTGATTCAAAAAAACTTTTTGATAACAATATATTAATATTTTTATTTTCTTTATTCAGACTAATTTGGAGCCTAATCCAGATGTCTCCCTGTGAAGTGTCTCTCCACACAAGACCCGTCATCCTCGAATTATGCGCCTACAGGCTCCACGGTTGCACTTTCTATATATTATATCTAGGTATGTTTTCACATGACGAGAGGCTCTAGCCAAGGACTTAATTGGGTTGTTACCCCCTTGTTTTACACACATAGGGAGTGGGATTCAATTTCCGAGTCCCTAAATATCAAAAGGGATTTAATGGATAATATTGTTCCCCTCAGCGGACTGTTTCCCCGGGAGGGGTTAATAGACTGCTGGCCCGTTTTGTGACTATAACTGTTATTACAGGATGTTGTCCTGCATAATGGCTGATGCCTCGTTATCAGACAATTATATAATCGTCTAATATGCAATAATTACTTACCTCTATAAGAAGCTGGTCAAACCAGCAAGTTACTATGTATTGCTCCGTGGTTGCCTGGTTACCGCACAGATAGATCACAACAGGCTGCGCATGCGCAGTGAAGATCGGAGAGCGTGCGTTCCAGCATGCGTTTCATCTAAATCTCCATTCCGGGAATTAAACTTGTGGACATCGGAGGACACGATCAACACGGGGAGACACCTGGACGTCTCACACATCGTTCAACTCTTATGCACAGTAGCACGTTTGCACTTTATGTTCACTTATTAGGCTAGAGCTTGCCACATACGAGAGGATACTGCTCTAGGTTTTTTATTAATATTAACTTCATATATGTCAATTGTATTTATATATTACACTATATGCACTTTACTAATGTATATTAATGAATTTTTATGTAGAATTCTTTGTATCACGAATATTGTAATTTGGTGGGCGTGGTTGATCAGGTCATGTGACCATGGGGATTTGTATAAAACACTGCCATTTACATTGTATAGACGGCTTGAGAAAGGTCCTTGGGGACCGAAACGTCGCTGTTTGATTGCTGACAATGGAATAAAGAACTCACTTTTTCTTCACTACAATTTGGAGTGCTGCCCATTTTCTACAACATATTATTGAGGGACCTACGCCCTGTCCCAGGATGCCTGCACCCACCCTATTTAGAAGGCTTGTGCTGCTTGGACTTTCTTTTTTCTATCTATCTATCTATCTATCTATCTATCTATCTATCTCCTATCTATCTATCTATGTATCTATCTCCTATCTATCTCCTATCTATCTATCTATCTATCTATCTATCTATCTCCTATCTATCTATATATCTCTCTATCTCCTATCTATCTATCTATCTATCTATCTCCTATCTATCTATCTATCTATCTCCTATCTATCTATATATCTCTCTATCTCCTATCTATCTATCTATCTATCTATCTATCTATCCATATATCTATCTATCTATCTATCCATCTCATATCTATTATATCTATCTATCTATCTATCTATCTCATATCTATCTATCTATCTATGTATCTATCTATCTATCTCCTATCTATCTATCTATCTATCTATCTATCTATCTCCTATCTATCTCCTATCTATCTATCTATCTCATATCTATCATATCTATCTATCTATCTATCCATCTATCTATCCATATATCTATCTATCTATCTATCTATCTATCTATCTATCTATCTATCTATCTATCTATCTATCCATCAATATATCTATCTATCTATCCGTCTAATTAGTAGCGTAACTTGAAGCTGATGGACCCCAGTGAAAACTCTGTCCCGGGTCCCGACTGTATATGGTTGATAGTACTAGTCTTCTCATATGGGACACTGCCAACTTATGGGCCCCCTGAGCCTCTTGGGCCCGGTTGCGACCACACCCTCTGCACCCCCTGCATCTAATCTGTCTTCTATCTATTCATTTGTACCTTTCTATCCATTATCCATGTCTTCTGTGGCTATGTATCTACATACACTGTCATATTCAATCAAGGAGTAATGTACCCTCTTATGTAAGAAGTGCCCCTCATCCTGGAGATCAAACTTCTGTCTTAATTCTAGAACATCCAAGACTTATGATCTTATCCTGTTTTGAGGAGGTTCGCTGATCACTGGGGAAGTCTAATGATGACCCATGGACCATAAATCCCTTACAAAGGTCTCCTGCCATGATAGGCTCATATCTTAGAAATCAATGAGACTGCTGCCTTCTTCTCCTTCTCTATTTCACTCCCAAACCCCAAAAGCAATCCTTAAAGTCCCTTGGACTATGAACTGGTGCCTGATGGTCTCCATATGTACAGGGAGGTGTATGCAACATTATATCGACACAAGTATCAACACCTTGCAAAAATGTATCCAGAAGCGTCTGACAACTCTATGCTTGCAGTCACCGGGGTTGTCATGGCAGTTGATGGTGAAAAGCCAAGCCAAGTGTATATCCTCTGTATTCTCATGCCCCTTCCCAAAGCTGTAAATCCCCCCTTGTTCTTCGCTCTTCTCAGAATGGGGGCCTCTGGCAAACACTGACCCATTCATAGCGAATGACTGGAAAGCGCCAGCGAAAAAAATACACACGTTATGGAAATAGCAGCTCTTGGCCTGACCGGAGCACAGCGTGAGCGGCCCGATGGCTTTTCATAGAGCAAAGGCTTCTACTGTCCCCCAGTCACAATGGGCCACTCAGCGAGGGGCCACCAAGCCGTGATTAATGACTAGGATTTTTCTTCTAGGATGTAATGTTTGGATTATAATCTGTTAAATGGCTTGGATAGCCGCGAACATGAATGAATCGGCTGAGGAGTCAACCATGGCTCACCGGGAGAATAGCGGGGGAGGACGGTAGTCATCATACTATGGGGCTGATGGCTTTTAGTGTCTGCCTTTGCAAGGCCATTCATTATGTGTGGAATCTTGCAACATTTTAAAGGGATTTTCTCGTTGTGGAACCTGTTTCCATTAAAGGGAAACAATTAGCAGGTGTGACCATACAGACTGCAGCTAGTGCTATGTATTGTCCCTGGAGAGATGTGTGAAATATGGATTTATGTTCCAAGATTGTAGCTTCTCCAAAGGCACTGGGGCTGTGTCCTCACACTGCTGTGCTCTGTGCAGACAGTGTTAGGTATTGGCCCAGATTTATCAAAAGTCCTATGTGCAGTTTCCTCACTAATGTGCAGAGTGTGGCAGATTATAGAATACAGTCTTCATTAATCTGGCGCACCCTGCACTGCTCAGAAAGTGTGCACCAACTTTTTTGGTGTGCAACGCAATTCTGTACAGTCGCCATAATATATGTGCCGCAAGGTACAAATCAGCACCGGAAAACCCCTCTAGGTGCTGAATTCTGTGACGCCGAATTCTGGTTAAAGAGGTTGTCCGACATTAATAAAAACTTTACTGTTGAGGGTGTGAAAAATATATATATATATACTTACCTCCCTTGGCGCTCCCAGTGTCCCATGAGGTGTCCCTGTTTGTTTGCAGGGCTATGGCGGCTCTGCTAAAACAACTCCCGCCCTCCTGTCAGGCCCGCCCATCTCCTGTCCCAGCGCCTGTTGCAACACCGAGGGTCATCAGTGTGTGTGCGAGGGCCGAGTGCACACAGATGGGTCATGCTACAGCAGTAGAAAGAAGAGGAGCTAGGTGGAATGCCGGGAGGTTCTAGGGGTAGTGCTTTGGGGCTACCGGTTTACTGAATGGGGGTATTGCAGTGTGCTTAGGCTACCTATATACTGAAGGGGGGTATTGCCGTGTGTTTAGGCTACCTATATACTGAAGGGGGATTGCAGTGTGCTTAGGCTACCTATATACAGAAACTGAAGGGGGGGTGACTGCAATGTGCTGGGGCTACCTATATACTGGGGGAAGAGGCTGCATTGGGATAGGGCTACCTATACACTGGGGGCAGCTGCAGTATGCTGGCTACATATGTACTGAGGGGACGGGGGCTGCAGTATTCCGGTTACCTATATACTGAGGAAAGGAGAGGGACTTGAATTGTGTAATTTACCTATATACAGGGGGATCAGTGTGCTGGATAACTATATACTGTGGGGAGGATTGCAGTGTGCTGGTTCTGTATATACTAGAGGGCTGCAGTATGCTGGCTACCTATATACTGGGGGAGGGGGGCTGCATTGTGATGGCTACCTATATACTAGGAGGTAAAAGGAGTCAGTGTGCCGGCTCCCTATATACTGGGGGGGCAGTGTGCTGGATACCTATATACTATGGTGAGAGGGCTGCAGTGTACTGGCTCATGATTCTGGTGCACGTTCTTCGGTCGCACCCAGCATTATACACGGGCAGAGCACTTTTACTACAGTTTCCCACATTCTTAGTAAATGTCCCCCATAGTTTTATACTGGTTCAGGTAACTTTAAAAATATATGTATATATTTTTCCCACATTTAAGCAAACACAGAGCTGAGCATATTTGCAGATATGTTTTTACTTTTTTCTGGAGAAATTACAGAAAAAGACAGAAAAACAAATAGAGCTCTGGATCTGCGGTGGCCATGATGCAAGCACGGTGTAATTAGTGTCTGCAGCCTGGCGAGGGCATAATTGTCTGTTTGGGATAATCGGTTTGTGGTTGTTCTGTGTACATTATGAGCGTCCGGGTAACTGGATACAGAGCGTCCATTTGTATTCTAGTGTCATGTTGTCTATATAGAGACTGTGGGGCACATTTACTAAGAATGGTTCAAACTGCACTAAGTGTGGCTTGCCTGTGTATAATGCAGGGTGCGCCAGATTCATGATTTCTGGCTCCCGGTCAGAATACACCACTTTTTTTCTGGTCTATCTTTAACATGGGGCATGCATCGCACTTCTGTCGACTTGCTTGTTAAATCAGGTGCACGGTCCGACTGAGCACCGGAACGCCCCATAATTTGTGTTGCATGGTGCCTAGTGCAGCTATGCCACAAAACGGTCATGTGCGACACATTTGTGGTGCAGACACTTCTTATACCTGTGCAAGCAGTTTGCACTAGAAAGAATGTGCAAAGTCCGACAGAAAACTGGCGCAAAGTCCTTAGTAAATGAGCCCCTGTGTATCTAAGCCTATTATCTGATACTGTCTGCGGAACTATGTATCTAAGCATATAATGTGTGATTCTGTCTGCTGAACTATGTATCTAAGCATTTATCACAATTTCCTTTTGTTTTAATGTGATTTGTGCCCATTTCTTGATTCTTTTTTGCCCCCATTTGTCTTTATAGTCTTAGCTCTTTGTCAACTGAAGGGTTTTTTTTTTTTAGTCGCAATTTTTTGCTCATACCATTGGCTTTCCTACACATGGTAAAACTGGAGTGTTTTTGCACAATTATTTGCTCCCTTGAGGCGCAAATCGATGGCGCAAATCAGAATTACTGCTACACGGCGAACTCCAGCGCACTACTTATAGAGGTGCAAAAAATTGTGCAAAAATCTGCCCCATAATGTGTGACACTGTCTGATAAGCCGCTGTATCTAATTCTTTTTGTTTGCGATACAGTCTGCAGAGCTATGTATCTAATCCTGTCATATAAGTCACTATATCTCGTCCTGTTATATATGATACTGTTTTTGCATATTGTTTTCTTTTCTTATTGTATATTTTTTGTATTTGCGCATTTTTTTGCAACATTTTCATGCGTTCTCTGCAGCTCGCCGCGCAATGGTTTACCTGATTTGCCCCTAATTCATCTTTGAACAGCACTTGCAGACAGATGTTGGTGCCCCATGTATCACTGATACAGAAAATATTCAAATGCATTAAAGTCCGCAGCAGGTATAGGCAACGGATTTGTATAGGCTGCGCCAAAAATTTTTGAAATTTGCGAAAAAAAAAGAGCACAATCTATCTAATGGAAATCAGCCCAAAGTTATATCAAAGAGAAAAATAGCTAAATAGAAAAAAAACTGGCGCAAATTGCAAGACTTAATGTACATCTGCCCTGATATGTGATATTTGGCTGTCACCCATCTTTTCTAAGGAGGGAATAGTTAAACTCCCCAGTGAAAATTCACTGAAAGCAGGAACTAGACTGTTTGGTAACGTTGGATGACAACACATATGTGCATTCAGATTTGCCCAAAATTTTAAAGAATTTATCAGAAAAGGATGACACAAGGACCATGTATTCCACTCATACACTTATAGGGGGCATTTGTCCGGACCCTCAGGTGATGTGGTCAGCATGGTAAGGGGTCCCTTCGTGTACTGTTAATAAGGGGCAGTTACACTGGTTGTCAATGCGCTGGAGTGGAGCGTGGCGTCTGTGTGCACGTGGGGCCCCTCTGGCTGCAGTGTAATGCAGGGAGTCCAGTGACTACGCTCTATACTCAGTAAAGGGCTCCCATTGAGTTTGGGGATAATATAGGTCTTGTACGGCTTCTCCTATCAATAATGACTCTGGGGCTTTCCCCCATGGAATTATGGAGCAAGAGGCGCCGTTTTAGCGAAGCGCTCGAGGGGCCTCCCTGACAATGAGCATCATTAACAGCTCACCTTACCACGTTACTATGAACAGGGGCTGACAAGTAGGCTCATACTGCCGTATAATGTCCAGATGTAGCAGAGCTGAATGTGTCATTTAGCTTTTTTGGTGCACATATTACAAGCATAAAATACACAGGCGCGTGAGCAAGCTTTGACTACCACTGAGAGAGCAGAGGAGTTGTAATAATAAGCAAAACAGTAATACTGAATAATTTTGGATTGCACTGTCCCAATGTCTGCAATAACTGCAGCTGGTTAAAGCCAGTGACAAACTAAGTTCCCCTCTGTATATGCCAAAGAACCACCACTGCAATTAAGATACATATGTATCTTAATTGCACAAAAAAAGCAAAAGTGGACTCCTAGCAACCCATTTGGTGGTCCAAATATGGTGGTCATTGACCTGTATAGTTCCCACTCCAGAACTACCACTTTTGGGTTCATTCTTGCACAACCCCATCCTTTTTTGAGTGAAAAATGCAACATTTCTCCAGATTGTCATAGAAAGTTTGGAACAATCCAAGAAAATGTAAAAAAAAATGGAAGTTTTTGTCTGACAGAGAAACTAGGCCTCGTTTCCCATGGCAACCAATCACAGGCCAGCTTTCATTTCTTAGACTGCTGTGTAAAAATAAAAACTGGGCTCTGATTGGTCACTTTGAGGAACAAGGGCAATTGTTCTTTCTATTTTAATAACTGAGGACAAATCTTTTAGTTTTTTACTTTCTGACCATCTCTAGATGTTGAAGGAAAACCCCCTGGAGTTGACAATTGGAGTTGTGCAAAATTGGGCACAAATGGGGGGGACTTAAGGGGCTCCTAAATTTGGTAGCTGAGCACAAATATAATTCTGCAGTTCTATAATGAAAGGATATAGTATACAGCAAATAGGGTGCATCACCATAGGTGGGGTATCCACGTTTCAAAGAGGGAGGTGTTTCACCCTTAAAGGTGGCATGGTTTAGGAAAAGAAGGGAAGCCATGTCAATATTCAACAAGCACTGGATCACATGTTTCAGCTTCCCAAACTTCCACTGATAAATATGAGATACATGGATAAGATCACCTCTGATATTTGAGCTCTTGGCTGGATTTTTCCTTTACTGAATTAAAAGGGTAATCTTAAAATTAGGGGATATAGTCCAACCCCTTTAACCACCAGTGATCACAAGAACTGTTCCCCTGTGTGGGTGCAGCATACTCCTGAGTTTGTGGACCCCTGTCCTCATCTACAGCAGTCGCACCCCCAGACACTAATTCCCAATGCTGAGAATAGGGGAAAACCAATAAATGGGACAACCCCTTTAAACAGTTGCCATTCCATGTAATATAGGGGTCTGTCACCTATGTATGAGGTTGAAGCCTTCCCTTCTTCGTCCACATCTTACAGGAGGTCTCCATTTGTCAAGTTTTGTAAGGAAAACAAGGCCCAGAGCAATGAAAATTCCTTCCTTTCAGGTTTTTCTTCTTCCAGAACCATCCAGCTCCTTCCTTCTACAAAAGCCAAGCTTGTTTGGTCTCTTCTCAACATCAATGACCTAAAATTTCTACAAAAACATCATTAAAGCATTCGGGGCAGTGCGGGGGGTCTATGTCCCTGCTGCGTCCCGTACCTATAGAAGTCTTGTAAAACATGACGGCGCTGCTGCGTCTTGCGTTCCAGAACCATCTGCTAGAGGTTAAAGTCTTAATCGCTCAGTCAACATGAACATAAACAGCGGCATCACCTCTCCCGGCAGCGAAGAGTTAATGTGAGGTAATGTTTGTTCTTTGGGTTGGATTAAAAGCCCCGAATCAACAACTCTGAGCACCAGGGTTTAATACCTGCTACCCGGCCCCCGCTGCAGGAGACGCAGCTCCAGTTTCTGTTTTGGAACAAAATCCTTCTCTTGTTCCTTCATTCGTAATTTCCAGCAATTTGCCGGAATGAAGTGAGAGGAGACGGAAAAACTGCAAAGGACAAACCCAAATGATGTCAGCGCAAAAAAAAGGACATAATAATTGAGATAATAATATGATATAACGTCATGAAGAAAATATCTATCTATCATCTATCGCCAATCCATTATCTATATATCTATCCTCCACTCCATCTCTGCCATCCACCATAGATTACATATTCCTATATGTTATTTTCTCTCTTTTGTGCCATTATTCCACAGAACAGGAAATTAATTTTTGTGGCAGTATATGATATCTGAGCCGCCCCCGTGGCGCTCGGGTCCCAGTGTCAAAATCACACCTTGTGCTGAGCTTTCTGCCGTCACCTGATTTATTGATCAGTCACCAGAATATTGATTTTTGTCTGGATGGAGCAGAGCACAGTGCGCCCGTGTTCCAGCCTCCGCCCCCTGGACGTGTTACCTGGCCCGCTCCTCAGACGCCTCCGTCTCACAGCGTCTGTCTGTCCGGGCCCGGCTGAGGCGGAATTCTCACTTCCAGCCATGGAACATATTCCTGCTGCTCCATAGATGCCAGTAACTGAACATTTCCCTGCAGTCCTGTGATGACAGATTCCTATTTTCCCCTTATTTTTACGAGTCCTTGTCTCCATAACATGATCATGTGACTGTATCCCATGAACAATACCTGTATTGAGTCCGCAGGGCGGGGGAGTGGATTAAGGATATGATTTGTCACACGTGGATTGTTCTGATGAAGTGATGCAGAATGTTTCATAGTAACATTTCGGTAGTTTACAAACAGAGAGCAGCGCATGGTGTCAGTGTCAGATTGAGATTTCCAAGGGCAATGGGTGGTATGTCCAAAACACAAATCGCCTCACTTTATCCATGGGGGTAACATCATATTGTATGGTAGACAGAAAATCAATTCTTCTTTTGTTCCAAAATTTCTTCCAACTTCAGGTGTAGTACAAAACAAAATTGACTACAACTTGGAGACCACAGCTAATCCATGAATGTAACACCTACTCCTTAGAGACAACATCTTCTAACTGAAGACCACACCTTTTCCTTAAAAACCACATGTACTCCTTGGAGACCGCAATTGCTCACCTGCTCCTTGGAGTCCTGTTCTAATAATTAAAGACTGCTCTTATTCCTTGCAGACCACTCCTTGTGGGGTAAGTCTGAGATGAGGTGACCACAACCTGCTTGGTTGTGTGGAAGGGATAACGGCGATGTGCGACTGGATGGCGGAACCCAAGAGTGATGGTCTTTAAAGTTAAGGCTTGTAGTATACACATTGCTTAAGCAGCCTTCCCATGATATAAGGACCAGGAGACGCAGAACTTGATAAAACATCCTGGCTTGGTTCACCACAATACTTGACCCTTTCCTGAGCTTCCACTACCCAAAAGTGGCTGTTCCAGAGGGATCTGGTGAGCTGCTAAAAGTCTCTTTTGACTGGGATTCTGTAAGCAGGGTGGTGTGAAGAAGCCTGAGGAAGGTGATGACAGAGCTGCTCTGCAACTGGACCTAACTCTGGTTCCAACTACATCTCAACATGGTTCCAACTATATGGTTGAATCCCTATAAGTGGGGCACTCTGTTGTTTGTGCAGGGTCTGATCCATTCATTAGAGCAGATGGGGAGTCTGAGCTCTGTCTTTATTTTTGCCTTCGAACATTTAAAAATAAACATTTCTATTATATCCAAACTTTCAAACACAAAGAGCCCTGCTACATACATTCCTGGTATGCAATTGGATGACCTGAAGCATGTGATTAGTCACATGCTTATGACATCACGGCAGGTCTTTGAGCTGCCGGGAGCTTTCACTGATAAGGGCATGTAGCATTTTAACATTTGCATTACACTGTATGTCCACAGCATTTTTCTACTAAGCGGGGCAAATTTTTAAATAACAACTAGTTACATATTAGCTTATATTTTAAGGACCCATTTGTATATGAATTATGATGATTCCTAGAATACCCCTTTAATTCTTTTAGAAATGTTTGCTAAATTAGGAACAAATTCCATATTCCTAGGACCATAGAGGCTAAGTATGCCTTACTGTGTTTGTCAACAGGAGCTTGCGGCTGGCGCAAATAGACGGCCGTTACCTGCGGCAACCTCTGTTACACTAGTCGTGTGTCCTGCGCTATTACAGAGGAGCAGCCGTGTATTCTTAGAAGAAGCCCCAGCATTCATCTGGTGGTTACAGCAGAAGATTCTGCTAAGGTTGTTAATCTTCATTTATTGATGTATATTTATATTTATAGACTGAAAATCCAGGCACGTAAGCAGATCCCCAGGGGGCGCTCTGATAATTAGGGGCACACAGAGAACTCTTTGAGCAAAGGGGCTGAGAACACAACATACTCACATAGAACTTCACAGCCAACTAATGAGATGAGGATTAATTATAACCTGCACTGAAGGCTCATTGTATCTAATTGTATATGTGTATATTGGAGATCTCCTGTATATAGTGATATATGTACAGCTGGTATAACCTGGGGATCTCCTGTATATAATGATATATGTATAGCCGGTATAACCTGGGGATCTCCTGTATATAATGATATATGTACAGCCGGTATAACCTGGGGATCTCCTGTATATAATGATATATGAACAGCCGGCATAACCTGGGGATCTCCTGTATATAATGATATATGTACAGCCGGTATAACCTGGGGATCTCCTGTATATAATGATATATGTACAGCCGGTATAACCTGGGGATCTCCTGTATATAATGTTATACGTACAGCCGGTATAACCTGGGGATCTCCTGTATATAGTGATATATGTACAGCTGGTATAACCTGGGGATCTCCTGTATATAATGATATATGTACAGCCGGTATAATCTGGGGATCTCCTGTATATAATGATATATGTACAGCTGGTATAACCTGGGGATCTCCTGTATATAATGATATATGTACAGCCGGTATAACCTGGGGATCTCCTGTATATAATGATATATGTACAGCCGGTATAACCCGGGAATCTCCTGTATATAATGATATATGTACAGCCGGTATAACCTGGGGATCTCCTGTATATAATGATATATGTACAGCTGGTATAACCTGGGGATCTCCTGTATATAATGATATATGTACAGCTGGTATAACCTGGGGATCTCCTGTATATAATGATATATGTACAGCCGCTATAACCTGGGGATCTCCTGTATATAATGATATATGTACAGCCCGTATAACCTGGGGATCTCCTGTATATAATGATATATGTACAGCCGGTATAACCTGGGGATCTCCTGTATATAATGATATATGTACAGCTGGTATAACCTGGAGATCTCCTGTATATAATGATATATGTACAGCTGGTATAACCTGGGGATCTCCTGTATATAATGATATATGTACAGCTGGTATAACCTGGGGATCTCCTGTATATAATGATATATGTACAGCCGGTATAACCTGGGATCTCCTGTATATAATGATATATGTACAGCCGGTATAACCTGGGGATCTCCTGTATATAATGATATATGTACAGCCGGTATAACCTGGGGATCTCCTGTATATAGTGATATATGTACAGCCGGTATAACCTGGGGATCTCCTGTATATAGTGATATATGTACAGCCGGTATAACCTGGGGATCTCCTGTATATAATGATATATGTACAGCTGGTATAACCTGGGGATCTCCTGTATATAATGATATATGTACTGCTGGTATAACCTGGGGATCTCCTGTATATAATGATATATGTACAGCTGGTATAACCTGGGGATCTCCTGTATATAATGATATACGTACAGCCGGTATAACCTGGAGATCTCCTGTATATAATGATATATGTACAGCCGGTATAACCTGGGGATCTCCTGTATATAATGATATATGTACAGCCGGTATAACCTGGGGACCTCCTGTATATAGTGATATATGTACAGCCGGTATAACCTGGGGATCTCCTGTATATAATGATATATGTACAGCCTGTATAACCTGGGGGTCTCCTGTAAATAATGATATATGTACAGCCGGTATAACCTGGAGATCTCCTGTATATAATGATATATGTACAGCTGGTATAACCTGGGGATCTCCTGTATATAATGATATACGTACAGCCGGTATAACCTGGAGATCTCCTGTATATAATGATATATGTACAGCCGGTATAACCTGGGGATCTCCTGTATATAATGATATATGTACAGCCGGTATAACCTGGGGACCTCCTGTATATAGTGATATATGTACAGCCGGTATAACCTGGGGATCTCCTGTATATAATGATATATGTACAGCCTGTATAACCTGGGGGTCTCCTGTAAATAATGATATATGTACAGCCGGTATAACCTGGAGATCTCCTGTATATAATGATATATGTACAGCTGGTATAACCTGGGGATCTCCTGTATATAATGATATATGTACAGCCGGTATAACCTGGGGATCTCCTGTATATAATGATATTTGTACAGCTGCTATAACCTGGGGATCTCCTGTATATAATGATATATGTACAGCTGGTATAACAAGGGGATCTCCTGTATATAATGATATTTGTACAGCTGCTATAACCTGGGGATCTCCTGTATATAATGATATATGTACAGCTGGTATAACAAGGGGATCTCCTGTATATAATGATATATGTACAGCCAGTATAACCTGGGGATCTCCTGTATATAATGATATATGTAAAGCTGGTATAACCTGGGGATCTCCTGTATATAATGATATATGTACAGCCGGTATAACCTGGGAATCTCCTGTATATAATGATATATGTACAGCTGGTATAACCTGGGGATCTCCTGTATATAATGATATATGTACAGCCGGTATAACCTGGGGATCTCCTGTATATAATGATATATGTACAGCCGGTATAACCTGGGGATCTCCTGTATATAATGATATATGTACAGTCGGTTTAACTTAGACATCTCCCTCTATATAGTGATATGGAGCATGCTGATATAACCTGGGTATCTTCTGTGGCAGATAGTTTTGGGCAACTTTTACTCCTCATTCTACTTTTAAAAATTGAATAGTTGAGGCAACATAATGGTCTAGCAAATCCTGTCATTATTTGACTAGAACTGCAAGATTACTGCTGACACAGAATCCAGAAATGTTTAAACGAGGTATTACAATAATGGACTGACGTACCGGCCGATAACCTCCCATATAGCTGGACTTAAAGGTGTATTCCAGGTGCAGACATCTTAGTGCTTACTAGTAAGAGAACTAAAGTGTATGTAAGCATTGGGGCACATTCACTAAGCTCCATGCCCCAGTTCTGTCGGACTTTGCACATTGTTTCTAGTGAAAACTGCACCGGAACCCCCCTAATTTGTGCTGCATGATGCCTAGTGCAGCTGTGCCACAAATACCTGTGCAAGCAGTTTCCACTAAAAAGGGTAGAAACCCCCCAGAAAATTGGCGCACGTCCCTTAGTAAATGTGCCCCATAGTATATACGCTGGTACATTGCTACATATACACACACCTGATATTTATGTCCACAGAAACTGATACGATGCTCCAGAACATTCTTAATCAAAAGTTGTAATGTATCAGTAGAGGGTAAGATGGCGTCATGCCCAGAATGCAGGTGTGCCCGGGTGAACCACGGGTGATGTGCAATGGATAAAACAGATCATGTAGGGATTGAGATATTCAGGTTACAATGAATACTGTACTTGCTGGTGATGTAATGCACATTTATACAGAGGGTTCACTTTAAACTTTACTGTTAAGAAATAACTTGTGAAGCCAGGATACCAAGTGCTGTGCTGTGGTAGGGGGCTGCCCGCACCTCTGCTCTGGCATTGTTTTTGTCCCTTTTCCCCTTGTTTTTTCCCCTTCCTCTCCCTATCCCTTCTTGGATGCACTCACCCACAGCAGCTACAATCAGACCAGGAGCCAGAGAACATAGAATTATGTCCATAAAACGCATCAGAGAATTCCATGGCACGTGTCCGGACCCAGCAGAAGGGTGCCTTCAATGCCGGCGACATCCCAAGCGCTGACCTCCCAGGTGCAACATCTCCAGAGCAGACCGTCAAGATAAAGGGGCATCGTGGGCACCTGGCACGTGCCCCACCACTCACGACACCACTCGGACACCAGAGTCCTGCTTCAAGTAAGCAGCGGGTCAGCTGGCTGCACCATGCCACCCCCCCCCCCCATGCCCAGAGCTCCAAGTTGCAGATGCCCTCTGGGGAGCATGTGGGGAATCCCCCGACCAGCATGGGCATATTCGCACTGGCGGATCAGTGGGTAGCAGCTGCAGGCCATGGCGTACTGCCGGGGACAACACATTCGGGCTACCCAGGATGCCTACTAGCTCATTGGTTCCTCCAGAATGCCAATGGATCAAAGCCAAACTGTCTGCCCCCAGCCCAGGAACCTTCTAGGTGGGTACCATCCATATAGGCCAGTGACTGCCTATGGCCTCTCTCACTAGGCCCAGCCATACCATACAGAGGGGGTGCAAAGACCAAGAGTCCCGGTAAAGACTCCCGGTATATCTTCCAAAAAATTGAGGCAGCATTCCAAGTTCAACTGAAAAAAGGAAGGGTTTTATTCCAAAACCTTGAGAAAGGTGGTAACACACCAAAACGTTGCCAGTTTTGGACTTTTTTCACTTGAACTTGGAGTGCTGCCTCAATTTTTTGGAAGATATGTCTCTATAAGTAGTAATGTCTGTGTAATGTGTAACTGTAACACTATGAACACTGAAGACTTTGTACAAAATAATATCCCCCATGGTTTCTATAAAGGTGTATTGTATTGTATCTTAAATAGAAGCAATGGGGTGGGATGGGGGGGAGGGGGTTTATCATGTGCTGGTGCATGGTGCGCCAGTGCTAGATGTCATCCCTGTCCCTCCAAACTACACAGCCAGGCTGCTCTAATAGGGGGAGGTCCAGACTACACAGCCAGGCTGCTCTAATAGGGGGGGGGGGTCCAGACTACACAGCCAGGCTGCTCTAATAGGGGGAGGTCCAGACTACACAGCCAGTGTGCTTTAATAGGGGAGGTCCAGACCACATAGCCAGGCTGCTCTAATAGGGGGAGGTCCAGACTACACAGCCAGGCTGCTCTAATAGGGGGAGGTCCAGACTACACAGCCAGGCTGCTCTAATAGGGGGGGGGTCCAGACTACACAGCCAGGCTGCTCTAATAGGGGGAGGTCCAGACTACACAGCCAGGCTGCTCTAATAGGGGAGGTCCAGACTACACAGCCAGGCTGCTCTAATAGGGGGAGGTCCAGACTACACAGCCAGGCTGCTCTAATAGGGGGAGGTCCAGACTACACAGCCAGGCTGCTCTAATAGGGGGAGGTCCAGACTACACAGCCAGGCTGCTCTAATAGGGGAGGTCCAGACTACACAGCCAGGCTGCTCTAATAGGGGGAGGTCCAGACTACACAGCCAGGCTGCTCTAATAGGGGGAGGTCCAGACTACACAGCCAGGCTGCTCTAATAGGGGGAGGTCCAGACTACACAGCCAGGCTGCTCTAATAGGGGGAGGTCCAGACTACACAGCCAGGCTGCTCTACTAGGGGGAGGTCCAGACTACACAGCCAGGCTGCTCAAATAGGGGGAGGTCCAGACTACACAACCAGGCTGCTCTAATAGGGGGAGGTCCAGACTACACAGCCAGGCTGCTCTAATAGGGGGAGGTCCAGACTACACAGCCAGGCTTCTCTAATTGAGGGAGTTCCAGACTACACAACCAGGCTGCTCTAATAGGGGGAGGTCCAGACTACACAGCCAGGCTGCTCTAATAGGGGGAGGTCCAGACTACACAGCCAGGCTTCTCTAATAGGGGGAGGTCCAGACTACACAGCCAGGCTGCTCTAATAGGGGGAGGTCCAGGCTACACAGCCAGGCTGCTCTACTAGGGGGAGGTCCAGACTACACAGCCAGGCTTCTCTAATAGGGGGAGGTCCAGACTACACAGCCAGGCTGCTCTAATAGGGGGAGGTCCAGACTACACAGCCAGGCTGCTCTAATAGGGGGAGGTCCAGACTACACAGCCAGGCTGCTCTAATAGGGGGAGGTCCAGACTACACAGCCAGGCTGCTCTACTAGGGGGAGGTCCAGACTACACAGCCAGGCTGCTCAAATAGGGGGAGGTCCAGACTACACAACCAGGCTGCTCTAATAGGGGGAGGTCCAGACTACACAGCCAGGCTGCTCTAATAGGGGGAGGTCCAGACTACACAGCCAGGCTTCTCTAATTGAGGGAGTTCCAGACTACACAACCAGGCTGCTCTAATAGGGGGAGGTCCAGACTACACAGCCAGGCTGCTCTAATAGGGGGAGGTCCAGACTACACAGCCAGGCTTCTCTAATAGGGGGAGGTCCAGACTACACAGCCAGGCTGCTCTAATAGGGGGAGGTCCAGGCTACACAGCCAGGCTGCTCTACTAGGGGGAGGTCCAGACTACACAGCCAGGCTGCTCAAATAGGGGGAGGTCCAGACTACACAACCAGGCTGCTCTAATAGGGGGAGGTCCAGACTACACAGCCAGGCTGCTCTAATAGGGGGAGGTCCAGACTACACAGCCAGGCTTCTCTAATGGAGGGAGTTCCAGACTACACAACCAGGCTGCTCTAATAGGGGGAGGTCCAGACTACACAGCCAGGCTGCTCTAATAGGGGGAGGTCCAGACTACACAGCCAGGCTTCTCTAATTGAGGGAGTTCCAGACTACACAACCAGGCTGCTCTAATAGGGGGAGGTCCAGACTACACAGCCAGGCTGCTCTAATAGGGGGAGGTCCAGACTACACAGCCAGGCTTCTCTAATAGGGGGAGGTCCAGACTACACAGCCAGGCTTCTGCTATACAGAAATGTCCAGATTACACAGTCAGAGTGCGCTAATAAGGGGAGGTCCAAACTACATATCCAGATTGCTCTAATAGGGGGAGCTCTATACCACACAGCCAGATTGCTGTTATACAGGAATGTCCAGACTACCAAAACAAACTGGGGTTATAGGGAGAGATCAAGATTACATATCCAGACTTCTCTTATTGGTGGGAGAGCCAGACTACATATACTGTACAGAATGTTCTTACAGGGGAAAGTCCAGACTACATATACAGATGTACACAAAATATTTCACATTATGGGGCAGATTTACTTACCCGGTCCATTTGCGATCCAGCGGCGCGTTCTCTGCGGTGGATTTGGGTCCGGCCGGGATTCAGTAGGGTAGTTCCTCCGACGTCCACCAGGGGGCACTGCTGCGCTGAAGTTCCCCGAGGCCCGCCGAAATGCACTGAAGTTCACAGGCCTATACCTGGTGAAGGTAAGTGCGAGTCCTGCGACCCTTTTTTTTTAAAATGCGGTGGGTTTTCTGAATCCGTCGGGTTTTCGTTCGGCCACGCCCCCCAACTTCCATCACGTGCACGCTGGCGCCGTTGCGCCACAATCCGATCGTGTGCGCAAAAATCCTGGGGCAATTCAGGGACAATCGGCGCAAATCGGAAATATTTGGGTAACACGTCGGGAAAACACGAATCGGGCCCTTAGTAAATGACCCCCTATATCTCTAAAATTCTACAACATTCAGTTGACATTCAGGAGTCTGAAAAAGGTGGGGGAATGAGTTATTACAAATAAGCCGCTTAGTAACTTGATATATAGTTATGTAAAAACTTATGGTAAGAATCCATAAAAATGATGAATATGCAGGACCTGGCGTTGAGAGCCTCAGCTTGGCTTTACTGAAACATTTAACATGCAGAATTGGCATCTATTACAAACAAATGACACCATGCGCCTACCTACCTACCCGTAATATGTAACATCAATAAACGCTGGAGAATGATGATGCCTCATGTCTGACTCCTACATCAACACTTATTTTATGGAGCGTGGACCCTGCGCTGCTTCACAGATGGCATTATGTAAACTATGAGATGCAGAGCTCCCCTACTAACCAGGCAGGAATGTGCCAGCCAGGGGATAGGTCATTTATAAAGACCATATTATAGCAGAACCTAAACCAAGGACTACAGTATAGGAGAAAGGGTTATACACATCACATGGAAACACTCCTAGGAATCCATTAGTGTGTGGTTCTGGTATAGTAGTAGTGTGGCTCTGGTATAGTAATAATGTGGTTCTGGTAAAGTAGTAGTAGGGTGACTATGGTATAGTAGTAGTGTGGCTCTGGTATAGCAGTAGGGTGGCTCTGGTATAATAGTAGGACGGCTCTGGTATAGTAGTATGATGGCTCTGGTACAGTAGTAGGGTGGCTCAGGTATAGTAGTAGGATGGCTTTGGTATATTACTAGTGTGGCTCTGGTATAGTTGTATGGTGGCTCTGGTATAGTAGTAGTGTGGCACTGGTATAGTAGTAGTATGGCTCTGGTATAGTAATAGTGTGACTCTGGTATAGCAGTAAGGTGGCTCTGGTATAGTAGTAAGGTGGCTCTGGTATAGTAGTAGGGTGGCTCTGGTATAGTAGTAGAACGGCTCTCGTATAGTAGTAGGGTGGGTCTGGTATAGTAGTAAGGTGGCTCTGGTATAGTAGTAGTGTGGTTCTGGTATAGTAGTAGTGTTGATGGGGTATAGTAGTAGGGGGGGCTCTGGGATAGTAGTAGGGTGGCTCTGGGACAGTAGTAGGGTGGCTCTGGGATAGCAGTAGGGTGGCTCTGGGAGAGTAGTAGGGTGGCTCTGGGATAGCAGTAGGGTGGCTCTGGGAGAGCAGTAGGGTGGCTCTGGGATAGCAGTAGGGTGACTCTGGGATAGTAGTAGGGTGGCTCTGGGATAGCAATAGGGTGGCTCTGGGATAGTAGTAGGGAGGCTCTGGGATAGCAGTAGGGTGGCTCTGGGATAGTAGTAGGGTGGCTCAGGTATAGTAGTAGGATGGCTTTGGTATAGTACTAGTGTGGCTCTGGTATAGTTGTATGGTGGCTCTGGTATAGTAGTAGTGTGGCACTGGTATAGTAGTAGTATGGCTCTGGTATAGTAATAGTGTGACTCTGGTATAGCAGTAAGGTGGCTCTGGTATAGTAGTAGGGTGGCTCTGGTATAGTAGTAGAACGGCTCTTGTATAGTAGTAGGGTGGGTCTGGTATAGTAGTAAGGTGGCTCTGGTATAGTAGTAGGGTGGTTCTGGTATAGTAGTAGTGTTGATGGGGTATAGTAGTAGGGGGGGCTCTGGGATAGTAGTAGGGTGGCTCTGGGACAGTAGTAGGGAGGCTCTGGGATAGCAGTAGGGTGGCTCTTGAAGAGCAGTAGGGTGGCTCCGGGATAGCAGTAGGGAGGCTCTGGGATAGTAGTAGGGAGGCTCTGGGATAGCAGTAGGGAGGCTCTGGGATAGCAGTAGGGTGGCTCTTGGAGAGCAGTAGGGTGGCTCCTGGATAGCAGTAGGGAGGCTCTGGGATAGTAGTAGGGAGGCTCTGGGATAGCAGTAGGGAGGCTCTGGGACAGCAGTAGGGTGGCTCTTGGAGAGCAGTAGGGTGGCTCTGGGAGAACAGTAGGGTGGCTATGGGAGAGCAGTAGGGTGGCTCTGGGAGAGCAGTAGGGTGGCTCTGGGAGAACAGTAGGGTGGCTCTGGGAGAGTAGTAGGGTGGCTCTGGGATAGCAGTAGGGTGACTCTGGGATAGTAGTAGGGCGGCTCTGGGATAGCAGTAGGGTGGCTGTGGGAGAGCAGTAGGGAGGCTCTGGGATAGCAGTAGGGTGGCTCTTGGAGAGCAGTAGGGTGGCTCTGGGAGAACAGTAGGGTGGCTCTGGGAGAGTAGTAGGGTGGCTCTGGGAGAGCAGTAGGGTGGCTCTGGGAGAGCAGTAGGGTGGCACTGGGATAGCAGTAGGGTCGCACATTTATGTATTGTGTCCAGGAGAAAAACAATATCTAGTGTGACGATGACATCACATTCTAGGAATCCATAAGAGACTCATCTTCAGGAACACATCTGGGCAGCAGAGATGGGAAAATGTTTAGGATCTGCAGTGGAACAAACACATTGTAGATTTGTGAGTAGTAGAGCTACAGACTGTATCACGCATCACAGTCTTAGATACACTGCATGAAAGTATTAGAAATGAGATTTTAGCCTCAACCTGTTTACAGATAATTTATATTATATTGCTTTGGTTACATCAGTGAATTAAGTATAAACCAGAAAGACAACAACCACAAAGAGCAGCGCCCACTTATTATAGAAAAAATATTCAATGGAAGCCTGGAGGATGCACAACAGAGAACATTTAGGTTATCAACCAACAGTGCGGCCGTGGCCAGACACATCCAATTCTCTGATAATTCATTGCAAAATTATTATTGATGACTGTATTATGATAACATAACATGATACAGTCATTAAATAAAAAATGTTTTTTTGAATGCAGCTGCATCATTTTTGTACATAGGGGCAGTATTATAGTAGTTATATTCCCGTACATAAGGGGCAGTATTATAGTAGTTATATTCTTGTACATAGGGGGCAGTATTATAGTAGTTATATTCCTGTACATAGGGGGCAGTATTATAGTAGTTATATTCCTGTACATAGGGGGCAGTATTATAGTAGTTATATTCTTGTACATAGGGGGCAGTATTATAGTAGTTATATTCTTGTACATAGGGGGTAGTATTATAGTAGTTATATTCCTGTACATAAGGGGCAGTATTATAGTAGTTATATTCTTGTACATAGGGGGCAGTATTATAGTAGTTATATTCTTGTACATAGGGGGCAGTATTATAGTAGTTATATTCTTGTACATAGGGGGCAGTATTATAGCAGCTATATTCCTGTACATAGGGGCAGTATTATAGTAGTTATATTCTTGTACATAGGGGGCAGTATTATAGTAGTTATATTCCTGTACATAGGGGGCAGTATTATAGTAGTTATATTCTGTACATAGGGGGCAGTATTATAGCAGTTATATTCCTGTACATAGGGGGCAGTATTCTAGTAGTTATATTCTTGTACATAGGGGGCAGTATTATAGTAGTTATATTCTTGTACATAGGGGGCAGTATTATAGCAGTTATATTCCTGTACATAGGGGGCAGTATTATAGTAGTTATATTCTTGTACATAGGGGGCAGTATTATAGTAGTTATATTCTTGTACATAGGGGGTAGTATTATAGTAGTTATATTCCTGTACATAAGGGGCAGTATTATAGTAGTTATATTCTTGTACATAGGGGGCAGTATTATAGTAGTTATATTCTTGTACATAGGGGGCAGTATTATAGTAGTTATATTCTTGTACATAGGGGGCAGTATTATAGCAGCTATATTCCTGTACATAGGGGCAGTATTATAGTAGTTATATTCCTGTACATAAGGGGCAGTATTATAGTAGTTATATTCTTGTACATAGGGGGCAGTATTATAGTAGTTATATTCTTGTACATAGGGGGCAGTATTATAGTAGTTATATTCTTGTACATAGGGGGCAGTATTATAGCAGCTATATTCCTGTACATAGGGGCAGTATTATAGTAGTTATATTCTTGTACATAGGGGGCAGTATTATAGTAGTTATATTCCTGTACATAGGGGGCAGTATTATAGTAGTTATATTCTGTACATAGGGGGCAGTATTATAGCAGTTATATTCCTGTACATAGGGGGCAGTATTCTAGTAGTTATATTCTTGTACATAGGGGGCAGTATTATAGTAGTTATATTCTTGTACATAGGGGGCAGTATTATAGCAGTTATATTCCTGTACATAGGGGGCAGTATTATAGTAGTTATATTCTTGTACATAGGGGGCAGTATTATAGTAGTTATATTCTTGTACATAGGGGGTAGTATTATAGTAGTTATATTCCTGTACATAAGGGGCAGTATTATAGTAGTTATATTCTTGTACATAGGGGGCAGTATTATAGTAGTTATATTCTTGTACATAGGGGGCAGTATTATAGTAGTTATATTCTTGTACATAGGGGGCAGTATTATAGCAGCTATATTCCTGTACATAGGGGCAGTATTAGAGTAGTTATATTCTTGTACATAGGGGGCAGTATTATAGCAGTTATATTCCTGTACATAGGGGGCAGTATTCTAGTAGTTATATTCTTGTACATAGGGGGCAGTATTATAGTAGTTATATTCTTGTACATAGGGGGCAGTATTATAGTAGTTATATTCCTGTACATAGGGGGCAGTATTATAGTAGTTATATTCTTGTACATAGGGGGCAGTATTATAGTAGTTATATTCTTGTACATAGGGGGCAGTATTATAGTAGTTATATTCTTGTACATAGGGGGCAGTATTATAGCAGTTATATTCCTGTACATAGGGGCAGTATTATAGTAGTTATATTCTTGTACATAGGGGGCAGTATTATAGTAGTTATATTCTTGTACATAGGGGGTAGTATTATAGTAGTTATATTCCTGTACATAAGGGGCAGTATTATAGTAGTTATATTCTTGTACATAGGGGGCAGTATTATAGTAGTTATATTCTTGTACATAGGGGGCAGTATTATAGCAGCTATATTCCTGTACATAGGGGCAGTATTATAGTAGTTATATTCTTGTACATAGGGGGCAGTATTATAGCAGTTATATTCCTGTACATAGGGGGCAGTATTCTAGTAGTTATATTCTTGTACATAGGGGGCAGTATTATAGTAGTTATATTCTTGTACATAGGGGGCAGTATTATAGTAGTTATATTCCTGTACATAGGGGGCAGTATTATAGTAGTTATATTCTTGTACATAGGGGGCAGTATTATAGTAGTTATATTCTTGTACATAGGGGGCAGTATTATAGTAGTTATATTCTTGTTCATAGGGGCAGTATTATAGTAGTTATATTCCTGTACATAGGGGGCAGTAATATAGAAGTTATATTCTTGTACATAGGGGGCAGTATTATAGTAGTTATATCCCTGTACATAGGGGGCAGTATTATAGTAGTTATATTCCTGTACATAGGGGGCAGTATTATAGTAGTTATATTCTTGTACATAGGAGGCAGTATTATAGTAGTTATATTCCTGTACATAGGGGCAGTATTATAGTAGTTATATTCTTGTACATAGAGGGCAGTATTATAGTAGTTATATTCTTGTACATAGGGGGCAGTATTATAGTAGTTATATTCTTGTACATAGAGGGCAGTATTATAGTAGTTATATTCCTGTACATAAGGAGCAGTATTATAGTAGTTATATTCTTGTACATAGGGGCAGTATTATAGTAGTTATATTCCTGTACATAGGGAGCAGTATCATAGTAGTTATATTCTTGTACATAGGGGGCAGTATTATAGTAGTTATATTCTTGTACATAGGGGGCAGTATTATAGTAGTTATATTCTTGTACATAGGGGGCAGTATTATAGTAGTTATATACTTGTACATAGGGGGCAGTATTAATTATATACATAAAGAGCAGCATTACAGTAATTATTAGTGGGCTGCATTATATGGATTACTGATAAGTTTGTGTATAAGTAAACCCTTCAAGGGTTTAGTAACAAAACCAAAAAAGAGCACACGAGAGGAATGACATGCACAATAAATGTAGAAAATTAATAAACATATTTTATTGTCAAAATTCATAGTAAAAATACATACCGGATGGTTGAGATGCGCATTGGGGGACTCTTGCAAGCCAGGTAACCATGGTCTCAAGGACCCAGACCACTATACTTAATTAATGCATGCATGCTGTCTATTTTGGTGTTACTACACTGTATCTGAATGATGATTGTTATTTGTGGTCTGGATGGGCATAGTTAGCAATGGTTAGTTACCTTATTATGCCTATACTAATTATTGATCCTGTGTACCATGGCTGCTGTTTATGTGAACTCTGGTCTCTCCTGAAGCCATATTTTTAATGTATGTATTTTTACTATGAATTTTGACTAATAAAATATGTTCATTAATTTTCTACATTTATTGTGCATGTCATTCCTCTCGTGTGCTCTTTTTTGGTTTTATAAGTAAACTATGTTGAAATTATTAACTTCCTCTATAATTCACCATGTGCTGACTGCCTTCTTGTACATTACAGTGTGTTTTTGTTTTTCGTGTAGTAGAATCCATATTTCCTCTGGGCAGGAGAACACATTTTTGTCGCTCTCACATACCATACAGCTTAGCTGTACTCTGGGAATAACACGAGGCCAAGAAAACATAAAATATGAATGCTCATAGTAAAAGTTACAGCAAGTCATTAATATCCAATAAAGTCTTCAAGAACAGAGGCCTCTTATTACTACAGAGTCTTGTTTGTATACAGTGAACTTTTAGACCGTATTTACCACTTGTATGGGTCATATCTGAGCTCTGTATACCATATGATATCCCATAGGCTATAGGGTCCTGTATACTATATGATATCCCATAGGCTATAGGACCCTGTATACTATATAATTTCCCATAGGCTATAGGGCCCTATATACTATACAATATTCCATAGGCTATAGTGACCTGTATACTATATGATTCACCATAGGCTATAGGGCCCTATATACTATACGATATTCTATAGGCTATAGTGCCCTGTATACTATATGATTCACCATAGGCTATAGGGCCCTATATACTATACGATATTCTATAGGCTATAGGGCACTGTATACTATATGAGATCCCATAGGCTATAGTGCCCTGTGTACTATATGATTCACCATAGGCTATAGGGCCCTGTATACTATATGATTCCCCATAGGCTATAGGGTCCTGTATACTATACGATATTCCATAGGCTATAGTGCCCTGTATACTATATGATTCACCATAGGCTATAGGGCCCTATATGCTATACGATATTCTATAGGCTATAGGGCACTGTATACTATATGAGATCCCATAGGCTATAGTGCCCTGTGTACTATATGATTCACCATAGGCTATAGGGCCCTATATACTATATGATATCCCATAGGCTATAGGGCCCTGTATACCAGATGATATCCCATAGGCTGTAGGGCCCTGTATACTATATGATATCCCATAGGCTATAGGGCCCTGTATACTATATGATATCCCATAGACTATAGGGCCCTGTATACTATATGATATCCCATAGGCTATAGGGCCCTGTATACCAGATGATATCCCATAGGCTGTAGGGCCCTGTATACTATATGATATCCCATAGGCTATAGGGCCCTATATACTATATGATATCCCATAGGCTATAGGGCCCTGTATACTATATGATATCCCTTAGGCTATAGGGCCCTGTATACTATATGATATCCCATAGGCTATAGGGCCCTGTATACTATATGATATCCCATAGACTATAGGGCCCTGTATACTATATGATATCTCATAGACTATAGGGCCCTGTATACTATATGATATCCCATAGACTATAGGGCCCTGTATACTATATGATATCCCATAGGCTATAGGGCCCTGTATACTATATGATATCTCATAGACTATAGGGCCCTGTATACTATATGATATCCCATAGGCTATAGGGCCCTGTATACTATATGATATCCCATAGGCTATAGGGCCCTGTATACTATATGATATCTCATAGACTATAGGGCCCTGTATACTATATGATATCCCATAGGCTATAGGGCCCTGTATACTATATGATATCCCATAGGCTATAGGGCCCTGTATACTATATGATATCCCATAGGCTATGGGGCCCTGTATACTATATGATATCCCATAGGCTATAGGGTCCTCTATACTATATGATTCACCATAGGCTATAGGGCCCTGTATACTATATGATATCCCATAGACTATAGGGCCTTGTACACTATATGATATCCCATAGACTATAGGGCCTTGTACACTATATGATATCCCATAGGCTATAGGGTCCTCTATACTATATGATTCACCATAGGCTATAGGGCCCTGTATACTATATGATATCCCTTAGGCTATAGGGCCCTGTATACTATATGATAACCCATAGGCTATAGGGCCCTGTATACTATATGATATCCCATAGGCTATAGGGCCCTGTATACTATATGATATCCCATAGGCTATAGGGCCCTGTATACTATATGATATCCCATAGGCTATAGGGCCCTGTATACTATATGATATCCCATAGGCAATAGGGTCCTGTATACTATATGATATCCCATAGACTATAGGGCCTTGTATACTATATGATATCCCATAGACTATAGGGCCCTGTATACTATATGATATCCCATAGGCTATAGGGTCCTCTATACTATATGATTCACCATAGGCTATAGGGCCCTGTATACTATATGATATCCCTTAGGCTATAGGGCCCTGTATACTATATGATAACCCATAGGCTATAGGGCCCTGTATACTATATGATATCCCATAGGCTATAGGGCCCTGTATACTATATGATATCCCATAGGCTATAGGGCCCTGTATACTATATGATATCCCATAGGCTATAGGGCCCTGTATACTATATGATATCCCATAGGCAATAGGGTCCTGTATACTATATGATATCCCATAGACTATAGGGCCTTGTATACTATATGATATCCCATAGACTATAGGGCCCTGTATACTATATGATATCCCATAGGCTATAGGGCCCTGTATACTATATGATATCCCATAGACTATAGGGCCCTGTATACTATGCGGTTTCTCTATACCCTGTTTTGCTTTGATGCTAATTATTTTGTATCCTGCATTTAATATATTACTTCCAGGAATGCCAGAGCTCCAACCCAAGCAGCCACATGTGGAATGTATGAAGTGGAGACAGATGTGCCGACCGCAGGAGGAGAGAGCAGAACATGTCTATTGTCTGAGCGGAGATGTGTATATATATATGAGTATTCCGGGTCACAGCTTTGTATGGACACCATTTAGTATCTGGGCTCAAGTCTTTGTGCTAAATAATTACATTTACTGACACATAGCTCCAAACCCCCTGCAGGGGGATAAGACTCATTGTCAGTTTTGCAGCACTTTCGTGGTGCTTTTTGATGTCTTTGCAGGGAGTTGCCTGCTAATATTCCTTGTCTGTAGTGGTATCACAATATAGAGGACTGTCAGAACCGCCATATCTCATCACATTGGGTCTGGTAGAACCGCATTATAACAGTACATTATACTGTAAAAGAGGTGATCAAAACTGATCCTCCCATAGACATCAGTGCTGCCTGTGGCTCCGTGTTTCCAGCCTCCCATGCACTAGGTCTGGGGTTTATGTCCCTGCAGCATCAGAGGGGAAAACGCAGCTCAGTCCCTTAGATAAAAATGTAAACTACTTAGTATGTGAACCTTTGATAAGAATTATCTGCAGCTCATGTAAGTTTTCTATGTAACCCATAGTGTAATATAATTTACAGACATTTGGAATAACAGATCAAATCCTTCAAGGCTGCAGCAGGTTGTCTAGAGGCGACTAAACCTCAGTGTGCTGACAGTATCTGAGAACTTCCTCCTCCTAAATATTATTATAAAGTATCATTATATAAATGTATCATATATAATATATATATATATATAAGCTTATTATGATGTAGCAATTCTACAGGTTGTTATTAGAACCGACATGTTCTTAGAGGCTCTTGGAAAAGATCTCCATTACTCATCCCCTTGAAATATTCAGCACTTTAGCCCAGGAGCTTGCAATCTGTAACGCAGTCCATTAACAACCAGCCAGGTCCAGAAGTGAGAGGGTTAAACCAGTCCGTGAGTCTCAAGAGCTTTCACTTCTATCCCAGTAAAGTTACTCAATGCATCCCAATTTCTCACAGCTTTTGGTCACAATTGTGTAACAATGTAACGTCCTCCGGGAGGCTGCAGCGCAACAAGGACCATACAGTCTCCATTGCCGCAGGAGCAGGTTGCGCTACATTCTCTTACATCGGATTCTAGGGCAAGGGCAGCTGACAAGGATAGCAATAACCTGAGAATAATACAATGTGCAGGGGGTCATGAGGCGGAAACAGGATGGGGTAAGCCATGTCCCCAAAATCCAGGCACTCCGCAATTATTAAAACCCCACCCCCTTGTCTATGTAAAGCAAATAGACAAGGGGGTGGAGTTTGTTCCTGTAAACTGGATTTCCTCCTTTCTGTACACTTAATACCTGATGGGCTCTTGCTTATACAATGGAGCAGAGCTGCAGTGTAAAGTATCAGAGCATCTTCCTCATAGATTGTCAGCTCTTTTGAGCAGGGAACTCACTCCTATTGTTTCATATGATGTTACTACTCTGTAATGTATTATTTTTTTGTATACGTTCCCCATAATCTGTAAAGCGCTACAGAATCTGATGGCGCTATAGAATTAGAGATTTAATATTATTATAGCCTAATATAGACATCTTGCAGTAGGTAAGTAACTTTAGGAGGCCTCCTGCCTCTGCTTCTCTAGCAGCATGCTGGGAGTTGTAGTTTTACACAAACGGGAGAAAGTAGGAGGACCATTGGAAACGGTCTCCTACCATGATATGTGTAGATTGTTATTGCCTTATAGCTTTTTATGCAGGGAGGTGTCATTGCCAATGGCAATGAAAATAAAAGATGTAAATTAATTTATGGATCTGACGACCATGATGAAAGGGAAAGAGGAAAAGTGACAAGTGAATATCAATGGGGCAGATTTACTTACCCGGTCCAGTCGCGATCCCGCGGTGCGTTTTTGTGACAAGGAGTCGGGTATGCCTTGATTCACTAAGCCTGTGTGCCCAAGTTCCTGCATCCGTTGCTTCTGTGCTGAGGTTCGCCAGAGTTCACCTGCTTCTTCCCGGTGTATGTGAGTGTGTGTCTTGCGACACAATTCTTTTTTTAAACTCTGCGGTTTGTCCGAATCTGTCGGGTTGTCCGACGGCCACGCACCCCGATTTCTGTCGCATGCATGCCGGTGCCGATGCGCCACAATCGCGTGCGCCCAAAACCCGGGGCAATTCGGCGCACATCGGAAATATTCACGAAACCCGAATCGCGGTCCCACGGACCCTTAGTAAATGAGCCCCAATGAGTCCGGACTCTCCAACTGGTGCAGCCACTGAGATACTAATCTGTTCTCAAACTGAATTCAATGGCATCCAGAAATGGAGCTGTTGATGGATTGGGTGCCCAAAAAGAGGGCTCTGAGTGCCACCTCTGGCACCTGTGCCATAGGTTCACCACCACTGCCCTAGGAGGTTTCTATACAATGGGGCTCATTTACTAAGGGCACGTTCTTTCTAGTACAAACTGCTTGCAGTTATTTAAGAAGTGTCTGCACTGCAAATGTGTTGCACACAATCGTTTTGTGGTGTGGCTGTACTAGTCTTCACGTGCCACAAATTTCTGCACTGAAGGGCTTTCCAGTTCTCAGTCAGACCGTGCGCCACATTTATCATGCAAAGTCCAACAGAAGTGTGCTGCACGACCCATGTTAAAGGTGCACCAAAAAAAAAAAGTGGAGCCCTCTGTTAGGGCAGTGCAGGGGGCACAAGATTCATGAAGAACGTTCCCCCAGAAATCCTGAATCTGGTGCCCCCTGCACACCACACAGGACACTGCACATAGTACACACTGCACTGCTCTTAGTAAATGTGCCGCAGTGTATTCAGCAGGAGGCAATTAGGATAAGATAATTCCATTTAAGACAGAAGATACATTCACAATCATTACAAAATTTTTCAATACGTGTTCTCTGACCATCACAATCCCAGGGTCCTGACATGAAGCAGAGTCGGGAATCCCAGTTATGAAGGGTTCAGCAAAGTTTAAAGGGACTCCGGCTCTTCAGGATATAAGTTGAAAGAAAATACAGTAAACTTTGCCACAGAGTTCATTGACCTCTTAACCCTTAATTCTCAGAACCAGTTTAACCACATAAATCAGAATTTCTGTCCTCGGTGCGGTGTCATCTTGAGCATGGAACAGGCAGCCGGCCTTCAGCTACACAAAGAACATTTAAAAAATATATACGGTATATTCATGGGTTTTGAAATTTTTTGTGCAGGTGTTTATAAAAAGTTTGATGGTTATGATTGTGCTGGACCAAAACAAAGAAACAGGGTCTTCTTCTTTAAGAACTAAGCCGGGTGCTGAAAATCAAATGACCTTGGTTAATTGCTCATCAGTAGAAGCCATCAGCAATTAAAAAAAAAGTCATGACAGTACAATAAGAAAGACTGAATACACATGCTGTGTATGGAAGGGTGGTCAGGAGAATATCTCCTTGTTCTAAAAAGTTGTCAATTGTAAAAAGTTGCGTCTGAACAATCTGCAAGTATTCTAAAACAAGGCTCCCTGGAGAGATGAGACTAAAGTGGGGATGTTTGGCCACAATGAACAGCGCCATTTCTGGTGGGAATCAAACACACCACATCAGTGTAATCGCACCATTTGAATGCCCCCACTTCCAACTCAGTAATGTAGCTAAAATCAGTGGGGCACATTTACTAAAGGCTTTGCACCAGTTTTCTGATGGACTTTGCAGGTTCTTTCTAGTGGAAACTGCAAGCAAAGGTATAAGAAGTGTCTGCGCCACAAATGTGTCACACATGACCCTTTTGTGGCCCAAATTAGGGGACGTTTCAGCGCTCAGTCGGACCATGTACCTTATTTAATATGCAATGGTGCAGATTTCCTTACCCGGTCCTGCCGCGATTCCGCGGTGCGTTGTCCAACAAGGATTCGGGTCTGCCGCGATTCACTTAGATTGTGCGCCCGAGTTTCTGCATCTGTCGTTTCTGTGCCGAGGTCCGCGCGGAGTTCATCTGCTTCTTTCTGGTGCATGTGAGTGCCTGAACTTGTGACACAATTCTGTTTTTAAATTCCGCGGTGTGTCCAAATCCGTCAGGTTGTACGACGGCCCTCCCCCCGATTTCTTCAAGCCGGCGCCACAATCCGATTGCAAGCGCCAAAAACCCGGGGCGATTCGATGCAAAACGGAAATAATCGAGAAACCCGACTAAAGTGCGGCATTCAGACCCTTAGTAAATGTGCCCCAATGTCTGTCCCACGCCCCATGTTAAAGGTGCACCACAAACAGTTGGTGAACTTTGTCGGGCCATTGCAGGGAAGCGCCAGATTCATGATTTCTGGCGCACATTCTTCATGAATCTGGCGCACTGAGCATTATACACAGGCAGAGCACTTTAAGTGCAGTTTCCAACAATCTTAGTAAATGTGCCATAGTGTGCCCTGCTGGCCTGGAGGATTTGACACATCCAGGCCATGTGTACAACCATTTGGGAATGTTGTCCTACTTCATTTCCCCTGTGGGGGCGCTGTAGGGGAAAGGATACTTGCCTGTGCTTCCTCTCCAGATCAGAGCGAGCACTGGGGGTCAGTCATCCGTTTTTGCGTTATTATGGATGCTGTCAGTCTGATTATCTATCCTGGCACAAGCAGGAGCCAAAGAAAACTGAGACCGGGCCCAGAAAATTTCAAAGCAATGAATCTATCAGAATGAAGCCGGCAGCTCCCTGTAGCCACCCCGGACCCTGCCAGCTGACCATCAGCCTGCAAATCAGCAGCGGCATCAGCGTATTGTGAAAACTGCTGGCACCCGCACCGGGTCACCCGGTGTCTCCACAGCTGGGAATTCTTGCAGACGTTCAGGAGACTTCTGGGCCGGGGCTCAGCGGAGACTGGAGGCCGCTCTCCCTGCCAAGTGCCAACACACATGAAGCAATGGAATTATGAAACCTTCCAGCCGCCTCGCCACAAGCGTGCAGATATGATTTATCCGAGGTGATATTGGATAATCCTACTGTGCGCACACTCAGAGGCTGCTGACGTAGCAGAGCTGAGGTCGTCATTTGGCTCAAGTTGTAGCACCATGACAATCATGTGTTATCTGTGGCTATACCTGGGACTATAGGTAATCCCAAACTCCAAACCGGATTGTATGAGGGCATTAAAGGGGTCATTTTACTATCTGGTGGCACTGAGGTACCGTACTATGCGGGATTGCCTTATACTATTGGGGGAGACACTACTATGGGGTATTATACTATGGGGTATTATACTCCGAGGGACACTTAGGGGAGAGGGGATGTTAGCGGGAGGTATAGGTAATCCTACCTACCTTACCCTGACCCTCAATAGATCTCCATCTGTGTCGGAATAGTGATGTTACTTGTGTCTTGCCTTTTCCATGGTCCTGAAATTCAGAAGGATTGAATGAATCCTCAAAATGTCAGAAGGTTTTACTTCCATGTTCGTAAACCCTGTGTGGGGGAACCAGGAAATGGTCCATATGGATCTATCGGACTGACCGTCATTCCACTAGTGTAATTTGCAACCTATAACTTCGCCATGCGACGCACAGCTGCACCCGCCCGGACATGCTGGGAGTTGTAGTTTTACAGCAGCATGACGTTTATTTCCTTCATGTCCTGGTAGAGCCCCCTGGTCATGGCCATAGATTGCTCAGCATTGGGATTGCACAGTCACCTCACGCCAGTTCCCCTTGACCTGCTGCGACCCTATTACAAAATGCGTCTTTGGCAAACAAGGTTCCAGAAATTTTGGCAAATGCCAGTGTGATTTCTGAATCCATCCAATACTCATGTCATCAAGTGTAAAGCGTTAACTCCTGCGGGCTGGATCCATGCAGATTGCTTGGGGCCCTGATGATAGGGGGGCCCCGCACTGATGTTCTATGAGTGCCAATACAGTGTAAAGCAATGGAGGAGCAGGGAGCTGCAGACTCCTTTCTCCACCATTCAGAGTGGAGCCCCAGAAATCACTGATATCCAGCAATCTACACATCACACAGCACATAGTGACAGCTGCAGAGGAGGAAGAGACTGCACAAAGTGACTGCTGCAGAGGAGAAAGAGAAAGAGACTGCACATAGTGACTGCTGCAGAGGAGAAAGAGAAAGAGACTGCACATAGTGACTGCTGCAGAGAAGGATGAGACTGCACATAGTGACTGCTGCAGAGGAGAAAGAGAAAGAGACTGCACATAGTGACTTCTGCAGAGGAGAAAGAGACTGCACATAGTGACTGCTACAGAGAGGGATGAGACTGCACATAGTGACTGCTACAGAGGAGAAAGAGACTGCACATAGTGACTGCTGCAGAGAAGGATGAGACTGCACATAGTGACTGCTACAGAGGAGAAAGAGACTGCACATAGTGACTTCTGCAGAGGAGAAAGAGAAAGAGACTGCACATAGTGACTGCTGCAGAGGAGAAAGAGACTGCACATAGTGACTTCTGCAGAGAGGGAAGAGACTGCAGATAGTGACTGCTGAGGAGAAGGACTCATTGGGGCACATTTACTTACCTGTCCCGTTGCGATCACCGCCGTGCATTGTCTGACGAGGATTCGGAGCTGCCGCGATTCACTGAGATTGTGCGTCCAATATCCTGAATGTGTCGCTTCCCCTGCTCAGGTCCCCGGAGTTCACCTTCTTCTTCCCGGTGCATGTAAGTGCTGATCTTGCGACACAATTTCATTTTTAAATTCCGCAGAATCAGTCGGGTTGTCCGGCGTCCATGCAAGCCGGCGCTGATGCGACACAAACCAATCGCGTGCGCCAAAAACCCGGGGCAATTCAAAGCAAAACGAAAAAAAAAAACGCAAAACCCGATGAAAATGCGCTGTTGGGACCCTTAATAAATGTGCCCTATTATATCAATGACATTAATAAGGAGCCGCTCAGTGATGGACTCCTAGTCTAATGGGTAACCTAAAAGCTCCGTCCCCTCCATAAGCTTCACCTCTTTGTATCCCTCAGTCTGTGATACTACAGGGAAACCACCCACATCAGGTTATGGCTCAGGTGGAAACGCATGTTCCTTCAGGCCGCGTTCACATGTGGTGTTTTGATTGCGTTCCTATTCAGTGACAACAAGCAGAGCTCTTTATAATAGTGCGTTGGTGGCGTTGCGTCTCCCTGCCGCGTGTCACCGTTTAGTGCTACGCCGACCCCTGACCACCCTGCTGCAGGCTCCATTAAGGGTCCTGTGTTGTAATAGGAAATCCTTCTGCCTCCATCTGCTCCTCATTAGATGTTAATGTTTTTAGGAGACCCCCAGAGCGTGTTTGTAGCTGAAGCCTGACAGAACCTTGTGCCTCAAATATCTCCCTGCGAGCCAAGGTGATGTCATTGTGTGCTGGGACAGGACGGAGCGGCGGCCATCATGGACAGACGCCATTAATAATCACTGTCTCCTCCTATCCCCAGAGCCCGACCCCACCAGGACACAACTACAGGGAAAAAGGGACAGCAGCTGCCAGGGGGCCCCACACCTAACACCCAATCACTGTATCCCCTGTACTGTGACATCACTGTGTATTATCCCTGTACTGTGACATTACTGTGTGTATTATCCCTGTACTGTGACATCACTGTGTGTATTATCCCTGTACTGTGACATCACTGTGTGTATTATCCCTGTACTGTGACATCACTGTGTATTATCCTTGTACTGTGACATCACTGTGTGTATTATCCCTGTACTGTGACATCGCTGTGTGTATTATCCCTGTACTGTGACATCACTGTGTATTATCCCTGTACTGTGACATCACTGTGTATTATCCCTGTACTGTGACATCACCGTGTGTATTATCCCTGTACTGTGACATCACTGTGTGTATTATCCCTGTACTGTGACATCACTGTGTGCATTATCCCTGTACTGTGACATCACTGTGTGTATTATCTCTGTACTGTGACATCACTGTGTGTATTATCCTTGAATTGTGACATCACTGTGTGTATTATCTCTGTACTGTGACATCACTGTGTATTATCCCTGTACTGTGACATCACTATGTGTATTATCCCTGTACTGTGACATCACTGTGTGTATTATCCCTGTACTGTGACATCACTGTGTGTATTATTCCTGTACTGTGACATCGCTGTGTGTATTATCCCTGTACTGTGACATCACTGTGTGTATTATCTCTGTACTGTGACATCACTGTGTGTATTATCCCTGTACTGTGACATTACTGTGTGTATTATCCCTGTACTGTGACATCACTGTGTGTATTATCCCTGTACTGTGACATCACTGTGTGCATTATCTCTGTACTGTAATAATAATTTTTATGCAGCTTATTACAATGAGCCTGGACAAGTGTTGGAAGGGTTAACAATCAATTGATTATGATTACACGCTAAATATCTGTTGTAGACGCGGCTCCATAAACAAATCTGATTGCGCATAAATCTGTTACAATCACTGATGAGGTGGTCCCGGAAGACCCCCGAGCTGCCAGCAACAAAGAGATAAGATCAACATTGCGCTACAACATCATATTGTGAGGGCCCCAGGGGCCCGGACTGGCCAGGACAAACATGGGGAGTCTATAAATGTTCTTTAAAGCAGTAAATATTATATCAAAGTCCATATCCAACTATTCTCATCATGTCAGATTTATACCCGATATTACTTACTGATTCATGATTTTCTGATAATTTTCTAATGATGATCATCATTTTCTGAGCCCCAAACTCTCTGCACTTCTACATCAACCCATAACTGCCCGAGCAAATCTGGTCAGCTTGCAGCCACCACTCGGGGGAGCTCAGGAGATTACTATATATACTGTATTTACAGCCACCACTGGGGGGGGGGGGGGCTCAAGAGTTTACTACATACTGTATATACAGCCCAAACTAGGTGGAGATCAAGAGAATACTATATACTGTATGAGCTTGGGAGATTGCTATATATTGTAAATACACCAACTCTAGTGGGAGCTTATGAGATTGCTCCTTATTGTATATACAACCACCACTAGGCAGAGCTCAGGAGAATATTATATACTGTAATTACACCACCACTAGGGGGGCTCAGGAGATTACTGTATATTGTATATACACCACCACTAGGGGGAGCTCAGGAGAATATTATATACTGTAATTACACCACCACTAGGGGGGCTCAGGAGATTACTGTATATTGTATATACACCACCACTAGGGGGAGCTCAGGAGATTACTGTATACTACATATACACCACAGCTAGGGGGAGCCCAGGAGATTACTACATACTGTATATACAGCCACCAATAGGAGGAGCTAAGGAGATTACTACTATATACTGTATATACAGCCACCAATAGGAGGAGCTAAGGAGATTACTACATACTGTATATACAGCCACCACTAGGAGGAGCTCAGGAGATTACTACATACTGTATATACAGCCACCACTAGGAGGAGCTCAGGAGATTACTATATACAGTATATACAGCCACCACTAGGAGGAGCTCAGGATATTACTACATACTGTATATACAGCCACCACTAGGAGGAGCTCAGGAGATTACTACATACTGTATATACACCACCACTAGGGGGAGCTCAGGAAATTACTACATACTTTATATACACCACCACTAGGAGGAGCTCAGGAGATTACTATATACAGTATATACAGCCACCACTAGGAGGAGCTCAGGATATTACTACATACTGTATATACAGCCACCACTAGGGGGAGCTCAGGAGATTACTACATACTGTATATACACCACCACTAGGAGGAGCTCAGGAGATTATTACATACTGTATATACAGCCACCACTAGGAGGAGCTCAGGAGATTACTATATACTGTATATACAGCCACCACTAGGGGGAGCTCAGGAGATTACTACATACTGTATATACACCACCACTAGGAGGAGCTCAGATTACTACATACTGTATATACAGCCACCACTAGGAGGAGATCAGGAGATTACTACATACTGTATATACAGCCACCACTAGGGGGAGCTCAGGAGATTACTACATACTGTATATACACCACCACTAGGAGGAACTAAGGAGATTACTATATACTGTATATAAAGTCACCACTAGGGGAGCACAGGAGATTACTATATACTGTATATACACCACCACTAAAGGGAGCTCAGGAGATAACTACATACTGTATATACACCAGCACTAGGGGGCGCTCAGGAGAATACTATATATTGTATATACACCACCACCAGGGGGAGCTCAGGAGAATACTATATACTGTATATTCACCACCACTAGGATGAGCTCAGGAGATAACTACATGCTGTATATACACCAACACTAGGGGGAGCTCAGGAGATTACTACATCCTGTATATACAGACACCACTAGGAGGAGCTAAGGAGATTACTACATACTGTATATACAGCCACCACTAGGGGGAGCTCAGGAGATTACTATATACTGTATATACACCCCCACTAGGGGGAGCTCAGGAGTTTACTACATACTGTATATACAGACACCACTAGGATCAGCTCAGGAGATTACTACATACTGTATATACACCCCCACTAGGGGGAGCTCAGGAGTTTACTATGTACTGTATATACAGCCACCACTAGGGGGAGCTCAGGAGATTCCTATATACTGTATATACAGCCACCACTAGGGGGAGCTCAGCAGTTTACTATATACTGTATATACAGCCACCACTAGGATCAGCTCAGGAGTTTACTACATACTGTATATACAGCCACCACTAGGGGGAGCTCAGGAGATTACTACATACTGTATATACACCACCACTAGGGGGAGCTCAGCAGTTTACTATATACTGTATATACAGCCACCACTAGGATCAGCTCAGGAGATTACTATATACTGTATATACACCCCCACTAGGGAGAGCTCAGGAGTTTACTATATACTCCGAGGTTGGGGTATAGTGATTCCTTCTGCTATCTCTGCATAGCTTTCCTCACCATCTCAGGGGCTGGCTGCATACCAACCATATTCTGAGTCCTAATCGTCAAGGTCCCTCTTGTTCCTGTGACAACCACAAGGGACACACAGAGAATTTTCTAGTGAAGGCCAATGCAAGAGACAAAAGTTAATGTGTAACCCAAAATCCTGCAACTTGCAAGTCAGAGAATGCGACGTCCATAACAGCTGAAGGTCTTCCAAGTGCAGCGGCCCCATAAAAACAAGATACCATGGGAGAAAAACATCTGATCAGACGGGGCTCGGCTAGCTCTTCCTGGCACGGCAGGATGGCAGACAGGACAATTCATTTTAGTCTTTCCTATAGCAGACAGGACAATTCATTTAAGTCTTCCCTATGGCAGATAGGACAATTCATTTTAGTCTTCCCTTAAGGGGCAGCACTATAGAGGGCACAAAGGTGGCAACAACAGCCGGGTTCTGGTACCTGTGGGCCAACAAAGCCCTTATTAATATACTATTTATAAATGGTGGCACCAAGAGACACCTGTGACACCGACAGTCCCTGCCCCCTGGTGGGTCACCTTTCTTTGCCAGGTTAATGCTCTCCTCTCCTCTGATTGCTATGTTATTCCTACACCAGAACCACGTCAAGAGGTAGCGACCTGGTGATCTCCCTGCAACATCCTGCATATACACTCATTTAGTGGCCGTCCACCATGCTTTACACTGCATTTCCACCTCTTCGTATTACCTACTGAATGCTCAGTCCTGTTTTCGGCAGGGACACGCGCAGAAGAACATCTCAGACGCCGGTTAGATGTTTGGTGAACCGGATATGACTTGCCGGCTGGATGGCCAGGAACCTGTCCACAAGTTTTTAATTGACTCCGTAATTCTTCGAAAATGGCAACAGATTAAAGGAGCTGAGCACAGCGCCGGAAATACAACCCCAGAACCTTCATCATCATCATCATCGAACACCTGGGACACCGTGGGAAAGGGAAAGCTGAGTGGTCCTGCAGGATGGGACCGGGAGGGGGCGCTGTTGTCACATTGGATCAAAATTATGGCAACATTTTGAGTATTTCATACAATGATACATTAAAATATTGAATATAAAATAGCATTTTCCGCAATTTCTCAAGAGATAATCACATACAATGGATGGAGAGCAGCTGAATCATATTACTCCTCCCTGCTGCCCAGCACTGGAAACCGGCAGGTGGTGACCCTGGTTATGGTATATGGTGATGCACCAGACTCTGGACCTCTGCCATCTACCCTACCATTATGAAGGAACTATGCTGCCCTCCTGCCAGCTCTCTGATTGGCTCAAGCGTCATCAAAGAGGTAGCCGCCTGGAGGAGCAATGATGTTCATATCACTGCACAGAGGTTAAAGTGAATACCAGGGGGAATAGACAACACTCTCAGAAGTCAGGGGGTGTTACCAGAGCCCCCCCCCCCCCATGCTGTTGCTACACAGGCTGTTACACTGTCTCTACCCCCTACTCCTTTAGCACTTCCCTCTGCCTGATGTAATCTCACACAGTGGACGGAGGAGAAGTGCTTCTCCCCAGTGCAATAGTCCATGAAGCCAAAGCAAGGAGGGGCTCTGTTAACACACTCAGGAGTCCTTCAGGCTCATTACCATAATTTTAAAAGATGATTTTAGAAGGAAGGAGGCTATGAATAACAAATATAAGTAGATCACCACAGTCACAGTGCCTGGATCTATGAGTAATGTCCCTGGTTTATCAGGATGGATTTTCATGGTAGATTCTCTTAAAGAAAGAAAAAAATCTTTTACAATGTCAAACACAATGTAACTCTGAACTTAGAACGTGATGTTGTAAAACGTCTGAGAATCCCAGGAATCTTTTCTTGCTAAAACAGGATTTTCTTCTTGTGTTTCTGAGATTTTATTGAATTGTTAGAAATGTCACTTGCTGGATCATATGTGCAGCAGTTTCTCATCACCAAATTTTTCCAGGCACCTGGATGGCAAAGTGACTTATAAATGGGTAAGAGAATCGGTGAGAGATGGGTGGCGTCACTGGCAGGGGGACCAATAAACCCAGCTTCTCCAGAAACAGATAAAACATATACGTGTTACAGGGTAATACAATATAGTCATAGTGCAGTGACCCCCTACCTATGAATAAGGAGCTATGTGTGCGATTCAAGGACCTCTATGCATTGACCACAGGACCCTCTACACATGGAACACAGGACCCTCTACACGTAGACCTCAGGACCCCTCTACACGTAGACCTCAGGACCTTCTACACATAGACCTCAGGACCCCTCTACACGTAGACCTCAGGACCTTCTACATGTAGACCTGAGGACCCCTCTACACGTAGACCTCAGGACCCCTCTACACATAGACCTCAGGACCCCTCTACACGCAGACCTCAGGACCCTCTACACATGGACCTCAAAACCCCTCTACACGTAGACCGCAGGACCCTCTACACATGCACCTCAGGAGCCTTTAAACATGGACCTCAGGACCCTCTCCACATGGACCTCAGGAGCCCTCTACACGTAGACCTCAGGACCCCTCTACACGTAGACCTCTGGACCCTCTACACATGGACCTCAAGACCCCTCTACACGTAGACCTCAGGACCCCTCTACACGTAGACCACAGGACCCTCTACACATGCACCTCAGGAGCCTCTAAACATGGACCTCAGGACCCTTCTATACATGGACCTCAGGACTCACTACCTATTGACCTCAGAACCCTTCCACACATGGAACTTAGGAGCCTATACATGGACCTCAGGACCCCTACACATGGACCTCAGGACCCCTACACATGGACCTCAGGAGCCTCTACACATGGACCTCAAGACCCCTACACATGGACCTCAGGACCCCTACACATGGACCTCATGGTCCTTGACATGTGGCTTCCCAGCTGTAGTACAAATGATTGGATGTCACAGCATGAGCAAAACTTATCCTAAGAGTCAGACCCACAGTTGTAAAGCTCTCTACTGTGAGACTGGGTCTTCATCCCTAGATGTGTGGAGTAGCAGGTATCACGAGGATGCCCGTCACCCATGTCGGGTCCTAGTGTCAGTTACAGATCCCACCCCTAGATCTGCTTGGAGACCCTTTTCCGCTGTCAGCTGGGTCCAGGACATTATGAATTATGTGAGACTACGATCATACACTAATACAATGTATCCACATTCTGCAGAACATTCCTCCGTCCTCCATTGTGTACGATGTTTGTACAAGGACGAGCGCCGATACATTGTCCTTGTTTGTTCACTCATGGAAGAAGCGCAATAATAACAATAAACCCGGAGAAAACATGTAATAAACCCTGGAAAAACTGAATGGAATTCACAAACAAGCCGCTCCGCCGCCTCCCATTGGATAATAAGGATCCGATAAACATCTACGGCCGCCACTAATCATTAACCCCAGAACTTTGACGCCAATGGACTTCTGGGCAGATTCACCTGTTTGTTTGGAGAAACCATGACTAGACTGAAAACAGAATAACATGTGTACCGCCGCTTATCCTCCAGGACAGAGGCCCCGCTCATGACCTAGGTCACACGCATGGAGCTGACCGCTAACGGACACCAGTCACAAGACTGGGACCAGGTCCACACACACACAAGGCATGGACCCGTTCTCTCTTTAAATGGACCATGATATAGAGCATGTTATAGAGCAGGAGGAGCTGAACAGATTGATATGCAGCTTTAAAGGGAAGGATTCAATATAACTTATTGGGGCTCATTTACTAAGGGTCCGAATGCCGCACTTTCGTCGGGTTTCCCCGAATATTACTGTTTTGCGCCGAATTGTCCCAGGTTCTTGTCGCACGCAATCGGATTGCGGTGAATCGGCACCGGCTTGCATGCGACAGAAATCAGGGGGCGGGAATTTAAAAAAGGATTTGTGTCGCAAGATCAAGCACTCACATGCCCTAGGAAGAAGCAGACGAACTCCGGCAGATGTCGGGGCAGAAGCGACGGATGCAGGAACTCGGAATCGCGCCGGACAACGCACCGCGGGATCGTGACAAGACCGGGTAAGTAAATGTGCCCCATTATCTATACATATCTCTGCTCCTTCCATGTTTAGGACTCCAGTGGGTGGAGCTAATCAGTGATTGACAGTTATCTATATACACACAAGAAAGGTTATCACGCACCCAAGGAGCATAAAGGGGCTTTAGGTTGTGCAGAGGAAGCGGTAGTGCTTGGATCCACATGCTACATAAAACCTATAGGTCCTTCTTGCTCCAAAAGTAAATAGTAGGTGGGAGCCCACTTGATTTAGCATTCATTTACAAGCCCACCAATAAAAGGCGCGTAGCATCATCACACATATATGTCTACCCAACTACATGCATGAACAATAATCCAGGAAACTAATACACGGCTCCAAATCCCCTGGATAGACATATATTTTCATGATGCAATTCTGACTTCCTCCAGCCACCACTAGGGGGAGCTCTCCGTATACTATGTATATGAAAACTGTATGCAACAGTCTCCTGAGCTCCCCCTAGTGGTGACTACAGGAAGACAGAATTTTATTAAATGAGTTTACTTCATGGTTACCATCCCCAGGAAAAAGACACAATCAGCAGAACATTTTTTAGAAGTTTATTGTCAAAGTAAATATCTTTAACATATAAGAAGATTTGATGATTATATACACGGGATCATAAAGAGATTCTGATTTCATTTACATAGATCTGGTTATAACATGGCATCGTCTACACTGAGATTTCTATGTACACGCTATTTACATACATTCAGAGGAGGACGTAAACCGATTGGTCAGAGGCAGCTCTACATATAGATACAGCAGGGAGGAACCGCTGAGGATTTACTATATTCTATAGATATAGCAGCCCTTCTTAAAGGGGATGTCCGAGATTAAATAAAAAGAGTTACTTTTCCGTACAGCACCACATCTGTCCAATGGTTGTGTGTGGTACTGCAGCCCGGCACAATGTATTTCAGTGGAGCTGAATCTGATACAATTTATTGGATTTGATTTATTAGACATTCTTTTTATATATTTTTAAAGGAATGCAAAATGTATTAAACTCTTCAATGCCAAGAGGAACCATCAGTAAGCACCAACCGTCTACAAATGATTTCCAATTGATTTTCTAATTAAAATAGAGGGAATAGAAGTGCATTGTGGCAAAAAATTTCACAGATTTATAGAAAGTTAAAATAAAGCTCAAACAGCAGCAATAATAAAATATATATTTATATATTATTTAATAAGACCGGTACAAATGACAGATACATAGTCCTGCGGCAGAGTCATGTGATCGGCTAGAGGTCGGAGGAGCATCTATAACAACATATCATCTATGTGAGACCTAAGACAAAAACTTTATACAAGTTAAATGACTATTTTCCAGCAATTTGATCAGAAGCTCCGGAGCGCCCCCAATTTAAGTAACGGGGTCTGCAGCCTCCAGGGTAACAGATCCACTTTTTGTGGAATTAATACATGATACACAATGTAGCACATTTACATTCATATAGGTCATCTTTGCAGCTTTGGGAAGATTAAAGGACCATCACAAAATCATTGGCGAAGTCAGGACCTTTACTACATGATAGAATGGGTACAGGACCTTCACTACATGATAGCAGGAGTACAGGACCTTTAATAGATGATATGAGAATTAAAGGACCATTGCAAGGTGTTAGGAGGGTTTCCGACCCTTTACTAGACGTATTACAGGTCCTCTACTAGACGTCAGGAGTATTACAGGTCCTTTACTAGACGTCAGGAGTATTACAGGTCCTTTACTAGATGTCAGGAGTATTACAGGTCCTTTACTAGATGTCAGGAGGATAACAGGTCCTTTACTAGACGTCAGGAGTATAACAGGTCCTTTACTAGATGTCAGGAGTATTACAGGTCCTTTACTAGATGTCAGGAGTATTACAGGTCCTTTACTAGACATCAGGAGTATTACAGGTCCTTTACTAGACGTCAGGAGTATTACAGGTCCTTTACTAGATGTCAGGAGGATTACAGGTCCTTTACTAGACGTCAGGAGTATAACAGGTCCTTTACTAGACGTCAGGAGGATTACAGGTCCTTTACTAGACGTCAGGAGGATTACAGGTCCTTAAGTAGATGTCAGGAGGATTACAGGTCCTTAAGTAGATGTCAGGAGGATTACAGGTCCTTAAGTAGATGTCAGGAGGATTACAGGTCCTTTACTAGATGTCAGGAGGATATTACAGGTCCTTTACAAGATGTCAGGAGTATTACAGGTCCTTCACAAGAATTATAAATCCAGCAGTAGGTGATAGGAGAATTATAGGTCCTGCACTAGATACCAGGAGAAATACAGGCCCTGTAGTAGATGGCAGGAGGATGAAAGACCCTTTACTAGATGTCAGGAGGATTACAGGTCCTGCACGAGATTAGAATATAAGAATCTGTTATAAAATTTACTGACTTACTATTTGTCACATTTTATAGTATTTTAAAAAAATATTTGTTACTTTTATTAGAAAAATAAATGCACTTTTCTCAACAAAGCCCTAATAGTTATAAACCGTAGAAGTAGCTTTGAAGAAGACCGCTCAGCTCCTGAGAAAGTTGTGTTCTTTTATGGCGGAGAAGGTGATGGTAGGTGAATCACAGAGAAACAGATAAGAAAGTGAGTGACAATGACTGAGAATACTGATACGGCTCTGGTGGACGTGGCTCAGGTGGATGTCACTGTAGTGTACGTGGCTCAGGTGGATATAACTCTGGTGGATGCGAGTCTGGTGAACCTGGATCTTGTGGATGTGACTCTAGTGGATGTTACTCTTGTGGACACGGCTCTCGTGGATGTGACTCTAGTGTACATTGTTCAAGTGGATGTGATTTTGGTGGATGTGACCTTGATGAACCCGTGTCTTATGAATGTGAATCTGGTGGATGTGGCTCTATTGGACATGACTGAAGTGGTCGTGACTCTTATGGATGTGATTCCGGTGGATGTGGCTCAGGTGGATGTGGCTCAGGTGGATGTGGCTCAGGTGGATGTGGCTCAGGTGGATGTGGCTCAGGTCTGGTGGACGTGAGTTTTTTACATCATAAATACTGTGACACAAAATGACATAAATGATAAACGCCCCAAAAATCTGGACAATCAGGAAAAACAGGACTAAAATATGATCTTTGCTCCCTTAAAACATGAATTGGAAGGAAATATAGAGACATTAACATTATACAATCACCTCCCAGAAGAGATTGCTGCTGGACAGATGTATCTAAGCCAGCCCCTCCTTTGTGATACTTTCTTCTCAGCTGTGTATCTAATCCTATCATGTGTCACAGATTATGTAAGCAGAAAGGGTATCTAAGGCCATCATTTGTGATATTGTCTGGTGAGCGGTGTATCTAAGCCTTTTGTTTTGCCTTCTCTCCATTGTTTCGCTGGGCCCTCTGTTATGTTATGCTGGGACCTGTAGTCCCACCTGTTTGGGCAGAAGTACAGACTCTTCCTGAGTATCACAGTGACCACGGCAGTATGACCACCAAGACACGGATGCAACACATGATAATGCAATCAGGTGGATTTTAACATAAAGTGACCCCTCCCAACCAGTAACCCTTCATTGCCCGGACGTGCAACAATGTTCCTCCGATGCTTCATTCACACCCATATTAAATAAGAGCAGAGATGTCCAAGGATGTATTCCGCACCAATAAGTTATGTCAGGAAGACGGACAAAGTGCTTGGTATTGGATGGATCCTAAGGATGGGGGAGGGGGTCAGTTTGATAAACGCGTGGCGCGGCTGCTCCGGGGAAACCTGTGCACCTTGATGTGTTTGGACAGGTGGTCGCTACGAGCAAATTTCTTCTCGCAGACCGCGCACTGGTACGGCTTGACACCTGAATGTGAGCGACGGTGTCGGGATAACTCGTCAGACCGGGAAAACCTGCAGGAAAAAAAGGAAATAAAGTCGTCAGATTGGCAACAAAGTAATGCATGTAATGCAATCATGCTCCATACACACCCAAAGCTGCGCTCCATACCCATCATGCTCCATACACACCCAAAGCTGCGTTCCATACTCATCATGCTCCATACACACCCAAAGCTGCGTTCCATACCCATCATGCTCCATACACACCCAAAGCTGCGTTCCATACACACCCAAAGTTGCGCTCAAAATGTGCCTCAGCTATCTGTATGATAGGAGACATAGCGTCACAGTGCCACCCAGTAACAGAGCCCCCATAACCAATAGTAAAACTGCATTCCCATAAACAATAGTAGAGGCCGCATGGTACACATAAATGGCGTCTTAAAGCAACACTGTTACAATTGATCAGGGGGCCAAAAATATTTTCCGGCACCCAAGTGGGCTCCTTCAGTACCTTTGGGACCCTGGCACTTGCACAGGTATGCCGGGTGCTGGCACAGGTCCTGCCTTGGTGTATGTTGTTAGTAGCAGCAGGACTGTGATACATGTATTTACATCCAAGGATTGTAGCTTCTCACACCGAGGACGACCCCCCCCCCCCCCCAGTACAAACCTGGAATATGAATCCATATATCACAGTCCTGCTGCTACTTACAACATACACAAAGGTCTGATTACACATCTCCCCAGGGACAATACATAACACTGGCTGCAGAGAGCACAGAGCACAGCAGTGTGAGGTCTGATTACACATCTCTCCAGGGACAATACATAGCACTGGCTGCAGAGAGCACAGAGCACAGCAGTGTGAGGTCTGATTACACATCTCTCCAGGGACAATACATAACACTGGCTGCAGAGAGCACAGAGCACAGCAGTGTGAGGTCTGATTACACATCTCTCCAGGGACAATACATAGCACTGGCTGCAGTCTCTATGGTCACACCTGCTGACAGGTTCCTCTTAAAGGGGCAGCTTCATTCCTACAACTGCTAGAATGTTTAGATCATTTCTATGTAATATTTCCTCCTTACTATAGTAGCATTTGCGTAGGTATATACTGACTAACATGTTATCCTAGTAATAGTCTTATAAGGGATGGGCTGGTTACATATTCATAGTCACAGACTTGTATTCATCCCATGGTAACAGAGTAACACTAGTATTGTAACATTTGTAACAGTCACTTTAAGAATGACAGTAATGACCGATACAATGTATCACGTGCAGGATGTGTATACATACATTGTATGGCGAAGGCGATATACACATCCGCACCTGCACCCTTCAGAGCAGCGCTCCGTTACTTTGTGTCAGCGGAATATTGACTATGAATGATACAATGTATCACGTGCAGGATGTGTATACATACATTGTATGTTATGGAAGGCGATATACACATCCTCACCTGCGCCCTTCAGAGCAGCGCTCCGTTACTTTGTGTCAGCGAAATATTGACTATGAATGATACAATGTATCACGTGCAGGATGTGTATACATACATTGTATGGCGAAGGCGATATACACATCCTCACCTGGGCCCTTCAGAGCAGCGCTCCGTTACTTTGTGTCAGCGAAATATTGACTATGAATGATACAATGTATCACGTGCAGGATGTGTATACATACATTGTATGGCGAAGGCGATATACACATCCTCACCTGGGCCCTTCAGAGCAGCGCTCCGTTACTTTGTACCAGCAGAATATTGGCTGATCTGTGGCTTGTGTCCTCCTACCACCGCTGTCCTGTTACTGACCCCAGCAGGAGATAGGCAAGGAGTCAAAATCAGTTCTCTGCGCTCGGCCTCATGATTATGACATAGTGGATTTTTCATGGTATCATTTTGCAGGAAGTCAAGCTGCGGTTTTGTTAATCGGTGTCATGTCTTAAACCACAGATTACTTTTAGGCCATGATAAGACAGTGGGTCACACTTACAGCAATGGGCATACAACTAAAGACATCTTCTGCTATCTGATATCAGCCAGTGAAGCCCCTGACCTATGCTCCCCGGGTCCAGCTCAGGATATAGCGGCCATTTATACCAGCACAGGGTCACCCAAAGCCATAGCCCCCGCTCTCTCCTCCCTTCTCCCATCACTTTTAGCTGCTGCTGTCTCTTTAAATCCAGACTTTATAACAGATGATTGCCCTAAACTTGGAACTCATTCACTTCCAGCCGCCCGACCGTATAACTGCATTCAACTATGTGACAAACTGGATCACCAGCTCCACAGGACCGAGACTCTCTCTATATATAAACTCTGTATACTCCCTTGGCCCACAAGCTGACAATCTAATTCTCCAAATACACATGTCCTGCCTCTGCATGCATCCAAAAAAAAATTATTACAATCACCACCTACACTATAGTCACGGCATTGTAAGCTCCTTTGGTCAGCGATCCTCCTATTGCAGTTACTAATCTAATCATTATATCTACATAAATCTAACAATTACATACAACACAAAGGAAAAAGCAAACACATTTATCAAAACTAGTGCAGTCTGTACTGTGTGTAGTGTAGGGGGACGGCAGATTCATCAAAACTGACACCCGATCTTCATGAATCTGGCGCCCCCTGCGCTGCTCGGGAGGTGGGCACCATTTTTTGGGGGATGCACTTTGTTCATGCTGCAGAATTGTGTCGCCCGTCAGTAATAAATGTGGACTAAGCAGTAACAGCCCCTTCAGCTGTACATTTTTACTGTCTTGTCGGACACAGAGCGGCCGCGATGCAAAACTGGCGCAGACACTGTATAAACACATGTACAAGCAGTTTATACGTTCTATATAACGCAAAGTCAGTCAGAAAACTGGTGCAAATGCCATGTGAGCCTGTGTAACAAAACATCTGCCAAACAACGAGTTGCAAATCCTCAGTGTGTGACATCAGACGCTGAAAGGGAACATACAATATTCATGGGTTCCCTAATTGATTTTTGTTCCCTTGCTCATAGAGAAAGCATTGTCCTGTGTCATCTTACACCGCACCGAATATAAGAGAAAGTGTACATAGCATTCTGGGGTAGAATATAAATACCATAATACTGCCCCCTATGTACAGGAATATAACTACTATAATACTGCCCCCTATGTACAGGAATATAACTACTATAATACTGCTCCCTATGTACAGGAATATAACTACTATAATACCGCCCCCTATGTACAGGAATATAACTACTATAATACTGCCCCCTATGTACAGGAATATAACTACTATAATACTGCCCCCTATGTACAGGAATATAACTACTATAATACTGCCCCCTATGTACAGGAATATAACTACTATAATACTGCCCCCTATGTACAGGAATATAACTACTATAATACTGCCCCCTATGTACAGGAATATAACTACTATAATACTGCCCCCTATGTACAGGAATATAACTACTATAATACTGCCCCCTATGTACAGGAATATAACTACTATAATACTGCCCCCTATGTACAGGAATATAACTACTATAATACTGCCCCCTATGTACAGGAATATAAGTATTATAATACTGCCCCCTATGTACAGGAATATAACTACTATAATACCGCCCCCTATGTACAGGAATATAACTACTATAATACTGTCCCCTATGTACAGGAATATAACTACTATAATACTGCCCCCTATGTACAAGAATATAACTACTATAATACCGCCCCCTATGTACAAGAATATAACTACTATAATACTGCCCCCTATGTACAAGAATATAACTACTATAATACTGCCCCCTATGTACAGGAATATAACTACTATAATACTGCCCCCTATGTACAAGAATATAACTACTATAATACTGTCCCCTATGTACAAGAATATAACTACTATAATACTGTCCCCTATGTACAAGAATATAACTACTATAATACTGCTCCCTATGTACAGGAATATAACTACTATAATACTGCCCCCTATGTACAGGAATATAACTACTATAATACTGGCCCCTATGTACAGGAATATAACTACTATAATACTGCCCCCTATGTACAAGAAAATAACTACTATAATACTGCCCCCTATGTACAAGAATATAACTACTATAATACTGCCTCTTATGTACAAGAATATAACTACTATAATACTGCCACCTATGTACAAGAATATACCTACTATAATACTGCCACCTATGTACAAGAATATACCTACTATAATACTGCCCCCTATGTACAAGAATATACCTACTATAATACTGCCCCCTATGTACAGGAATATAACTACTATAATACTGCCCCCTATGTACAGGAATATAACTACTATAATACTGCCCCTATGTACAAGAATATAACTACTATAATACTGCCCCCTATGTACAAGAATATAACTACTATAATACTGCCCACTATGTACAAGAATATAACTACTATAATACTGCCCCCTATGTACAGGAATATAACTACTATAATACTGCCCCCTATGTACAGGAATATAACTACTATAATACTGCCTCCTATGTACAAGTATATAACTACTATAATACTGCCCCCTATGTACAGGAATATAACTACTATAATACTGCCCCCTATGTACAGGAATATAACTACTATAATACTGCCCCCTATGTACAGGAATATAACTACTATAATACTGCCCCCTATGTACAGGAATATAACTACTATAATACTGCCCCCTATGTACAAGAAAATAACTACTATAATACTGCCCCCTATGTACAAGAATATAACTACTATAATACTGCCTCCTATGTACAAGAATATAACTACTATAATACTGCCACCTATGTACAAGAATATACCTACTATAATACTGCCACCTATGTACAAGAATATACCTACTATAATACTGCCCCCTATGTACAAGAATATACCTACTATAATACTGCCCCCTATGTACAGGAATATAACTACTATAATACTGCCCCCTATGTACAGGAATATAACTACTATAATACTGCCCCCTATGTACAGGAATATAACTACTATAATACTGCCCACTATGTACAAGAATATAACTACTATAATACTGCCCCCTATGTTCAGGAATATAACTACTAAAATACTGCCCCCTATGTACAGGAATATAACTACTATAATACTGCCCCCTATGTACAGGAATATAACTACTATAATACTGCCCCCTATGTACAGGAATATAACTACTATAACACTGCCCCCTATGTATAAGAATATAACTACTATAATACTGCCCCCTATGTACAGGAATATAACTACTATAATACTGCCTCCTATGTACAAGTATATAACTACTATAATACTGCCCCCTATGTACAGGAATATAACTACTATAATACTGCCCCCTATGTACAGGAATATAACTACTATAATACTGCCCCCTATGTACAGGAATATAACTACTATAATACTGCCCCCTATGTACAGGAATATAACTACTATAATACTGCCCCCTATGTATAAGAATATAACTACTATAATACTGCCCCCTATGTACAAGAATATAACTACTATAATACTGCCCCCTATGTACAGGAATATAACTACTATAATACTGCCCCCTATGTACAAGAATATAACTACTATAATACTGCCCCCTATGTACAGGAATATAACTACTATAATACTGCCCCCTATGTACAAGAATATAACTACTATAATACTGCCCCCTATGTACAAGAATATAACTACTATAATACTGCCCCCTATGTACAAGAATATAACTACTATAATACTGCCCCCTATGTATAAGAATATAACTACTATAATACTGCCCCCTATGTATAAGAATATAACTACTATAATACTGCCTCCTATGTACAAGAATATAACTACTATAATACTGCCCACTATGTACAAGAATATAACTACTATAATACTGCCCCCTATGTACAGGAATATAACTACTATAATACTGCCCACTATGTACAAGAATATAACTACTATAATACTGCCCCCTATGTACAGGAATATAACTACTAAAATACTGCCCCCTATGTACAGGAATATAACTACTATAATACTGCCCCCTATGTACAGGAATATAACTACTATAATACTGCCCCCTATGTACAGGAATATAACTACTATAATACTGCCCCCTATGTATAAGAATATAACTACTATAATACTGCCCCCTATGTACAGGAATATAACTACTATAATACTGCCTCCTATGTACAAGTATATAACTACTATAATACTGCCCCCTATGTACAGGAATATAACTACTATAATACTGCCCCCTATGTACAGGAATATAACTACTATAATACTGCCCCCTATGTACAGGAATATAACTACTATAATACTGCCCCATATGTACAGGAATATAACTACTATAATACTGCCCCCTATGTATAAGAATATAACTACTATAATACTGCCCCCTATGTACAAGAATATAACTACTATAATACTGCCCCCTATGTACAGGAATATAACTACTATAATACTGCCCCCTATGTACAAGAATATAACTACTATAATACTGCCCCCTATGTACAAGAATATAACTACTATAATACTGCCCCCTATGTACAAGAATATAACTACTATAATACTGCCTCCTATGTACAGGAATATAACTACTATAATACTGTCCCCTATGTACAAGAATATAACTACTATAATACTGCCCCCTATGTACAAGAATATAACTACTATAATACTGCCCCCTATGTACAGGAATATAACTACTATAATACTGCCCCTATGTATAAGAATATAACTACTATAATACTGCCCCCTATGTATAAGAATATAACTACTATAATACTGCCCCCTATGTATAAGAATATAACTACTATAATACTGCCTCCTATGTATAAGAATATAACTACTATATATGTACTGTAGAGGACGCTTGCAGATGAATGACCTTGCTGCAAATATTAACCTTTCCTACAGTCACAAGATCTTTACAGTAGAAATAGCTCTTGCAGATTTTTCCTGTATTTCCGTGTCTCTAGCAGATCCCACGCAGTCCTGCACTCATGTTACATATCACACGGCTCCTATTTTTGGTAAGCATGATGTACAGTTGTGCTGGGAGTGAATACCACATCTGCTGCGGCCCCTCTCCTCTATATCTTGGGGGTCAGATGAACAGTCGTCATGCAGTCATTGCTCTCACATGTAAACACGGGGCAGATCACATGTTACAACAGGTTGTGGAGAAACCTCCAGAACAAGGGCCCGTCCTCCCATGTTACCACACCAACACACAAGGTTACTGCAGGTTACACGCATGTGATGTTCTGAAGCAGGTAACACACCCAGGGCTATGCTACAAGAGCCAACAACATGGCCTGGAATTCCATTCACTTCTCACAGATCTGGGTGTTCCAATATGGCCGTCAGTACGTGACACCCATTCACCCTAGGGCCATACGACAGGTTATTGATGCAGTACAGATACATTATAACTAGTACTGACCTCCATCCACAGCCGGGCCACGTGCAGGCGAAGGGCTTCTCCCCCGTGTGCCTGCGCAGGTGCGCCTTCAGGTGGCTGCTCTTGGTGTACATTTTAGTACATCCAGGGAAAGTACATTTGTGCATTTTTATGAGTTCTGTGGCAGGATTTTTTTGAAACTTTTGGCCAACCATAATACCAGATTGTCCCTGAGCTCCACCATTTGAGCCCATGGGTTTAGCAGCAATGGGCACTGGAGCAATGCGGACAAATTTAGAGGACATGTTTGACGACTGGACGAGCTGTGGGACCAGAGCAAAGGTCTGACCCTGAATGTTGACCAGAAGTTGCGCTACTTTGATGTTGTCGGGAAACTGTGAAGGCGAGGCCTGGTTGGCGTTGGACCCTTGTTTCATCTCTACAGGTTGGATCTGCAGTATAACAGGGATTCCACCTTCTACGGAGAGGCCGTCTGGACTTTTGCTACCAGGTTCTCCTTGTGATGCGCTATCCGACTGCTCCTGTGGATCCTCCTTTATGTCGATGGCTGCCATGGGGGCCTGCTTGAGTTGTTCAGAAACCAAATGGCCACACTTCCTCAGTTCTTGTTGGGTCTCAACTTTTAAGTCAGTCTTCATGTTCTCCTCAAGAAACTCCTCGATTTCATCCAAGGTAGGGTGAAATAGCGATGTCTCCTCCATGTCCACCCCAAAGTCAGGAACTTTGAAGAACTCCTCTTTGACCATTGTTGGATGTTTTCTTTTGTCCCACCAAGATACAGAAGCATTACCCAAAGACGTCTGGGACAGGAGATAGTCTAGAATACTGTCCTGACCCTCAGCACTGCCCGTACTACTGTAGCTGGAGCTTAGCACCTGGGAATCAGGACTGGAACAGGAGCGGAAACTGGAAGAGTCACTGTCATCCTCGGAGGTGGGAGAAGGCAACATGTGATAGCTCCTTCCTCCCATCAACATCTGCGTGGAGTAACTGAGGTTTGACTGCGTGTTTGAGAAGCACTCATCCGTAAGAAGCAAATGATCCACCATTCCTGGATGAACTTCTGAGACGATCCCAGCACCATAAGCCAAAAAATAAAATGTAAAATATCCCTTGCGGTAGAGGCTCTGCAAGATAAGAAGACATGAGATTGATGAAGTCAAGTCTGGCTACATCTAAGGAACTTCATATCCAATAAAGTGTCATTATGACCCAAGATGTGGTCTAGTTACATCCCAGAAGTTTGCAACTGGGGAACACATGAAGTTATATCATGATGACCCTTAATGAGGTCCATCCAAGTGTTCTTGACAACTATGGACTACCAGCCTGCAAGCAACTGCGAGGTTGACTAGAATACAACCGGGTTACTCTTATGTTTTTAGGTCAAAAATCAGGGTCATCAAATACACACCTCTATCTCTAAGAGTGGAATAGTATCAAAGTTATTCATTATTTGCATGTGTTTTGAGTTAATCCTAACTCCCAAAACTTATTGGCTTCTTATAGATCTAGATACCATTGTGATAGGGAAGCAACTAATAACCCTAGTGGGGACAAGGCCAACCATGACTGGTTACCATACCTGGGTTCTGAAGAATTAGGTTCTACAATAAACAAAACCAAGGCGATCCATAAATCAATTAATGAGTAAAGTAAAGTGAAATATTTTTGGAAGGATAAACCACAGAGCCCTCATTTGCAGTCCTACGTAAGTCTTCTACATTCCTTTACTTGGCTCTTAGAACCTGGTCTCGATGTATCGGCCAACTGCACTTTGAGAACATGTTGTCTCATCCCCCCTCTTGGCAGCGAAATGGTAAACTGAAGGTGGAATGTTCTGTTAATGAGATGTTTTAATGCAGGAACATTCAAAGATTGCTGGATCTGGCTATCAGTTCCGCACATAAGGCAAGATCGCTGGCTCCAGAGGGGAGCGGGATAAAGGCTCCTTTCTCAGAAGACGTAAGTCTATTACAAGGGTAACAGTCATCCCCCGTCATATGAGGGCTGTGACTGTGCATGTATGAAAACCCTAGTCATGTTCCCCGCCACACTGAGCCCCTTTCCACATGCTACACTGTTGCTCTGTGTTACGCTCTGTCAGATGAATAGTCAATAGGGGATTATGTGATGTCTTAACCCCTCTTCTTCCAGGGGTGAAGGTCATCTGCTCCTGGTGAGTCCACATGTCACCATCTATCATGTCCATCTACCAGATCCCAACAGCTGGAGCGATGATAGATGATGAGCTCCTACTGGAACACCCATGAACCTGAGAGCTTGTTATTTTAGTGGATACTATAATGTCTCCTAACCATCTAACTTACTATACACTGAGTGTGATAATTCAAGAGTATAAAGCAGTGATGGCGAACCTTTTAGAGATCGAGTGCCCAAAATGAGACGCAAAAACCACCAGCTTTTCCCAAAGTGCCAACACGGCAATTTAGGCAGTAACAAACTTATTGCTACCAGAATCTTTGAGCTCCAATCCGACACCTTTTCACTCTTCGGACAGGACCAAGCAGCACAGGATGGGTCACTTTAAAATAGCAGGGTGCTACTTGGACTGCCTGAGACTGCAGGAAGATGCCATTTCTCCCAAACTCTGTCCCTCGGAGACAGCCCGTGTGCCAAAAGATGCCTCCGAGTGCCATCTCTGCCACCAGTGCCATAGGTTCACCACCACTGGTAAAAAGGGTAATTTCTTCAACCCTCCTGTAGACTGCATGTCCTCATTGTCTACATTGTCTACATTTCTATGGAGCATGGAGGGACAATGGGAACCCTTCATGGGATTCTTCATAATCAAGATTGGACCCTCACCTCATGGCTCTATGACCTGTCTATGGACATGCAAATGAAAGAAAACTCTTCTAAAGTTCCCCTGAATTTGAAGGTTCTCCTGGAGATCATTCATCATCATCTTGTGAATGCAATTGACATCCAGGAGAAACAGGGAGTTAGTTATTCTCCCTAAAATGTTGGAGGGCACCATAAGACCTCCACCTTCATTTCCTATTTGGACTAACCCAATAATACAAGAAATGAGTGAATGTATTCCCAGGAGGATCGCCAAATTCAGTCAGTCACTATTGGGATCGATTGGACTCAACTGGACCTAATTCTGATCCTATGTATCCATTCCCTCCTCTCTATGTGACATATGGGTGGGTCTTCAATTTTCCGCTGACAGCTGGATGTATTTTTGAGTCTTTAACTTGAAGAAGAAATAATCAGCTGGGAAAGCATGGAGAACTCTTCCCTCTCCTGTGTTTGTTCTTCTCTAACTGAAGTGGAAAGATTGTTAAAATCTTATCAGTGACTTTGAAGAGTTACAAATTAACCCAGGAAATGGAATAATGGGCACATGCTGACATGTGATTGCGGACCAGCCAATCCCGCGCTCAGGGCTAATATGATGGACAAGAGAAGGGGACCACCCACCTTTTACCCTATGTCACCAAGCTTTCCTACAGCCCTGAACGGTAAATCATTAATCTAATGATTGATGTGGCAGAATATCCAGGCAGATGACGATCTGACCACGATCACCACCACACTCCATGGCTGTCAATACCAATTATATTTAAATGAGCGTTCTACAAAAGTGACATCAGATAATTCCACTGCAAAGTTTCATGACAGCGACCACATGACTAACACAAGCCGGGGGCAATGCACTTGACCCGCTGCAGCTTTACAGTAGTCACCAGATCCTCTACTAGAGTCTACAGTGTAATATCACAGATAACACAAGATCCACATCTGGGAAGAGCAGGAAATCGTCACAAATCAACTTGTTTTTATTATCCTCAAAATTTCTGGAGGTAATTAGACACATTTTTCTTTTTGCCAAAATTCAGGGGAAAAATGCTTTCAAGTTAGATCCTACACTGTGTCCAAAAGAAGATGGGTGCATGGAGGGATGGATAAATGTGGGATAGAGCAGAAGATAGATGATATATAAATAGATAGATAGATAGATAGATAGATAGATAGATAGATAGATCCTCACTTCTAGACAACCCCTGTATTAGCAGCTTATCTCCACAGGTTTCTTGTGTTGGCTCCTGAGGCCAGTGAAGATCAAGGAGCTACAGTCGCTATGGAATGTACGGATTGTCATGTAAACAGCCGCCAGATTAACCCTTGGAAGAAAGCAGGGTGCTATGCCAAGTTCATAGGGGTTAAATCTGAGGGTCCCATTCTCAAGATTGGCAGAATGGTGCAGATATGATGTGGGACATTCACACAAATGCCACTGTGCGCACTTGTAGAGATTTAACCCCTTCAGCCCTGGGGCTTAGAGTGACAGCAGCGTTAGGGTTAATGCAGCTTATCCTTGGTGCTGTGTGTGAATGGAGCATTGTACAGTCTATTATTGAGTCCTTACAATGTTCTCCAATCCCCAATCTCCGGCCCCTGGTGCTGAACATGACCGCTAGTAACCCCCTCCCTCCCTCTCTGCTCCTACTGTCAACATTCTCCTCTCCATAACAGCCCAGGAATAGCTACAGCAGCACATCTCATCTAACTGCACCAGGCTGCAAAAGACGTGTGCCCATCACTGTGCCCAGAGGAGCAGTCACACAGAAACCTATCAATGCCCTCGTACAGCCCAAGGTGTGTGCCCATCACTGTGCCCAAAAGAGCAGCTACACAGAGACCTATCAATGCCCTCCTACAGCCAAAGAAAGTGCTCATCATTGTGCCTAAAGGAGCAGCCACACAGGGACCTATCCATGCCCTCCTACAGCCCAAGGTGTGTTCCTATCACTGTGACCAAAAGAGCAGCCACACAGGGACCTATCCATGCCCCCCTACAGCCCAAGGCATGTGCCCATCACTGTGCCCAGAGGAGCAGCCACACAGGGACCTAGACGTGTGCCATCACCGTAGCCAGAAGACCAGCCACACAGGGACCTGTCCATGCCCTCCTACTGCCCAAGATGTTTGCCCATCACTTTGGTCAGAGGAGAAGCCACACAGGGCCTACACATGCCCTCCTACAGCCCAAAACAGGTGCCCATCACTGTGCCCAAAAGAGCAGCCACACAGGGCCTATCCATGCCCTCCAACAGACCAAAACGTGTGCCCAGAGATGCGACCACACAGGGACCCATTAATGCCCTTCTTCAGCCCAAAAAGTGTGCCCATCACTGGGCCCAGAGATGCAGCCACACAGGGACATATCTATGCTCTCCTGTAGCCTAAGACGTATGCCCATCACTGTGCCCAAAAAAACAGCCACACAAGGACCTATCAATTCCCTCCAACAGCCCAAACCGTGTGTGCATCACTGTGCCCAGATGAGCTGCCACACAGGGACCTATGTGTGACTGGAATCCAGAAATCTAGGGCAAACCAACTCTTCACAGGAAGAAGACACCCGCAGCTGATACATTCTATTTACATTATTTGGATACATTGTATCAAACTCCAACACTGTGATACTTTGCATCCCTGTCAATATCAACAATGACACATTCTGCTAAACACAGGAGAAATGTAGGTCACACTATAGGAAGATGACATACTGCCCCCCATCTGCCATAGAGTAAACAACCACCCCCAATACTGGACTACAACTCCCCTAGGACACAGAGCCAAAGCAATCGTACATGTAATATCCTTTTATACAGTCATGTTTATATAGGGATTACTGTTAAATAGCAGAAGTGATGTGACTATTACTGTATACAGAGATGTAGCAGAGGTGAGTTTATTTAACCCTTCCTGTTCTGTTATACACATTGGCCAAGGGTAATGTTGTAGTGTCACAATTCTGTGTTATATCACAGGGAACAAAACATGACCTTACCATGGGATTAGTCACATTACAAACTCAGCTCTGCTAGATGGATGTAGATAGATAGATAGATAGATAGATAGATAGATAGATAGGAGATAGATAGATAGATAGATAGATAGATAGATAGATAACATGGATAGCTAATACATAAGAGACAAGTAACACATTGATGACACGACTTGATCTTTGTTATCCAGCTGTTAAGTAACTGCAAACCCTGCAGAGGCCAACCCTGAAGTGCATGCTGTTACTTGTAGTCCCCCAGCTTGTGGTCTGGCTCTCTACATGCCATTAGTAACTTATTGCTGTCTCCTATGTCAGCTCCGGGTCACCATATGTTGGGATTATTACTATGATTTGCACATTCTCCCCTCCACCATCCATGATCCTCTCCCTACCTGCTGCTCCAGCAGATCCCAGGGAATTAATCAGTAAAGTTTTAGGAGTTTTTCCTCCGCGCCCTTGAGGTGAGTGACAGCAGCGGCTCCGGTACAATGTGTCTGCAGCAGCCAGCAGAGTAATACTAGTGATCCTCACATGACTGGGACTGGGACAGGGAAGGCTTGGAGAGGGCTCGACCACATCTCCGCAGCTCATTGGTGCAGAGTACAGGGGGCGTGGCTTGTGCACTTGTCATCAGTGGGAGTTTCTTCCCAAGCCAAGAAGTAAAAGTACAGGAAAGTCTCCTTACACCATGCTGCAGGCATCTCCTGTCATAGGATCAGCTGCGGAAGATGTAGCAGAGCTGTGTCCTCACACTACACACTACATGCCCTTACCATGGCTCTTATGTCACCCCCTCATCCTCATAGACTGTAAGCTCTTATGTCACCCCCTCATCCTCATAGACTGTAAGCTCTTATGTCACACCCTCATCCTCATAGACTGTAAGCTCTTGTGTCACCCCTCATCCTCATAGACTGTAAGCTCTTGTGTCACCCTCATCCTCATAGACTGTAAGCTCTTGTGTCACTCCCTCATCCTCATAGACTGTAAGCTCTTGTATCACCTTCTCATCCTCATAGACTGTAAGCTCTTGTGTCCCCCCCTCATCCTCATAGACTGTAAGCTCTTGTATCACCCCCTCATCCTCATATACTGTAAGCTCTTGTGTCACCTCCTCATCCTCATAGACTGTAAGCTCTTGTGTCTTCCCTCATCCTCATAGACTGTAAGCTCTTGTGTCTCCCCTCATTCTCATAGACTGTAAGCTCTTGTATCACCTCCTCATCCTCATAGACTGTAAGCTCTTGTGTCACCTCCTCATCCTCATAGACTGTAAGCTCTTGTGTCAACCCTCATCCTTATAGACTGTAAGCTCTTGTGTCACCTCCTCATCCTCATAGACTGTAAGCTCTTGTGTCACCCCCTCATCCTCATAGACTGTAATCTCTTGGGTCCCCCCCCCCCCTCATCCTCATAGACTGTAATCTCTTGGGTCCCCCCCCCCCCCCCTCATCCTCATAGACTGTAAGCTCTTGTATCACCTCCTCATCCTCATAGACTGTAAGCTCTTGTGTCACCCCCTCATCCTCATAGACTGTAATCTCTTGGGTCCCCCCCCCTCACCCTCATAGACTGTAAGTTCTTGTGTCACCCCCTCATCCTTGTAGACTGTAAGCTCTTGTGTCACCCCCTCATCCTCATAGACTGTAAGCTCTTGTGTCCCCCTCATCCTCATAGACTGTAAGCTCTTGTGTCACCTATCATCCTCATAGACTGTAAGCTCTTGTGTCACCCCCTCATCCTCATAGACTGTAAGCTCTTGTGTCCCCCTCATCCTCACAGACTGTAAGCTCTTGTGTCACCCCCTCATCCTCATAGACTGTAAGCTCTTGTGTCACCCCCTCATCCTCATAGACTGTAAGCTCTTGTGTGTCCCCCTCATCCTCATAGACTGTAAGCTCTTGTGTGTCCCCCTCATCCTCATAGACTGTAAGCTCTTGTGTCACCCCCTCATCCTCATAGACTGTAAGCTCTTGTGTCCCCCCTCATCCTCATAGACTGTAAGCTCTTGTGTCCCCCCTCATCCTCATAGACTGTAAGCTCTTGTGTCGGCTCCTCATCCTCATAGACTGTATGCTCTTGTGATCAGGGCCCTCTGTAGTGTAATATTATATTTGTATATGTCCCCTATGATGTGTAAAGCTACGGTATATGATGGCGCTATATGGATACAGATGATTAATATAGGTGTCAGGTTGTGGGTTGTGTCGGCTCCAGATGAGTTTATCTGTTGCAGTGTATAATAGATAGAATATCCTCCTGTTGGTGCTGTCCCTCCGCCTTGCTTTACACTGCTGCGCTCTTTTCTCAGACATGTACACAGAAGTAGTGGCGTAATGTGAGGCCACGTGTGAGATACGCGGTTATTAGCGAGTGACCCCGGCGGCAGAGTTACATATTTGTCGGGCGCTGGATTGTGTAAACTCTACATTTCATAAGACGCTGCAATGTCAGCTGTAACCGAGCCAGGCAGCCATGTCTACCGCAAGTAGTGACCCAGCATGGACCGATACACTGTATTGTACAGTATTATACCGCACTGCATGTACTGTACTATACCGCACTCTGTGCCACATTATACCATTATACTGCACTATACTGTACGGTATTATGCTGTACTGCACTATACTGTACGGTATTATAGTGTACTGCACTATACTGTACTGTACTGTACGGTATTATACTGTACTGCACTGTACTGTACGGTATTATAGTGTACTGCACTATACTGTACGGTATTATACTGTACAGCACTGTACTATACGGTATTATACTGTACTGCACTATACTGTACGGTATTATACTGTACTGCACTATACTGTACGGTATTATACTGTACTGCACTATACTGTACAGTATTATACTGTACTGCACTGTACTGTACGGTATTATACTGTACAGCACTGTACTATACGGTATTATACTGTACTGCACTATACTTTACGGTATTATACTGTACTGCACTATACTTTACGGTATTATACTGTACTGCACTATACTGTGTGGTCAGGGCCGCATTTGCCATGAGGCGAGATGAAAATCTCGCCTCGGGCGGCAGAATGCAGACCTCTTTAAAAAGCTCTTTAAGAAACAGGTGCGATTTACATGCAGAGCGACGCAGCATGTTTATTCTGGGGGGCTGTATATATTTATATGGGGGACCATACTCTTTTTATTCTGGGGGGCTGTATATATTTATATGGGGGACCATACTCTTTTTATTCTGGGGGGCTGTATATATTTATATGGGGGACCATACTCTGTTTATTCTGGGAGGGCTGTATATATTTATATGGGGGACCATACTCTGTTTATTCTGGGGGGCTGTATATATTTATATGGGGGACCATACTCTTTTTATTCTGGGGGGCTGTATATATTTATATGGGGGACCATACTCTTTTTATTCTGGGGGGCTGTATATATTTATATGGGGGACCATACTCTGTTTATTCTGGGAGGGCTGTATATATTTATATGGGGGACCATACTCTGTTTATTGTGGGGGAGCTGTATATATTTATATGGGGGACCATACTCTGTTTATTGTGGGGGGCTGTATATATTTATATGGGGGACCATACTCTGTTTATTCTGGGGGGCTGTATATATTTATATGGGGGACCATACTCTGTTTATTCTGGGGGGCTGTATATATTTATATGGGGGACCATACTCTGTTTATTCTGGGGGGTTGTATATATTTATATGGGGGACCATACTCTGTTTATTCTGGGAGGGCTGTATATATTTATATGGGGGACCATACTCTGTTTATTCTGGGAGGGCTGTATATATTTATATGGGGGACCATACTCTGTTTATTCTGGGGGGCTGTATATATTTATATGGGGGACCATACTCTTTTTATTCTGGGGGGCTGTATATATTTATATGGGGGACCATACTCTGTTTATTCTGGGGGGGCTGTATATATTTATATGGGGGACCATACTCTGTTTATTGTGGGGGGCTGTATATATTTATATGGGGGACCATACTCTGTTTATTCTGGGGGGCTGTATATATTTATATGGGGGACCATACTCTTTTTATTCTGGGGGGCTGTATATATTTATATGGGGGACCATACTCTTTTTATTCTGGGGGGCTGTATATATTTATATGGGGGACCATACTCTGTTTATTCTGGGAGGGCTGTATATATTTATATGGGGGACCATACTCTGTTTATTCTGGGGGGCTGTATATATTTATATGGGGGACCATACTCTTTTTATTCTGGGGGGCTGTATATATTTATATGGGGGACCATACTCTTTTTATTCTGGGGGGCTGTATATATTTATATGGGGGACCATACTCTGTTTATTCTGGGAGGGCTGTATATATTTATATGGGGGACCATACTCTGTTTATTGTGGGGGAGCTGTATATATTTATATGGGGGACCATACTCTGTTTATTGTGGGGGGCTGTATATATTTATATGGGGGACCATACTCTGTTTATTCTGGGGGGCTGTATATATTTATATGGGGGACCATACTCTGTTTATTCTGGGGGGCTGTATATATTTATATGGGGGACCATACTCTGTTTATTCTGGGGGGTTGTATATATTTATATGGGGGACCATACTCTGTTTATTCTGGGAGGGCTGTATATATTTATATGGGGGACCATACTCTGTTTATTCTGGGAGGGCTGTATATATTTATATGGGGGACCATACTCTGTTTATTCTGGGGGGCTGTATATATTTATATGGGGGACCATACTCTTTTTATTCTGGGGGGCTGTATATATTTATATGGGGGACCATACTCTGTTTATTCTGGGAGGGCTGTATATATTTATATGGGGGACCATACTCTGTTTATTGTGGGGGAGCTGTATATATTTATATGGGGGACCATACTCTGTTTATTCTGGGGGGCTGTATATATTTATATGGGGGACCATACTCTTTTTATTCTGGGGGGCTGTATATATTTATATGGGGGACCATACTCTGTTTATTCTGGGGGGGCTGTATATATTTATATGGGGGACCATACTCTGTTTATTGTGGGGGGCTGTATATATTTATATGGGGGACCATACTCTGTTTATTCTGGGGGGCTGTATATATTTATATGGGGGACCATACTCTTTTTATTCTGGGGGGCTGTATATATTTATATGGGGGACCATACTCTTTTTATTCTGGGGGGCTGTATATATTTATATGGGGGACCATACTCTGTTTATTCTGGGAGGGCTGTATATATTTATATGGGGGACCATACTCTGTTTATTCTGGGGGGCTGTATATATTTATATGGGGGACCATACTCTTTTTATTCTGGGGGGCTGTATATATTTATATGGGGGACCATACTCTGTTTATTGTGGGGGAGCTGTATATATTTATATGGGGGACCATACTCTGTTTATTCTGGGGGGCTGTATATATTTATATGGGGGACCATACTCTGTTTATTCTGGGAGGGCTGTATATATTTATATGGGGGACCATACTCTGTTTATTGTGGGGGGCTGTATATATTTATATGGGGGACCATACTCTGTTTATTCTGGGAGGGCTGTATATATTTATATGGGGGACCATACTCTTTTTATTCTGGGGGGCTGTATATATTTATATGGGGGACCATACTCTGTTTATTCTGGGGGGCTGTATATATTTATATGGGGGACCATACTCTGTTTATTGTGGGGGGCTGTATATATTTATATGGGGGACCATACTCTTTTTATTCTGGGGGGCTGTATATATTTATATGGGGGACCATACTCTTTTTATTCTGGGGGGCTGTATATATTTATATGGGGGACCATACTCTGTTTATTCTGGGAGGACTGTATATATTTATATGGGGGACCATACTCTGTTTATTCTGGGGGGCTGTATATATTTATATGGGGGACCATACTCTGTTTATTGTGGGGGGCTGTATATATTTATATGGGGGACCATACTCTTTTTATTCTGGGGGGCTGTATATATTTATATGGGGGACCATACTCTTTTTATTCTGGGGGGCTGTATATATTTATATGGGGGACCATACTCTGTTTATTCTGGGAGGACTGTATATATTTATATGGGGGACCATACTCTGTTTATTGTGGGGGAGCTGTATATATTTATATGGGGGACCATACTCTGTTTATTCTGGGAGGGCTGTATATATTTATATGGGGGACCATACTCTTTTTATTCTGGGGGGCTGTATATATTTATATGGGGGACCATACTCTTTTTATTCTGGGGGGCTGTATATATTTATATGGGGGACCATACTCTGTTTATTCTGGGGGGGCTGTATATATTTATATGGGGGACCATACTCTGTTTATTGTGGGGGGCTGTATATATTTATATGGGGGACCATACTCTGTTTATTCTGGGGGGCTGTATATATTTATATGGGGGACCATACTCTTTTTATTCTGGGGGGCTGTATATATTTATATGGGGGACCATACTCTTTTTATTCTGGGGGGCTGTATATATTTATATGGGGGACCATACTCTGTTTATTCTGGGGGGGCTGTATATATTTATATGGGGGACCATACTCTGTTTATTGTGGGGGGCTGTATATATTTATATGGGGGACCATACTCTGTTTATTCTGGGGGGCTGTATATATTTATATGGGGGACCATACTCTTTTTATTCTGGGGGGGCTGTATATATTTATATGGGGGACCATACTCTGTTTATTGTGGGGGGCTGTATATATTTATATGGGGGACCATACTCTGTTTATTGTGGGGGGCTGTATATATTTATATGGGGGGACCATACTCTGTTTATTCTGGGGGGCTGTATATATTTATATGGGGGACCGTATTCTGTTTATTCTGGGGGGCTGTATATATTTATATGGGGGACCATACTCTGTTTATTCTGGGGGGGCTGTATATATTTATATGGGGGACCATACTCTGTTTATTCTGGGGGGCTGTATATATTTATATGGGGGGACCATACTCTGTTTATTCTGGGGGGCTGTATATATTTATATGGGGGACCGTATTATGTTTATTCTGGGGGGCTGTATATATTTATATGGGGGACCATACTCTGTTTATTCTGGGGGGGCTGTATATATTTATATGGGGGACCGTATTCTGTTTATTCTGGGGGGCTGTATATATTTATATGGGGGACCATACTCTGTTTATTCTGGGGGGGCTGTATATATTTATATGGGGGACCATACTCTGTTTATTGTGGGGGGCTGTATATATTTATATGGGGGACCATACTCTGTTTATTCTGGGGGGCTGTATATATTTATATGGGGGACCATACTCTGTTTATTCTGGGGGGGCTGTATATATTTATATGGGGGACCATACTCTGTTTATTCTGGGGGGCTGTATATATTTATATGGGGGACCATACTCTGTTTATTCTGGGGGGCTGTATATATTTATATGGGGGACCATACTCTGTTTATTCTGGGGGGCTGTATATATTTATATGGGGGACCATACTCTGTTTATTGTGGGGGGGCTGTATATATTTATATGGGGGACCATACTCTGTTTATTGTGGGGGGGCTGTATATATGTATATGGGGGACCATACTCTGTTTATTCTGGGGGGCTGTATATATTTATATGGGGGACCATACTCTGTTTATTCTGGGGGGCTGTATATATTTATATGGGGGACCATACTCTTTTTATTCTGGGGGGCTGTATATATTTATATGGGGGGGTCGTATTCTGTTTATTCTGGGGGTCTGTATATATTTATATGGGGGACCATACTCTTTTTATTCTGGGGGGCTGTATATATTTATATGGGGGGTCGTATTCTGTTTATTCTGGGGGGCTGTATATATTTATATGGCGGACCATACTCTTTTTATTCTGGGGGGCTGTATATATTTATATGGGGGGCCATACTCTGTTTATTCTGGGGGGCTGTATATATTTATATGGGGGACCATACTCTTTTTATTCTGGGGGGCTGTATATATTTATATGGGGGACCATACTCTTTTTATTCTGGGGGGCTGTATATATTTATATGGGGGACCATACTCTTTTTATTCTGGGGGGCTGTATATATTTATATGGGGGACCATACTCTTTTTATTCTGGGGGGCTGTATATATTTATATGGGGGACCATACTCTTTTTATTCTGGGGGGCTGTATATATTTATATGGGGGACCATACTCTGTTTATTCTGGGGGGCTGTATATATTTATATGGGGGACCATACTCTGTTTATTCTGGGGGGCTGTATATATTTATATGGGGGACCATGCTCTGTTTATTCTGGGGGGCTGTATATATTTATATGGGGGACCATACTCTGTTTATTCTGGGAGGGCTGTATATATTTATATGGGGGACCATACTCTGTTTATTGTGGGGGGCTGTATATATTTATATGGGGGACCATACTCTGTTTATTCTGGGGGGCTGTATATATTTATATGGGGCCAGATTCTTATTTTCCTGGGGGGGGGGGGGGCTGTATATATTTATATAGAGCCGGATACTGTTTATACTGGGAGGGGGGGGGGGTGGCTATAAAAATAAATTATATATATTCATTAGGGGGTGCTATATATTTACATTAATCAGGGTAGCACTTATTATATATTAGTTATAAGATGCAATAGAATACTTTGCATCATGTAAAACAAATGTTGGGGGTCTGTATTAATAAATTGGGGGTGTTGTATATTGATTGGTGCTGTACATGCTATAATTCCAGTAGAATAAATATATATATAATGAAGGGATGTTTTATATGTGGGGGAGAGTGCGGTCAGTTGCCTTGTGAGGGGTATATATTATTTAGGAGCGCAGTGTTATCCAGGAGACTTTATACTGTAAGTGACTGTGGTATTTTTAGGGACGCCGGGTGGAGATGCTGCACGGAGCTGAAGATATCTGGCCGTGAATTCAGCAGTGATATGTAATGGATTGGAGAATCCGGAATAAAGTTCTCCTGATGGAAGAGATTGTCATCTATAAGGTACTAGATGCCACTAATGACTCCCAGAACCTGTAGTCAGTCACACAGTGTCAGGGAGCTGTCTGTAGGGTTGTTAATTGTTAGTAAAGTTTTCAGCATTTACTGAACAGGGAGCGGGGGTGGGGGACTTTGGGGGGCAGCATTTTAATATTCGCCTCAGGCAGCAAATATGCTAGAATCGTCCCTGTGTGCGGTATTATACTGTACTGCACTATACTGTACTATACCGCACTCTGTGCCACATTATACCATTATACTGCACTATACCGTACGGTATTATATTGTACTGCACTATACTGTATGGTATTATAGTGTACTGTACTATTCTGTACGGTATTTTACTGTACTGTACTATACGGTATTATAATGTACTGCACTATACTATATGGTATTATACTGTACTATACTATACGGTATTATAATGTACTGCACTATACTGTAAGGTATTATACTGTACTGCACTGTACTATATGGTATTATACTGTACTATACTATACGGTATTATAATGTACTGCACTATACTGTAAGGTATTATACTGTACTATACTATATGGTATTATAATGTACTGCACTATACTATATGGTATTATACTGTACTATACTATATGGTATTATAATGTACTGCACTATACTATATGGTATTATACTGTACTATACTATATGGTATTATAATGTACTGCACTATACTATATGGTATTATACTGTACTATACTATACGGTATTATAATGTACTGCACTATACTGTAAGGTATTATACTGTACTGCACTGTACTATATGGTATTATACTGTACTATACTATACGGTATTATAATGTACTGCACTATACTGTAAGGTATTATACTGTACTGCACTGTACTATACGGTAATAAACTGTACTGTACTATCCTGTACGGTATTATACTGTACTGCACTATTCTGTACGGTATTATAGTGTACTGTACTATCCTGTATGGTATTATACTGTACTGCACTATACTGTACGGTATTATACTGTACTGCACTGTACTATATGGTATTATAATGTACTGCACTATACTGTACGGTATTATACTGTACTGCACTATACTGTACAGTATTCTACTGTACTGTACTATACGGTATTATAATGTACTATACTATACGGTATTATAATGTACTGCACTATCCTGTATGGTATTATACCGTACTGCACTATACTGTGCGGTATTATACTGTACGGTATTATACTGTACTGTACTGTACTATACTTTGTGTTATACTGTACTTCACTATACTGTACGGTATTATACTGTACTGCACTATACTGTACGGTATTATACTGCACTGCACTATACTGTGCGGTATTATACTGTACTGTACTATCCTGTATGGTATTATACTGTACTGCACTATACTGTACGGTATTATACTGTACTGTACTATACTTTATGTTATACTGTACTGCACTATACTGTACGGTATTATACTTCACTATACTGTGCGGTATTATACTGTACTGCACTATTCTGTACGGTATTATACTGCACTATACTGTACGGTATTATACTGTACTGCACTATTCTGTACGGTATTATACTGTACTGCACTATACTGTGCGGTATTATACTGTACTGCACTATTCTGTACGGTATTATACTGTACTGCACTATACTGTGCGGTATTATACTGCACTGCACTATACTGTGCGGTATTATACTGTACTGCACTATACTGTACGGTATTATACTGTACTGCACTATTCTGTACGGTATTATACTGTACTGCACTATACTGTGCGGTATTATACTGCACTGCACTATACTGTGCGGTATTATACTGCACTGCACTATACTGTGCGGTATTATACTGTACTGCACTATACTGTACGGTATTATACTGTACTGCACTATACTGTACGGTATTATAGTGTACTGTACTATCCTGTATGGTATTATACTGTACTGCACTATCCTCTATGGTATTATACTGTACTGCACTATTCTGTACGGTATTATAGTGTACTGTACTATCCTGTATGGTATTATACTGTACTGCACTATTCTGTACGGTATTATACTGTACTGCACTATCCTGTATGGTATTATACTGTACTGCACTATTCTGTACGGTATTATAGTGTACTGTACTATCCTGTATGGTATTATACTGTACTGCACTATACTGTACGGTATTATACTGTACTGCACTATCCTGTATGGTATTATAGTGTACTGTACTATCCTGTACGGTATTATACTGTACTGTACTATCCTGTATGGTATTATAGTGTACTGTACTATACCGTACTATACTGTTTTGTGCTGTACTGTACTGGACTGTAGGGTATTATACTATACTGTACGGTATTTTATAGTACAGTGCTATACACTACTATGTTATATTACACTGCACTATGTTACACTATACTGTACTATACAGCAGTATACGGTACTATAACAAATACTCTATGCTATGGACGTGTGACATCACAAGGCGGAGTGTAAGTTGTGACCTCACAAGGTAGGTGGGTGTGTTTATGTATGTGTACATTACATCATAGCTACATATATGACATCACTGGGTAGAGAGGTCATGTGACATCCGGTGGTCGCTGTGTGACATCATTACTAGAGTGTGATGTCACCAGGTACAGGGTCTGTATCATTTGTTGTAATTAGCTTATATTTCCGCCCATTAACCCCTTCATAATCTGATACCAGCGGCTCACGATTCTACTAGAGGGAACTACAACTCCCAGCATTCCTTACATGGGCCTCACATTACAACCTATTATGTGACACAGATTTTATGTAGTGTTCCCGATGGCAAACACAAAGCTATAGGCACAATGTGCCGCCATATGGTGCCTCTGTGTACCGCCACTTCTCCCCACGGATAATACCGCCATATACAGAACTTATCACAGGGACAGGTCAGGGGATGATGGGGGTTGTAGTGCTGCTTGGTTAGGTCGGACGTCCTGATGATCCATGTAACTATGCAGCAAATTTACATCAGATGAGACAAAGATTGCATGAACATGTGACCCGAGACACCCCACAGGATCAGAGAAGATATAGCAAGACTGTATCACACAGGATGGGATTAGATACACAGCTCAGCAGACTGTATCACACAGGATGGGATTAGATACACAGCTCCACAGACAGTATCACACAGGATAGGATTAGATACACAGCTCCACAGACAGTATCACACATGATGGGATATTAGATACACAGCTCAGCAGTCAGTATCACACAGGATAGGATTAGATACACAGCTCAGAAGACAGTATCACACATGATAGGATTAGATACACAGCTCAGCAGACAGTATCACACAACATAGGATTAGATACACAGATAAGCAGGCAGTATCACACATGATAGGATTAGATACACAACTCAGCAGGCAGTATCACACATGATGGGATTAGATACACCGCTCAGCAGACAGTATCACACATGATGGGATTAGATACACAGCTCAGCAGACAGTATCACGCAGGATAGGATTAGATACACAGCTCAGCAGACAGTATCACACAGGATAAGATTAGATACACAGCTCAGCAGCCAGTATCACACAGGATAGGATTAGATACACAGCTCAGCAGACAGTATCACACATGATGGGATTAGATACATATCTCAGCAGACAGTATCACACATGATGGGATTAGATACACAGCTCAGCAGACAGTATCACACAGGATAGGATTAGATACACAGCTCAGCAGACAGTATCACACGGGAGAGGATTAGATACACAGCTCAGCAGATAGTATCACACATGATGGGATTAGATACACAGCTCAGAAGACTGTATCACACAGAATGGGATGAGATACAAAGCTCAGCAGGCTGTATCACACATGATAGGATTAGATACACAGCTCAGCAGGCAGTATCACACATGATAGGATTAGATACACAGCTCAGCAGACTGTATCACACAGGATGGGATTAGATACTCAGCTCAGCAGACAGTATCACACATGATGGGATTAGATACATATCTCAGCATACAGTATCACACATGATGGGATTAGATACACAGCTCAGCAGACAGTATCACACAGGATAGGATTAGATACACCGCTCAGCAGACAGTATCACACAGTATAGGATTAGATACACAGCTCAGCAGAGAGTATAACACATGATGGGATTAGATACACAGCTCAGCAGACAGTATCACACAGGATGGGATTAGATACACAGCTCAGAAGACAGTATCACACATGATAGGATTAGATACACAGCTCAGCAGACAGTATCACACGTGATGGGATTAGATACACAGCTCAGCAGGCAGTATCACACAACATAGGATTAGATACACAGATAAGCAGGCAGTATCACACATGATAGGATTAGATACACAACTCAGCAGGCAGTATCACACATGATGGGATTAGATACACAGCTCAGCAGACTGTATCACACAGGATGGGATTAGATACTCAGCTCAGCAGTCAGTATCACACATGATAGGATTAGATACACAGCTCAGCAGGCAGTATCACACATGATAGGATTAGATACACAGCTCAGCATACAGTATCCCACATGATGGGATTAGATACATATCTCAGCATACAGTATCACACATGATGGGATTAGATACGCATCTCAGCAGACAGTATCACACAGGAGAGGATTAGATACACCGCTCAGCAGACAGTATCACACATGATGGGATTAGATACACAGCTCAGCAGACAGTATCACGCAGGATAGGATTAGATACACAGCTCAGCAGACAGTATCACACAGGATAAGATTAGATACACAGCTCAGCAGCCAGTATCACACAGGATAGGATTAGATACACAGCTCAGCAGACAGTATCACACATGATGGGATTAGATACACAGCTCAGCAGACAGTATCACACAGGATAGGATTAGATACACAGCTCAGCAGACAGTATCACACAGGAGAGGATTAGATACACAGCTCAGCAGATAGTATAACACATGATGGGATTAGATACACAGCTCAGAAGACAGTATCACACATGATGGGATTAGATACACAGCTCAGCAGACTGTATCACACAGGATGGGATTAGATACTCAGCTCAGCAGACTGTATCACACAGAATGGGATGAGATACAAAGCTCAGCAGGCTGTATCACACATGATAGGATTAGATACACAGCTCAGCAGGCAGTATCACACATGATAGGATTAGATACACAGCTCAGCAGACTGTATCACACAGGATGGGATTAGATACTCAGCTCAGCAGACAGTATCACACATGATGGGATTAGATACATATCTCAGCATACAGTATCACACATGATGGGATTAGATACACAGCTCAGCAGGCAGTATCACACATGATAGGATTAGATACACAGCTCAGCAGACTGTATCACACAGGATAGGATTAGATACACCGTTTAGCAGACAGTATCACACAGAATGGGATGAGATACAAAGCTCAGCAGGCTGTATCACACATGATAGGATTAGATACACAGCTCAGCAGGCAGTATCACACATGATAGGATTAGATACACAGCTCAGCAGACTGTATCACACAGGATGGGATTAGATACTCAGCTCAGCAGACAGTATCACACATGATGGGATTAGATACATATCTCAGCAGACAGTATCACACATGATGGGATTAGATACACAGCTCAGCAGGCAGTATCACACATGATGGGATTAGATACACAGCTCAGAAGACAGTATCACACATGATGGGATTAGATACACAGCTCAGCAGACTGTATCACACAGGATGGGATTAGATACTCAGCTCAGCAGACTGTATCACACAGAATGGGATGAGATACAAAGCTCAGCAGGCTGTATCACACATGATAGGATTAGATACACAGCTCAGCAGGCAGTATCACACATGATAGGATTAGATACACAGCTCAGCAGACTGTATCACACAGGATGGGATTAGATACTCAGCTCAGCAGACAGTATCACACATGATGGGATTAGATACATATCTCAGCATACAGTATCACACATGATGGGATTAGATACACAGCTCAGCAGGCAGTATCACACATGATAGGATTAGATACACAGCTCAGCAGACTGTATCACACAGGATAGGATTAGATACACCGCTCAGCAGACAGTATCACACAGGAGAGGATTAGATACACCGCTCAGCAGATAGTATCACACAGGATATGATTAGATACACAGTTCAGCAGACTGTATCACACAGGATATGATTAGATACACAGTTCAGCAGACTGTATCACACATTATGGGATTAGATACACAGCTCAGCAGACAGTATCACACATGATAGGATTAGATACACAGCTCAGCAGACAGTATCACACAACATAGGATTAGATACACAGCTCAGCAGACAATATCACACATGATTGGATTAGATACACAGCTCAGCAGACAGTATCACACAGGAGAGGATTAGCTCAGCAGATAGTATAACACATGATGGGATTAGATACACAGCTCAGAAGACAGTATCACACATGATGGGATTAGATACACAGCTCAGCAGACAGTATCACACATGATGGGATTAGATACACAGCTCAGCAGACTGTATCACACAGGATGGGATTAGATACTCAGCTCAGCAGACTGTATCACACAGAATGGGATGAGATACAAAGCTCAGCAGGCTGTATCACACATGATAGGATTAGATACACAGCTCAGCAGGCAGTATCACACATGACAGGATTTGATACACAGCTCAGCAGACTGTATCACACAGGATGGGATTAGATACTCAGCTCAGCAGACAGTATCACACATGATGGGATTAGATACATATCTCAGCATACAGTATCACACATGATGGGATTAGATACACAGCTCAGCAGGCAGTATCACACATGATAGGATTAGATACACCGCTCAGCAGACAGTATCACACAGGAGAGGATTAGATACACCGCTCAGCAGACAGTATCACACAGGAGAGGATTAGATACACCGCTCAGCAGATAGTATCACACAGGATATGATTAGATACACAGTTCAGCAGACTGTATCACACAGGATATGATTAGATACACAGTTCAGCAGACTGTATCACACATTATGGGATTAGATACACAGCTCAGCAGACAGTATCACACATGATAGGATTAGATACACAGCTCAGCAGACAGTATCACACAACATAGGATTAGATACACAGCTCAGCAGACAATATCACACATGATGGGATTAGATACACAGCTCAGCAGACTGTATCACACAGGATAGGATTAGATACACAGCTCAGCAGTCAGTATCACACAGGATATGATTAGATACACAACTCAGCAGAGAGTATCACACAGGAGAGGATTAGATACACAGCTCAGCAGAGAGTATCACACAGGAGAGGATTAGATACACAGCTCAGCAGACAGTATCACACAGGAGAGGATTAGATACACAGCACAGCAGTCAGTATCACACAGGAGAGGATTAGATACACAGCTCAGCAGGCAGTATCACACATGATAGGATTAGATACACAGCTCAGCAGGCAGTATCACACATGATGGGATTAGATACACAGCTCAGTATCACACATGATGGGATTAGATACACAGCTCAGCAGACTGTATCACAGAGTATAGGATTAGATACACAGCTCAGTAGACAGTATCACACAGGATAGGATTAGATACACAGCTCAGCAGACAGTATCACACAGGATAAGATTAGATACACAGCTCAGCAGACAGTATCACACATAATGGGATTAGATACACAGCTCAGCAGGCAGTATCACACAGGATAAGATTAGATACACAGCTCCTCCTCCTCTCACCTGACAATGTTTTTACCTTCCACAAAATCTTAAGAGTTTTTATAATAACTTTGCACCAAACATACAGTCCTGGTCACAAAGGAGAGTGCACAGCGCCATCTACTGACTGCTCAGAGTAACTACATCCCGTCAGGAGAAATATGGTAGATTATGTTATATGGGATATTCAGTATTCACTGCTCCCCCTGCTGGACAATCTTCATCATTACACTTCTTCTCTGCTGGACGATACTTATAACTACATGGCTCTCTCTGCTGGATGATCCTTATAACTACACTGCTCCCCCCTGCTGGATGATCCTCATCATTACACTGCTCCCCCTGCTGGATGATCCTCATCATTACACGGCTCCCTCTGCTGGATGATCCTTATAACTACACTGCTCCCTCTGCTGGATGTTACTTATAACTACACTGCTCCCTCTGCTGGATGTTACTTATAACTACACTGCTCCCTCTGCTGGATGATCCTTGTAACTACACGGCTCCCTCTGCTGGATGTTACTTATAACTACACTGCTCCCTCTGCTGGATGTTACTTATAACTACACTGCTCCCTCTGCTGGATGTTACTTATAACTACACGGCTCCTCTGCTGGATGATCCCTATAACTACACTGCTCCCTCTGCTGGATGATCCTTATAACTACACGGCTCCCTCTGCTGGATGATCCTTATAACTACATGGCTCCCTCTGCTGGATAATCCTTATAACTACACGGCTTCTCTGCTGGATGTTACTTATAACTACACGGCTCCCTCTGCTGGATGATCCTTATAACAACACTGCTCCCTCTGCTGGATGTTACTTATAACTACACTGCTCTCTCTGCTGGATGTTACTTATAACTACACTGCTCCCTCTGCTGGATGATCCTTATAACAACACTGCTCCCTCTGCTGGATGTTACTTATAACTACACTGCTCCCTCTGCTGGATGTTACTTATAACTACACTGCTCCCTCTGCTGGATGTTACTTATAACTACACGGCTCCCTCTGCTGGATGATCCTTATAACTACACTGCTTCCTCTGCTGGATAATCCTTATAACTACACTGCTCCCTCTGCTGGATGATCCTTATAACTACACGGCTCCCTCTGCTGGATGATCCTTATAACTACATGGCTCCCTCTGCTGGATAATCCTTATAACTACACGGCTTCTCTGCTGGATGTTACTTATAACTACACGGCTCCCTCTGCTGGATGATCCTTATAACAACACTGCTCCCTCTGCTGGATGTTACTTATAACTACACTGCTCCCTCTGCTGGATGTTACTTATAACTACACTGCTCCCTCTGCTGGATGTTACTTATAACTACACTGCTCCCTCTGCTGGATGTTACTTATAACTACACGGCTCCCTCTGCTGGATGATTCTTATAACTACACTGCTCCCTCTGCTGGATGTTACTTATAACTACACTGCTCCCCCCTGCTGGATGATCCTTATAACTACACTGCTCCCCCTGCTGGATGATCCTTATAACTACACGACTCCCTCTGCTGGATGTTACTTATAACTACACGGCTCCCTCTGCTGGATGATCCCTATAACTACACTGCTCCCTCTGCTGGATGATCCCTATAACTACACGACTCCCTCTGCTGGATGATCCTTATAACTACACTGCTCCCTCTGCTGGATGTTACTTATAACTACATGGCTCCCTCTGCTGGATGTTACTTATAACTACACGGCTCCCTCTGCTGGATGATCCTTATAACTACACGGCTCCCTCTGCTGGATGATCCCTATAACTACACTGCTCCCTCTGCTGGCCGCTGGTGGTAGTGCAGGGAAGGCTTTGTTTTGGTGCAGGCCCGGTTACCATGGAGCTCGCACACTGTACACACCGTGCGGCTGCGGTGCAGGAGGTAAGTGCTCGGAGACTTTGTATTTCTCATGATACCGGGGAGGTGTGCAGGATGATAGTGATGGACGAGGTGAACTACAAGTCCCAGGATGCCTGGAGCTGTAACCCTGCAGGGATCCTGAGGAACAGCTGCTGCAGACTGATACACTGTAACGAAAACTGAATCCTTTTAAAGGTGCAAGATGCGGCTTTTATCCATAGATAAGGGGGTGACAGTGCAGGGACCCCAAATCATCCTGACATCAGGGTCTTGTTACACTAAATGTACAGAGCCGGAGACACAGATACAGTGACACGTGCGGACGTGTATGAAGTGTCGCCGCCACACAGCACCGAAAGCTGCAGGCGTAATGTCACGGGTGACGCACGGCCGATAAACTGAGAAAAACTGAGTGCATCAGAAAAAATCTTGGGTGCCCGAGGGTGCGCCACATGCATGGAGAGCGGAGGGTGCTGCGGCTGTATATATATATATATATGTACCTGTATATAACACTGCTGCTTCTCCTGTACTGAGGCTGTACATACACTCACCGGCCACTTTATTAGGTACACCATGCTAGTAACGGGTTGGACCCCCTTTTGCCTTCAGAACTGCCTCAATTCTTCGTGGCATAGATACAACAAGGTTCTGGAAGCTCCTCAGAGATTTTGCTCCATATTGACATGATGGCATCACACAGTTGCCGCAGATTTGTCGGCTGCACATCCATGATGCGAATCTCCGTTCCACCACATCCCAAAGATGCTCTATTGGATTGAGATCTGGTGACTGTGGAGCCATTTGTGTCCAGTGACCTCATTGTCATGTTCAAGAAACCAGTCTGAGATGATTCCAGCTTTATGACATGGCGCATTATCCTGCTGAAAGTAGCCATCAGATGTTACAGGGTACATTGTGCTCATAAAGGGATGGACATGGTCAGCAACAATACTCAGGTAGGCTGTGGCGTTGTACCAAGGGGCCCAAAGACACCATGACACCACCACCACCAGCCTGAGCCGCTGATACAAGGCAGGATGGATCCATGACACCACCACCACCAGCCTGACCCGCTGATACAAGGCAGGATGGATCCATGACACCAGCACCAGCCTGACCCGCTGATACAAGGCAGGATGGATCCATGACACCACCACCACCAGCCTGACCCGCTGATACAAGGCAGGATGGATCCATGACACCACCACCACCAGCCTGAGCCGCTGATACAAGGCAGGATGGATCCATGACACCACCACCACCAGCCTGACCCGCTGATACAAGGCAGGATGGATCCATGACACCACCACCACCAGCCTGACCCGCTGATACAAGGCAGGATGGATCCATGACACCACCACCACCAGCCTGACCCACTGATACAAGGCAGGATGGATCCATGACACCACCACCACCAGCCTGAGCCGCTGATACAAGGCAGGATGGATCCATGACACCACCACCACCAGCCTGACCCGCTGATACAAGGCAGGATGGATCCATGACACCACCACCACCAGCCTGACCCGCTGATACAAGGCAGGATGGATCCATGACACCACCACCACCAGCCTGAACCGTTTATACAAGGCAGGATGGATCCATGACACCACCACCACCAGCCTGAGCCGCTGATACAAGGCAGGATGGATCCATGACACCACCACCACCAGCCTGACCCGCTGATACAAGGCAGGATGGATCCATGACACCACCACCACCAGCCTGAACCGCTGATACAAGGCAGGATGGATACATGACACCACCACCACCAGCCTGACCCGCTGATACAAGGCAGGATGGATCCATGACACCACCACCAGCCTGACCCGCTGATACAAGGCAGGATGGATCCATGACACCACCACCACCAGCCTGAGCCGCTGATACAAGGCAGGATGGATCCATGACACCACCACCACCAGCCTGAGCCGCTGATACAAGGCAGGATGGATCCATGACACCACCACCACCAGCCTGACCCGCTGATACAAGGCAGGATGGATCCATGACACCACCACCACCAGCCTGAACCGCTGATACAAGGCAGGATGGATCCATGACACCACCACCACCAGCCTGACCCGCTGATACAAGGCAGGATGGATCCATGACACCACCAGCACCAGCCTGACCCGCTGATACAAGGCAGGATGGATCCATGACACCACCACCACCAGCCTGAGCCGCTGATACAAGGCAGGATGGATCCATGACACCAGCACCAGCCTGAGCCGCTGATACAAGGCAGGATGGATCCATGACACCACCACCACCAGCCTGAGCCGCTGATACAAGGCAGGATGGATCCATGACACCACCACCACCAGCCTGAGCCGCTGATACAAGGCAGGATGGATCCATGACCCCACCACCACCAGCCTGACCCGCTGATACAAGGCAGGATGGATCCATGACACCACCACCACCTGCCTGAGCCGCTGATACAAGGCAGGATGGATCCATGACACCAGCACCACCAGCCTGACCCGCTGATACAAGGCAGGATGGATCCATGACACCACCACCACCAGCCTGAGCCGCTGATACAAGGCAGGATGGATCCATGACACCACCACCACCAGCCTGACCCGCTGATACAAGGCAGGATGGATCCATGACACCACCACCACCAGCCTGAACCGCTGATACAAGGCAGGATGGATACATGACACCACCACCACCAGCCTGACCCGCTGATACAAGGCAGGATGGATCCATGACACCACCACCACCAGCCTGACCCGCTGATACAAGGCAGGATGGATCCATGACACCACCACCACCAGCCTGAACCGCTGATACAAGGCAGGATGGATCCATGACACCACCACCACCAGCCTGACCCGCTGATACAAGGCAGGATGGATCCATGACACCACCAGCACCAGCCTGACCCGCTGATACAAGGCAGGATGGATCCATGACACCACCACCACCAGCCTGAGCCGCTGATACAAGGCAGGATGGATCCATGACACCAGCACCAGCCTGAGCCGCTGATACAAGGCAGGATGGATCCATGACACCACCACCACCAGCCTGAGCCGCTGATACAAGGCAGGATGGATCCATGACACCACCACCACCAGCCTGAGCCGCTGATACAAGGCAGGATGGATCCATGACCCCACCACCACCAGCCTGACCCGCTGATACAAGGCAGGATGGATCCATGACACCACCACCACCTGCCTGAGCCGCTGATACAAGGCAGGATGGATCCATGACACCAGCACCACCAGCCTGACCCGCTGATACAAGGCAGGATGGATCCATGACACCACCACCACCAGCCTGAGCCGCTGATACAAGGCAGGATGGATCCATGACACCACCACCACCAGCCTGAACCGCTGATACAAGGCAGGATGGATCCATGACACCACCACCACCAGCCTGAGCCGCTGATACAAGGCAGGATGGATCCATGACACCACCACCACCAGCCTGAGCCGCTGATACAAGGCAGGATGGATCCATGACACCACCACCACCAGCCTGAGCCGCTGATACAAGGCAGGATGGATCCATGACACCACCACCACCAGCCTGAGCCGCTGATACAAGGCAGGATGGATCCATGACACCACCACCACCAGCCTGAGCCGCTGATACAAGGCAGGATGGATCCATGACACCACCACCACCAGCCTGAGCCGCTGATACAAGGCAGGATGGATCCATGACACCACCACCACCAGCCTGAACCGCTGATACAAGGCAGGATGGATCCATGACACCACCACCAGCCTGAGCCGCTGATACAAGGCAGGATGGATCCATGACACCACCACCACCAGCCTGACCCACTGATACAAGGCAGGATGGATCCATGACACCACCACCACCAGCCTGAGCCGCTGATACAAGGCAGGATGGATCCATGACACCAGCACCAGCCTGAGCCGCTGATACAAGGCAGGATGGATCCATGACACCACCACCACCAGCCTGAGCCGCTGATACAAGGCAGGATGGATCCATGACACCACCACCACCAGCCTGACCCGCTGATACAAGGCAGGATGGATCCATGACACCAGCACCACCAGCCTGAGCCGCTGATACAAGGCAGGATGGATCCGCGCTTTCATGTTGTTGTACCAAATTCTGACCCTACCATCCGAATGTCGCAGCAGAAATCGAGACTCATCAGACCAGGCAACGTTTTTCCAATCTTCTACTGTCCAATTTCGATGAGCTTGTGCAAATTGTAGCCTCAGTTTCCTGTTCTTAGCTGAAAGGAGTGGCTCCCGGTGTGGTCTTCTGCTGCTGTAGCCCATCTGCCTCAGAGTTGGACGTACTGTGCGTTCAGAGATGCTCTTCTGCCTACCTTGGTTGTAACGGGTGGCGATTTGAGTCACTGTTGCCTTTCTATCAGCTCGAACCAGTCTGCCCATTCTCCTCTGACATCAACAAGGCATTTCCGCCCACAGAACTGCCGCTCACTGGATGTTTCTCTGTAAACCCTAGAGATGGTTGTGCGTGAAAATCCCAGTAGATCAGCAGTTTCTGAAATACTCAGACCAGCCCTTCTGGCACCAACAACCATGCCACGTTCACAGGCCACAAATCACCTTTCTTCCCCATACTGATGCTCGGGAGAACTGCAGGAGATTGTCTTGACCATGTCTACATGCCTAAATGCACTGAGTGCCACCATGTGATTGGCTGATTAGAAATTAAGTGTTAACGAGCAGTTGGACAGGTGTGCCTAATAAAGTGGCCGGTGAGTGTATATACCTGTATATTACACCGCTGCTTCTCCTGTACTGTTGTATTTCAGCTTCTCTCTCTCCCACAGCTTAGAATCCCGTTATTCCGCCAGCTCCGTCCTCCTGGATGAACATGTCTTCCATGACCCTGGACCGGTCCATTGTGTCACGAGAAAGCACAGCAACCGGCGCCGGATCCAGTAAGTAGTGATGTCACACAGAGCGTCACACCAGGGAGGGGGGATGATGGGAGTAGTAGTATGCCTCTTACATGTGGGGTCTTGTCTGCAGGAGGGGTCCGAACCACATCCCATCGCTCTGCCCCGAGGTCCATCCTGAGCTCTGCCAAGTCCTGGAGCGACACCAAGTCTCTGGTTTCAGGTAACGTGGGATAGAGGGGAGGTGGGAAGGAGTATAACCCCCAACCTCCACATCATACCGATGTCTCCACAGCCCAGGGGGAGAAGAAGAAGAAAAGGAAAGACGCCAACCCCTTTAAGATCTCCCCGGATGTGGACTTCTTCCAGATCCGAGATCAGGAGAGGGAGAAAAAACAAATGGTAAAAGACATCACTGTGTATTATCCCTGTACTGTGACATCGCTGTGTGTATTATCTCTGTACTGTGACATCACTGTGTATTATCTCTGTACTGTGACATCACTGTGTGTATTATCTCTGTACTGTGACATCGCTGTGTGTATTATCCCTGTACTGTGACATCACTGTGTGTATTATCCCTGTACTGTGACATCACTGTGTGTATTATCCCTGTACTGTGACATCACTGTGTGTATTATCCATGTACTGTGACATCACTGTGTGTATTATCTCTGTACTGTGACATCGCTGTGTGTATTATCCCTGTACTGTGACATCACTGTGTGTATTACCCCTGTACTGTGACATCGCTGTGTGTATTATCTCTGTACTGTGACATCACTGTGTGTATTATCCCTGTACTGTGACATCACTGTGTATTATCCCTGTACTGTGACATCGCTGTGTGTATTATCCCTGTACTGTGATATCACTGTGTATTATCCCTGTACTGTGACATCGCTGTGTGTATTATCCCTGTACTGTGATATCACTGTGTATTATCCCTGTACTGTGACATCGCTGTGTGTATTATCCCTGTACTGTGACATCACTGTGTGTATTATCCCTGTACTGTGACATCGCTGTGTGTATTATCCCTGTACTGTGACATCACTGTGTGTATTATCCCTGTACTGTGACATCGCTGTGTGTATTATCCCTGTACTGTGACATCACTGTGTGTATTATCCCTGTACTGTGACATCACTGTGTGTATTATCCCTGTACTGTGGCATCACTGTGTGTGTTATCCCTGTACTGTGACATCACTGTGTGTATTATCCCTGTACTGTGACATCACTGTGTGTATTATCTCTGTACTGTGACATCACTGTGTGTATTATCCCTGTACTGTGACATCGCTGTGTGTATTATCCCTGTACTGTGACATCGCTGTGTGTATTATCCCTGTGCTGTGACATCACTGTGTGTTATCCCTGTACTGTGACATCACTGTGTATTATCCCTGTACTGTGACATCACTGTGTGTATTATCCCTGTACTGTGACATCACTGTGTGTATTATCCCTGTACTGTGACATCGCTGTGTGTATTATCCCTGTACTGTGACATCACTGTGTGTATTATCCCTGTACTGTGACATCACTGTGTGTATTATCCCTGTACTGTGACATCACTGTGTGTATTATCTCTGTACTGTGACATCGCTGTGTGTATTATCCCTGTACTGTGACATCGCTGTGTGTATTATCCCTGTACTGTGACATCGCTGCGTGTATTATCCCCTGTACTGTGACATCACTGCGTGTATTATCCCCTGTACTGTGACATCGCTGTGTGTATTATCCCTGTACTGTGACATCGCTGTGTGTATTATCCCTGCACTGTGACATCACTGTGTGTATTATCTCTGTGCTGTGACATCACTGTGTGTATTATCCCTGTACTGTGACATCACTGTGTGTATTATCCCTGTACTGTGACATCACTGTGTGTATTATCTCTGTACTGTGACATCACTGTGTGTATTATCTCTGTACTGTGACATCACTGTGTGTATTATCCCTGTACTTTGACATCGCTGTGTGTATTATCCCTGTACTGTGACAGCACTGTGTGTATTATCCCTGTACTGTGGCATCACTGTGTGTGTTATCCCTGTACTGTGACATCACTGTGTGTATTATCCCCTGTACTGTGACATCACTGTGTGTATTATCCCTGTACTGTGACATCACTGTGTGTATTATCCCTGTACTGTGACATCGCTGTGTGTATTATCCCTGTACTGTGACATCACTGTGTGTATTATCCCTGTACTGTGACATCACTGTGTGTATTATCCCCCTGTACTGTGACATCACTGTGTGTATTATCCCTGTACTGTGACATCACTGTGTGTATTATCCCTGTACTGTGACATCACTGTGTGTATTATCTCTGTACTGTGACATCACTGTGTGTATTATCTCTGTGCTGTGACATCACTGTGTGTATTATCCCTGTACTGTGACATCACTGTGTGTATTATCCCTGTACTGTGACATCGCTGTGTGTATTATCCCTGTACTGTGACATCACTGTGTGTATTACTCCTGTACTGTGACATCACTGTGTGTATTATCCCTGTACTGTGACATCACTGTGTGTATTATCCCTGTACTGTGACATCGCTGTGTGTATAATCCCTGTACTGTGACATCACTGTGTGTATTATCCCTGTATTGTGACATCACTGTGTGTATTATCCCTGTATTGTGACATCACTGTGTGTATTATCCCTGTACTGTGACATCGCTGTGTGTATTATCCCTGTATTGTGACATCACTGTGTGTATTATCTCTGTACTGTGACATCACTGTGTGTATTATCCCTGTACTGTGACATCACTGTGTGTATTATCCCTGTACTGTGACATCACTGCGTGTATTATCCCCTGTACTGTGACATCGCTGTGTGTATTATCCCCTGTGCTGTGACATCACTGTATGTATTATCTCTGTACTGTGACATCACTGTGTATTATCTCTGTACTGTGACATCGCTGTGTGTATAATCCCTGTACTGTGACATCACTGTGTGTATTACCCCTGTACTGTGACATCACTGTGTGTATTATCTCTGTACTGTGACATCACTGTGTATTATCTCTGTACTGTGACATCGCTGTGTGTATAATCCCTGTACTGTGACATCACTGTGTGTATTACCCCTGTACTGTGACATCACTGTGTGTATTATCTCTGTACTGTGACATCGCTGTGTGTATAATCCCTGTACTGTGACATCGCTGTGTGTATTATCTCTGTACTGTGACATCACTGTGTGTATTATCCCTGTACTGTGACATCACTGTGTGTATTATCCCTGTACTGTGACATCACTGTGTGTATTATCCCTGTACTGTGACATCACTGTGTGTATTATCCCTGTACTGTGACATCACTGTGTGTATTATCTCTGTACTGTGACATCACTGTGTGTATTATCCCTGTACTGTGACATCACTGTGTGTATTATCCCTGTACTGTGACATCACTGTGTGTATTACCCCTGTACTGTGACATCACTGTGTGTATTATCTCTGTACTGTGACATCACTGTGTATTATCTCTGTACTGTGACATCGCTGTGTGTATAATCCCTGTACTGTGACATCACTGTGTGTATTACCCCTGTACTGTGACATCACTGTGTGTATTATCTCTGTACTGTGACATCACTGTGTATTATCTCTGTACTGTGACATCGCTGTGTGTATAATCCCTGTACTGTGACATCACTGTGTGTATTACCCCTGTACTGTGACATCACTGTGTGTATTATCTCTGTACTGTGACATCGCTGTGTGTATAATCCCTGTACTGTGACATCGCTGTGTGTATTATCTCTGTACTGTGACATCACTGTGTGTATTATCCCTGTACTGTGACATCACTGTGTGTATTATCCCTGTACTGTGACATCACTGTGTGTATCATCCCTGTACTGTGACATCACTGTGTGTATTATCTCTGTACTGTGACATCACTGTGTGTATTATCCCTGTACTGTGACATCACTGTGTGTATTATCTCTGTACTGTGACATCACTGTGTGTATTATTCCTGTACTGTGACATCACTGTGTGTAGTACCCCTGTACTGTGACATCACTGTGTGTATTATCTCTGTACTGTGACATCACTGTGTGTATTATCCCTGTACTGTGACATCACTGTGTGTATTATCTCTGTACTGTGACATCACTGTGTGTATTATCCCTGTACTGTGACATCACTGTGTGTATTATCTCTGTACTGTGACATCACTGTGTGTATTATTCCTGTACTGTGACATCACTGTGTGTAGTACCCCTGTACTGTGACATCACTGTGTGTATTATCTCTGTACTGTGACATCACTGTGTGTATTATACTGTGACATCACTGTGTGCGTTATTTTTGTAGGAGAAGGAGAAGAATAAGCAGCTGCGGGTTCACCAGAAGACGACGTATAACACGCGGATGACTGCGGAGATGGGGCGGCTGAGGAGAGAGATTGAGGAGGAGGAGATGGAGGAGGCCGCTGGGGACAGGGACAAGGCTTTGGCCCTACAAGAAAACCCTTCATGGAAACTTGCAGTGACGAGAGGTGACCCCGGGGTGATAATAGGGCGTTTCCTTACTACAGGGTGACATTGTCCCCCAGTCTTTCTGGGATCATGTGATCCGATCCCACCCCCACCCCCACTAATTACACATGTAGGGGCTTATACATGCATTTTTGATTTCTCTTTGGATATGGGACACTTTAGTGCTGAGGGCGCAGAGCACAGCAGTGTGAGGATATAAATCGATCCATCTATCTTCTCGTCCAGACAGGAACATCCAGAGGGAGAGTCTGAACGACTACATCAACAAGAAGAGAGAGATGTTCCGGCTGGAGGTAAGTCGGGGGCGGCAGTGACTGGGGTTATTGTGTGTATTCCTGGATGGGGAGGTCACTGGACTGCAGACAGTACAGCCGCAGCAGTGATCAGCGGGTGCCGTGTAATGCTTCGTCTCACCTGTGGTGGCGCTGTACCCTGAGATCCTGTCACCCCTCCGTCATCTGGGCATCTGACTACTTAGAGAGTCCGGTTATAGATTGATCCGTTGTTGGTTCTGTTCGCCAGTACGGCCTCCAGGTGAAGAGAGACGAGATCCAGAAGCTGGAGAGCATGGCCGCCGCCGAGGAGCTGAAGCTGGAGAAGGCCGAGCAGTTCCTGGAGCAGGACGCCATCAGATTTGATGAGTTCCTGAAGGAGAATGACAGGAATTCTGTAGAGGCCATGAAACAGTAAGGACCTGTCCTCACCCTGCTGTGCTCTGTGTCGCCAGTGTTATGTATTGTCCCTAGGTGTAATCAGATCTTTGTGTATGTTGTTAGTAGCAGCAGGACTGTGATATATGGATTTATATTCCAGGATTGTAGCTTCACCAAGTGCACTGGGGGCGTGTCCTCACACTGCTGTGCTCTTTGCAGCCATTGTTGGGTATTATCCTTGGAGAGATGTATAATCAGACGTTTGTAAATGTTGTTAGGAGCAGCAGGACTGTGACATATGGCTTTATATTCCAGGATTGTAGCTTCTCCAAGTGCAGTGGAGGCGTGTACTCACACTGCTGAGCTCTGTGCTCTCTGTAGCCATTGTTGGGTATTATCCCTGAAGAGATGTATAATCAGATGTTTGTAAATGTTGTGAGGAGCAGCAGGACTGTGACATATGGATTTATATTCCAAGATTGTAGCCTCACCAAGTGCACTAGGGGCGTGTCCACACACTGCTGTGCTCTGTGCTCTCTGTAGCTATTATTGGGCATTATCCCTGAAGAGATGTAAAATCAGACGTTTGTAAATGTTGTTAGGAGCAGCAGGATTGTGACATGTCTGTATATTCCAGGATTGTAGCTTCTCAAAGTGCACTGGAGGAGTGCACTCACACTGTTTGCAGCCATTGTTGGGTGTTATCCCTGAAGAGATGTGTAATCAGACCTTTGTAAATGTTAGGAGCAGCAGGACTGTGATATATGGATTTACATTCCAGGATTGTAGCCTTAGTGTGTGTTCACACTGCTGTGCTCTGTGCTCTCTGTAGCCATTGTTGGGTATTATCCTTGGAGAGATGTGTAATCAGATCTTTGTGTATGTTGTTAGTAGCAGCAGGACTGTGACATATGGATTAATATTCCAGGATTGGAGCTTCTCCAAGTGCACTGGGGGCGTGTCCTCACACTGCTGTGCTCTGTGCCCATTGAATAGAAATGGCTTCTGCTGGATATAACTGAATCAAATTACTCAGCCTCTGATTTAAACTTAGGGCCGACAAGGAGACGAAGCTGAAGCTGGAGCGCGCGGCAGAGATCAAGAGTCTGACTGGACAAATGATGAACATTAAAAGGTAATGGAAACTCCTGACGCCAGATGTCGATCACCTGACATGGAGATACATGGCGGCGTTCTCCACAGCGCCACACCCGTCTTCTGGTTGTGTCTGGTATTGGACCTCATCAAAGTGAATATGGTTCAGCTGCAATACCAGGCATGACCTGAGGACACGAGTGGCGCTGTTTCCAGAAGAAAGCAGCCATGTTTTTGTAGTCCATTCCAGAGGCTTTAACCCCGTCCTGTCGTTTTCTATCGTCCTCAGTGACATTGCGAAGTCGGAGGAGATTCTTCGGGAGTATCTCATGTACAAGGAGTTTCTCTTCCGATTGTCTCCTAAGGAGTGGCAGGAGGAGATCCTGAAGAAGAGGGCGAAGGATCGGGAGAGCCGGTCACATCTGCCGCCCATCAGCAGGGAGAAGGAGAAGAGCGGCTCCGTGTCTCACAAGGTCTCTGCATCCCCGGTGTCAGGGAAGAGTAAGTGTCCAGGGGGCGGGGCCACTGAGCTCGATACATTGTATCCCGGGTCTTCTCCGGTATAATTTGTTTCCTCCTCCTCATCCAGAACCAGAATCTCGATCGTCCGGACCACTGGCCAGCCGCGACTCCACCCGGGACATCCGCCAGCCATCCAGGTCCAGCCTCAAGACCGTAGCCTCCAAGAAAGTGTAAGGACATCGTGACGTCTCGTGTGTATGGAGGACCTTAAAGGGGCGTCTGCCTTTCTCTGCAGTGACCCATCTATTGTCTCCACAGGAGCAGCACAACGCTACAGGAGGACGAGAACGTCTCCGAAAACTTGGTGTCCTCCGACAGTGAAGAGGTGAGAGAAGTTTTGGACCGCGCATCCCCCTGTCACAAGGTCACCTGCCTATAAGGACAATGAGAGGGAAGGGGCGGCTTAAAGGAAATATTCCATCATAATAAACCAGGGACATTACTTATAGGTCCAGGCACCGGGACTGTGGTAACCTTCATATATTTGTTATCCATGGCCTCCTGCCTAATGGGCCTGAAGGATTCTGGGGCTGTTACCAGAGTCATTCTGTGCTGTAGCTTCACAGGTTGTTATACTGCCACCCCTCATAGAGGGAGGGGGTGACAGTGTAACAGCCTGTGAAGCTACAGCATGTAGGTGCTCTGTTAACACCACCAGAGCCCCTCAGCCTTATTAGCATAATTTTAATAGTTGATCTTAGAAGGAAGGAGGCCATGGATAACAAATATAAGAAGATTAGCACAGTCAGGGTGTCTGGATCTATAAGTGTCACTGGTTTATCAGGATGGATTGTTGATAGATTTCTTTTAAAGATGAAAAACATGGCTGCTTTCTTCCAAAAACAGCAGTTTGGGGTAGTGAAAAGGTTAATGACAGCAACTTGTAAAAAAAAAAAAAAAAACACATCCCTGAAGCGCCAAGGGTAGTGAAGGGGTCAACCCTAAGCACCCCTGGTAGCTTAGGGTGACATAGGGGGTTAACAATTCCTGGTGGCCTAGGGTACATTCTGTTCTGGGGTAGCAGTTAGGTTGATACCAGTTTCCCTGGTTGCACAAGTAACAGTCTATTTTCTACACTAGACCACCAGGGATACTGCTATTAACTCCTTCATTGTCAGCATAATTATGGATGCTGGGATTATCCCACCAGGAATGCTGATATGAGCCCCCTCACTACCCCACACCACAATGGAAGCTGATGTCAGCCCCTGGTGTTCAGTGGGATGATCAAGTAATGTCTGCACTGCCTGCGATGGGATGATGGGAGTTATCCTCCTCCTATAGGCCATGCAAACAGCAGAGTAGAGAGTGGCTAAGCGGCTGATGCTGATGACTGATCTTTTCCCAGGAGCCGGAGCTTTACTTTACGGATCCACAACAATTACTGAACATCTTCTCAGAAATGGAGGAGCGGAACCTGTCCCTGATCCAGAACTCACAGGAAACGGAGGAGGCGCTGGAGGAGATGAGACACAGCATCAGCGCCACCGAGAGGAGAATGTGAGTGCAACCTAAAGCAGAACACAAACCCATCCACAGTCACTCTCTATAACTGGTTTCTTTTTCCATCTCCAGGGAAACAGAGACCCAACAGCTGAAGGCCCAGATCACCCATCTACAGGCAGCCATAGCGCGGGAGGAGGAGAGAGCTGCAGATCTGGAAATGAAGTGTCGTGTGTTTGCCTTTGGCCAGTACAGTTTTGAAGAGCAGGTAAGTCCACATGTGCAGAATAGTGAGTGCAGCTCTGGAGTATAATACAGGATGTAACTCGGGATCAGTACAGGATAAGTAATGTCATGTATGTACACAGTGACTGCACCAGCAGCAGAATAGTGAGTGCAGCTCTGGGGTATAATACAGGATGTAACTCAGGATCAGTACAGGATAAGTAATGTCCTGTATGTACACAGTGACTGCACCAGGAGCAGAATAGTGAGTGCAGCTCTGGAGAATAATACAGGATGTAACTCAGGATCAGTACAGGATAAGTAATGTCATGTATGTACACAGTGACTGCACCAGCAGCAGAATAGTGAGTGCAGCTCTGGAGTATAATACAGGATGTAACTCAGGATCAGTACAGGATAAGTAATGTCATGTATGTACACAGTGACTGCACCAGCAGCAGAATAGTGGGTGCAGCTCTGGGGTATAATACAGGATGTAACTCAGGATCAGTACAGGATAAGTAATGTCATGTATGTACACAGTGACTGCACCAGCAGCAGAATAGTGAGTGCAGCTCTGGAGTATAATACAGGATGTAACTCAGGATCAGTACAGGATAAGTAATGTCATGTATGTACACAGTGACTGCACCAGCAGCAGAATAGTGAGTGCAGCTCTGGGGTATAATACAGGATGTAACTCAGGATCAGTACAGGATAAGTAATGTCATGTATGTACACAGTGACTGCACCAGCAGCAGAATAGTGAGTGCAGCTCTGGGGTATAATACAGGATGTAACTCAGGATCAGTACAGGATAAGTAATGTCATGTATGTACACAGTGACTGCACCAGCAGCAGAATAGTGAGTGCAGCTCTGGAGTATAATACAGGATGTAACTCAGGATCAGTACAGGATAAGTAATGTCATGTATGTACACAGTGACTGCACCAGCAGCAGAATAGTGAGTGCAGCTCTGGGGTATAATACAGGATGTAACTCAGGATCAGTACAGGATAAGTAATGTCATGTATGTACACAGTGACTGCACCAGCAGCAGAATAGTGAGTGCAGCTCTGGTGTATAATACAGGATGTAACTCAGGATCAGTACAGGATAAGTAATGTCATGTATGTACACAGTGACTGCACCAGCAGCAGAATAGTGAGTGCAGCTCTGGAGTATAATACAGGATGTAACTCAGGATCAGTACAGGATAAGTAATGTCATGTATGTACACAGTGACTGCACCAGCAGCAGAATAGTGAGTGCAGCTCTGGAGTATAATACAGGATGTAACTCAGGATCAGTACAGGATAAGTAATGTCATGTATGTACACAGTGACTGCACCAGCAGCAGAATAGTAAGTGCAGCTCTGGATTATAATACAGGATAAGTAATGTCATGTATGTACACAGTGACTGCACCCCAGCAGAATAGTGAGTGCAGCTCTGGGGTATAATACAGGATGTAACTCAGGATCAGTACAGGATAAGTAATGTCATGTATGTACACAGTGACTGCACCAGCAGCAGAATAGTGAGTGCAGCTCTGGAGTATAATACAGGATGTAACTCAGGATCAGTACAGGATAATATATGTACAGAGTGCTCTCCGGCAGAATGTGGAGTGCAGCTCTGGAGTAAAATACAGTAATGCATATATAAGGAAACTGATGGAGACATCTTTTGATTTTCCAGGAGAAGATGTTGACTTCTCTTACAAAGAAAGTGGGGGAAGTGTACCAGGCCTGTATAAAAGAAAACCGGGCTAACTTGAACGCCTTGCAGATGTTAACCATGATGGAGCAGCAGGTGGAGGAGCTCTTGGACAACATTGAAGCCATCCCTAAAGAAAGGCTGGAGATCGCTGAAAAAGCAAAGGAGAAGGAGCGGCGGCTGAGGTGCGGAGAGGTCCGGGTGCTCGGTTATTCAGTTCAATTTGATTTGATTCATTTGCAAATTTTTCTTGTTCCTCAGGTTAAGAGATGAGAAAATTAAACAGCAGAAGCTGCACCAGGAGGAGAGGCTGCGGCGCGCACTGGAGAGAGCACAGGCCGACCCCAAGAAGACGGTAACTTCCCATTATACATTCCGGAGCGGTATCATGGGGACAAGTCCAGGGAGCATGTCACATGTCACTCACAATACATCAGAGACTGTGACCAGACGAGTGGAGCGGACGTGCGCTGTACCCCTTACAGTACATTTACACCTCATCCGGGTCGTGCTTGTGCTGGACACTGGATCCTGACATCTTCTAAGTTCCATTTCCCATTTTTCTCCCTTCAGACTGGAAGAAAGCTGATGACCCGTTCTGATCCACCAGCAATGAAACCCAAGATCGAGATAGACCCTGACGCAGACAAGGAGAAGGAGGAAGCCTTGTATTTTTTTAGTTAGCATCATGGACTCTGTGGATTCTTCTAGAATCTTTGAATTTACATAAAGGACTTCTTGTCTAGAACTTTTAATATTGGGGGGGGGGGGGGGGGGGATGCAGTGAACATTTTTCTAATATACTATAATGTGCATCTATGGAGGTTGCAGGACCTCACATCTAATCTCCCCGTGTGTCTTGAATCAGCTCTGCCAGCGGGGATTAACCCCTTTAACTTGATGTTTGAATATAGTGCTCATAGCATACTACAGCCAGGATGAAAATAGGGAAAGTTAACCCCCACAGCTGTGTAAACAGGAGAAGAGAGGAGACCAATCTTCCATCCTGTAAATGGATTTATATAGCAGTACCTGAGGGGGCACTTGTTTCTTTACAAAGTAAGACACTAATGTAGATTAGAAAACTGTTCACAACATCTCCCCCCCCCCCAATACAAAAAAAATCAAACAAAATAACGGTTCCGCTCTAAAACATCATGTCTAATGCAAATAAACGGTGGTGAACGCTACGGAGAAACCTTGAATTAAGAGCTTGTAATGTTTCGTACACTTTGATTGCAAGCAAAATTTCATAACACAAGCAGCATGTGAGCGCTCGGCCCCCGCCCCCCCCCCCCCCTCCTGTATTGAACCGCCCTCTCACAAAATTGTATAATACAATATTGAAGACTTAAAAAATAAATAAAGAGGGGAAAATGTTGTACTACACGTGACTAAATGTTTTTGGGATGTGGAATGCATGTGTGTCTGCATTTCAATGATTTCCTATGGGTAAACTTGCTTTGATATACAAACAATTTGGATTACGAGCACAAATTCTGCTTGTAATATAAAGTTATTCTGTAATTATGGAACCGATCCTCTTCGTTTATATGATTCCCTATGGGAAAAGTTGCTTTGATATACAAATGTGACGGAGTAGCAATACCAAACACAACCTGTAGATAGATTTGACACTTTTTGTGGGATAAAACACGGATGTTTTTCAAAACCTGGATATGCCCACAAGAGTTTCCCTGGATTAACCATTATCAGCCTGAGCCAAGGATAGACCACTATATAGTTATTCCTTGCAAATTCCTTTAAAAGGGGAGTTGGTGTAAAGTGGCCATTCACCTCTCCTCAAGCTATTGTGGCCGACTCCTTCATTTACATATAGGCCAAGTATTTCTATAATCAGAGGGAAATAACCTTCTGCTGCTCTGGGTTCAGTCCATATATTGACAAGAATCTAATCAGAACTACAGGCAACATTCAATTCAGATGAGTCCAGTTGAGGCTGATACTTATAGCCAATACACAACCCAAACCCAACTGTATCGATCCAGCCCCACAATTGCTTTGCACCAGTTTTGAAAACTCCCCCAATATGATGTGCAGTCAATGCAATTCTGCTAAAAGTCATGCAAGAAACAGAAGAATTAGAACAATTTAAACCCTTTTTTAATACTTTCTTAATTCACCAAAATCCACCCAATTAAAAAAAAAAAAAAATTACAGGAGGGTGAAAAAAAAGGAATCTGAATTGAAGGGAATATATATAAATATTAAATTTGTACAACTTTGTACAAAATAAACCAAAGAAAAAAAAAATTCCTGCAGTATACACAAATAAATACCTGATATCACAATTTACACCTGACGAAGGGCCAGTCCTGTTCATGGATTCTTATAAAAGGGTCAGCCTGGACAGCAGGAGTTTTGGACTGACCAGTTTATGCTTCAGAGGTAGGTGCACAGTATCACTGGAGAGACAAGATTGGAATACTTGTGGAGGCAGTCATCTGCCAATGGGTGCCAGTCACCTCATCAGACACAAGACTGCAGAATACTATTTTCCAGACTAAGATTCAGGAATTCCTTCCAGGTGGATATAACAGAACAGAATATGTTACAATGAAGTCCCAATTCCTGCTTGGATTAAGTAGTAGGCGGGGAGAGAGCAGCTTGTGGGCACTTCCACGAAGAGAATAACGAATGACGATATGCGTGGATAAAGAGGCGCAGAAAATCTAGTGCAAAATGTAACGCCACGTGGGAGAACAGTCCACGTTCAGGGAAACGGATGTGCAGGGGGGGGTCATCTCCTAAAGGCCATGTGACTGGCTCCAATGGAAGAGGCAGATGCACCCTGCGGCTGGTTGACTTAAAATAACACTTTACATTTCTGATCGAGCACAGCTCCGGTTTATTCAAGGTCCTGCAGGTTTATTGTGCTTCCTGTAAACTGGGAATTATCTGAAGCGGCATCATCTTCCGCCGACACGTGAGGCTCCTGGAAGAAAACAAAAAAAAAAAACATTGGTCTAAATATGCACAAAGAAAACAAAAAATAAATAAATAAAAATACTACAGCTACATCTTAAAGGGACACTGCATATTAACAGTCTATCCTTAAGGTGCTTGTAATCACGAGAGCCATATCAGTTTAAGGGGATTTCCCATGAAAGACAGTTCTCAAATTTGAACCCCCTAACAATGTTTAAACAATAAAGATAATTTTAACCCCTTACATTACAATGTTTTTTGCTATTTTAGCTCCTATCAATCAGTTAGCAGACACTTCATGATCCCTCTGTGCCATGAGATGCTGTGTGCTGCCAATGTTCTTAGATTATCAGGGTACAGGTTTATCTACACTTTTATTTAGCTTCTGAACATTGTACTAGTACCTGACACAAATAAGAGATTAGACAGATCATAGATTAAAGATGAAGAGATCCATGAGATGCATATAAAACACAATGACACTTCAGCTCTGCTACACCTGAGCTTTAACACACAGAATATCCCGGGGGAGGGTAGGAGACAGAAATCACACTGCATCAAGCAGACAGGAGAAGCTATTCACGAGTAGAATCTGCCCTGCCCAACCATAAAAATCAGAAGATTTACAGTCAGATGCCGGGGCAACCGAAATTGTATAAACCAAGAGACAGGTGGGAATTAGATCTGTGAAATGCTGTATTTTTGATAATAACTGAATTAGAGAATGTGTTATTTTTGTTATCCTGAGTATATTTAAGAATCGTGGACGACTAGTCTTTAAATTTTTACTTTCACCAGGCCCAATCCTTCATACCAAATTCCACACATGAATTAATGGAAGAGCCGAGTGTGCACATTTAATGGGTTACCTGCAGGATATGCACCGGTAAATCCACAGTGAGCTGTGTGTGCGCGGCTGGCGACTGGGCACTCAGCTGGAAAGGCAGGTCCCCATCTCCTGGAGGTTCATCCTAGGGCAGAAGACATGAATTAAAAGACTAAATAAAATTAATAGTTCACCATGTAATTATAACACAAGAATTACTTCCGCAGACATATTTATATGAACCAAATGCAACTGCACAGACTCATGTAAAGATTCAGATCTGTCTGCACAGAGTATCCAGCTACTGTTTAAGTGGTCAATAATGCAGAGCCTGCCCAAGTTTATCTACTCCATTTAACAAAGGAAAACAAGGATTCTGCATACATACCTGAAGAAGCTGGATCTGCACATACTGTGTCCCGGTCGCTGGATCATGTAATGTTAGCCCGCCATTTGCCAAGACACTGCTACCAAAACGGTTGCCAGCAGGAGAGACTGCTTGGTTTTGTTTTGTACCTTTAGTTTTCCTCTGCGGAGGTGAAGTCCCTGTAATAAAATAAAATGTTAAAAAAGGGAAATTCTGAACACAGCTGATCAATATTAGATTACAGGGGTTAGATAAGGTATACAACTTACCTGAGCTGCTTGCACTGCCCTTCTTTTTGCTCTTTGCCAATTGAATGGCTCTGTAGTCAGTCCGCGCCGAGCCCCCACTCTCCTGAGAAAATGGAAACAAGACATTGAAGTGTGCCAAAAGAAAGGAAACTTGTCACCTTCATAATTTTCTTTCCTCTCCCTATTCATAGGACATACATGCCTCATTGAGCCAAGCGTCTCCTTTACATCAGAATTTCCTGCTCAGGGCTTACGTAAATTATCCAAAAGATAAAATGGGGAATAAATACACTACCAAAATATGGTCTCTGACCTTGGAGTTATCTGGAGGTTACAGCTTTGCAGTTGCTAAAAGATCACAGGTCTTAATATTTTAAGCCATACATGACAAACTATTACTGCAGTTTCCCAGGAAGTACACTAAAATAGTAAATTAAAGTTGCTAAGCAAATTCCAATTTACCACGTCTGTTACAATAGCAATGATAACTTAATAACCTCCAACATAATAAAGAAGTCTATAAATGAGGGGTCCCTGCTTACCAAAATGGAGTTTCCAGTTCCAGGAATAAAGTCTATATCCTTCTGAGCGCTGTAGTTTCCGGTCGTTGGGAACACAAACTGCGTTACCACTTTACTCCCCTCCTGTTGGCTCACAACCTCTGAAGCCGGGATGAGGCTTCGGTCAGCTTTGGTCTGGGTCAACAATTCCGGTATGGAGCTCCCCGTTCCCAGTGTAACTGAAGGGGTTAACGTTGCGGCATCTATGGTGGATGTGAGTGCATGTATGTCCTGGTTGGAACCTCTCATAGATAAAGATGCCAAAGATCCAAGAGCCTCTGCATTTACTGTCTGTACATCGTCCAGCTGTAGACTTCCCTGCTGCAGAATAGACGCTGCGGCTCCTAGAAGAAGCGAGCTCTCTAGACCATTGTTATTGTCATTATTGGACACCAATACCAAGGGGTCAACAGGATGTACCAGAGTGTTATTGGGGGTCGATAGGTTTCCCCCTAACGTAGATCGCACAGAAGACACATCAATAGTCAGTATTCCAGAATTAACCAGGGTCAGGTCAGCAGAGATTCCCGAACCATTAGACGACACGTTGGTGAATAGTGAGGAGAGGTCAAGGTTACTTAAGTCACTCTGTCCGGAGCTCGTCAGCTCACTGCTGGGAGTAAGGGAACTAGCAGCTTCAAGTTCTGGAACACAGAAAACATTGCAAATAAGATGAGAAACGTATAGAATCATGAAATATATGACAAACATGGCAAGTTATTAGAGTTTTTCCAATCCTGCATGTGGCGCTTACAAGTCCAAGACAAAAAGATGCAATCCTCCCCTTACCAATCAGATGCTAATGCCCCTCAGCTTCACTGATAAAATCATGGTCGATTTCTTTAAGAAACAGCACCACAGCTGTCCATGGTTTGTATGTGGTAGTGCAGCTTAGCCATTACAGCAGAGCAGTAATACCTATGCACACATGTTGTTCTATTATTCAACAGAGGAAGTTGTTTAGTGTAAATTTAGACAAGCCTTTTTTTTGTGATGCACATGTCATATCTACAGTTTGTGATAATCTGGAGTAGTCAAATGCTGAAGCCTGGTAAACAGAGTGTCAGGGAAGCAGGGGGCCGACAAGGCCCTGCAAAACTGCAAGCAGTATCAGGAAGCAGCTTTGGAAAGCTGATTTATAATACCTGTGCGATTGTATATGTATGTAAAGAAGCATACCGGGTTTGTGACGTTTAACCATATGAGACTTCAGGCTCTGCTTGGAAGTAAAGATCTTGCTGCAGTTGGACACCGAGCAGCGAGTCTTTGAGGTGTCCACATCCTGAAGGTGCTTTTTGGAGTGGATGTACAGGCTGCTTCGTGCTGAGAATTTGGCTCCACATCCTAATAAAACAGGTAAATGTAAGCTCAAAAACCCATCGTACACCATCCTCATTCATTGCAGATTACAGGCATCATACACGAACCTACAATGCTCTGGTATAAAGTACACAAATATGTGACTAATGAAATTACCCTCCATAGGACACTCAAAGGGTTTAGTGCCCAGATGAGTAATCTTGTGACCCTTTAAGTGCTCTGCCCGTGTAAATGACTTTCCACATCCTTCAACCGGGCATGGATAGCGTCTGTCATCCTCATGTTTCCTTCAAGTAAACAAGACAAAAAAATAATAATATGAGCAATTCTAATAATTGCAATTTTAAGCAGCTTCATTTTGGTACAGATAGCAGCACAGCAATGTGGAGGTTTTCATACTACATATTCTATATTTCTGTATGGATCCCTCTGCGTGCAACTTGGGAGCCCCATTCATTGAGTCAACAATGAATCCTTAACATATAGAAGACATCACATTGAATGAAGTTGCACAGATTTGGGCTGGGAGGGTACACAAGTTGGTAAGAAAAACATAGAAAGCAACACTAAATCTGTATTGCGGCCACTTAATTTTCAGGATCACTAGAAGAGGACCCCTAATGAAAGTAATGGCACATTACATACAGAGTACCCCTTTAACAACACATGACAACTTTTTCAAAAAATGTTATACACTGTGTTGTGACTTCATCAATATCAGTGCTGTGTGACGGCAAGATGCAGCGGAGACAACTTACCTCTTATGCCTTAAGAGCTTGGACATGCTCGTGAAGGTAGCGCCGCAGCTTTCAGAGTCACAAATAAAAGGACGTTCACCTGAAATAAGAATAAACAGTGAGACCCAGAAACAACGACATATACAACATTTTCAGCTTTATGTAGAAGAAATGGTGAAATTATAAATCTAGCGATTCCCACAAAGAATGGCGGCGAGCTGCCCCAGATCATGGCCATGACCATGTACATTTAAGCAAAAATCCCAACCCCAATGGTAATTCCAGATACTCTGCCTTATGCTACGCAGCCAAAACATATGTAGACGCTGGGCTAAATCACATGACAAACATATGGACACTTCAATCCAATAAGTAGCAATGCATGACGTACAGCAGCTATGAATACTCACAGTCTGTGTATGTTGCATATTAAAAGTATACAGGCTACTATAAAGTGTAACCGGCAAATAATAGCAAGAACTAGGAGACCCCTAAATATTTTCTGTACACTACAGTGACTATTCTATTAAACATTTACTACATAGGATGCCTGACTGTTGGGGGGGTTAGAGTGGCAGGACCACCTGGGTTTGGCTCCTATTTAGTAAACAGTACTTCTATGATCAGTCCTGGAAGTTTCATCGAAATCAAAGGAGCACAAGGCAAACTCATCCTGCACGCCATTCATTTAGATGAATTTCGCCATTCATTTTGGACAGTTATAGACTGGGCACTCCTGGAAGCAGCAGGGAAACTTGTGGGGTCACCCCATTCAACCAGAAATGTAAAGAGGAATTCCAGGAATTCTGGAATACCCATTGGGAAGCAAGCGTAGTTCCATGCTCCAGTTCCCACACTGAATGGAACCTCCAGTCTTTGGCATCAGTGCAGGGGAACCAAAAGCTTAAACAGGGCAAGTACAATTTTTTTTTTTATTTACCACCCCTGCCCCAAGGTGTTTTCCAGAATTCTTGGTAGACCTTCTTTTACCTCTATACATTCGATCTAATTTCCCTTTTAAAGCAGTCTAGCTCCCATTTCTGACTTGAGGACATACCTGTATGACTTCGTAGATGTATTTTCAATCTACACGCCTTATCATATTTCTTATTGCAGCCAGGGAAAGAGCAGAAGAACTGTTCCTGCTCCCGTACATGCGCTCTGTGATGGGAGAATAATGCAGTCACTGTAATAAAAGTCTTGTCGCAACCTACAAAGAACAAGAGTGTTCAGTCTCAGAAACAATAATAGCTCAAGACCACAAATCATCAAGCAACTGTGCAAAAAGAAATCTCACACTCTGCGAATAAAGCTTCAACTATGCGTATACATGGGGACAGAATAAAAGTCCAGCGAGCGATTGGTGGTGCAGCACCACTCAGCCGCTGATTGGCTGCTTTAAACTGCTGCCTGTGCCACACTAAAGATCAGTCCTGAGCTGCAGGCCTTACTCGGCTTCTATTGGAGGTTTTATTAAAATAATTATAACCAAGAATCCCCTTTGAGATGCTTTCAGGAAGGCAATTCATCACAGATACATAGCACAGCTGCTCGGCAGCTCACGTTTTCATTCTTCTTCCACCCTCGTGGACATCTGTGGCCATTGTGTTGGATCTGCATACTGTAAATCTAAGGATATGCTGCATGTCCTTTAGTTATGCAGCAGAGCACTAGCATTCGCCCCATAGTTATTCACTACTTATAGGGGGGATAACTATTCCCAGGAAGCAGATGTTGGGGGTGAAAGAAGAACTAGACATCATTAGTCAGGGAGAGCCTGGCAGCAGGTTACATCCCTCTGTTCACTGAGGACACGTGCATGCTCTGCTCAATGTGAATGGGGGGGTTGAGACAAATATAAAAAGTTCACAGAAATGTTTGGGGTGGGTTGAAAAAATGGGCACAAATGACAAGGAAAAAAAATTGCAAAGCTGCAGAAATTGGCAATGGCTATCCTTACTGACACCAGCAGGGCTGAGGAGCTGCATAGCCTTTTCCTGACCGCTCATAGCTCAAGACCAAAACTGAATAACAGCCACGGAAGTCAGGCTGACACTAACCAGCACCTGACACTGCTCTAACCACCACTAACCTCTGTTGTGATTATAACCTATACAGAGCCCCTCCAATTCCTTCATCAATCCGCCTGCAAATTGCTAAGTGTTACCATTCCCACTGGTGGTATGACGGGGGAATGACAAGCTCACTGTTATGCATTTGTATCACAAAATTAAAAGTTAAATTTGTGTGTTAAAGGGAACCTGTCAGCAGAAATTGACCTAACAAACCACTACCAGTATGTTGTTAAGCATCTGAACACCTTCCAGACCGTGTTTTTTGTTTCATGACTCAGTGTGGTAGCAACCACCAGAAAATCTACTTTGAAGCGAGATGTAAATTGGTTATATATAGTGAAAGAGGCGGAGATTTTAACACTGAAGTCAAGCTCTCTCTTCCTCAGAAAGACTCCTTCACTGTAATTGATGATCCTGCATCTAGAGACATCACTAGCCAGATCTCTAGAATTAAAGTGACCAAGGAGGAGGCGTTCGGGGCTTCAGAGTTGAACTCTCCTCTTACTTGAAGTTATACAACTAATTGACAGCGCACTTCAAAGTTGATTTTCTGGATGATGATGCCACCGCAACGGGTTAATGAAACAAAAACTAAATGGTGTTACACTGTTTGACAATATCCTGATAGTGGTTTATTAAGCTAATTGCTGATGACAGGTTCCTTTTAATTTCCTGGAGGGATAATGGTGTAACAGATTGAGAATTGACCCTTGATGAATGGTGCTCCCTGACACCACTCATGCTGTATGACACCAACTACATGTATCAATGTATCATATGTGCTGCACGGGTAATCCACAATGTGAGATAGCAGTGTAGCCGTGGATGGGATTTCTGACCAAGCTCGGCATCTCATAGGTGACCTGTCACTTGTTCCTACGGATGCCAGTCGCAGCTTGTGGAGTGGCTGCTGGATTACCACTCTTGTACATAGATGCTGTATACCACATAATTTTGAGCACGCTCTCCCGGCGCCTCCACCATCTCATCTCTGACACGTACCATTAAATTCACACTTATACGGCCTCTCGGGCTCGAAATGTGTCCTCCTGTGTGCGCTGAGCTTGGTGGCGGTGGGGAAGGCCTCTGCGCAGGCGCCGCAGCGGAACAGGTTCTCCTGCTCGTGGGCCTTGAGGTGAGCCTTGAGGTTGTAGATGGTGGTGAAGCTCTTGCCGCAGCCCGGGGCGTCGCAGGGGAAGGGGCGCTGCTTGTCGTGTGACTGCAGGTGCCGTTTCAGCTTGTACAGGGTGGTGAAGGTCCAGCCGCAGTTCTCCACGTGGCACTTGTAGGGGCGCTGCTCCTTGGTGTGGCTCAGTAAATGGACCTTTAGTTGCTGTTTACGGTCAAAGGCTTTGGCGCAACCGGGCTGCGGGCAGCGGAAGACCAGCAGCACCCCCTTCCGGGCTAAGTCCAGCGCCTCCCCCAGATTGACCTGCAGCTCCCCAATGTCCCCCACCAGGAAGCCGGCCACCTGCTCGTCCTCAGGGTCCCTCAGCACCATGTCCACGTCGTCCAGGCCCTCGGAGAAGCTGTGCGGGGCCCCGGAGCTGCCGCCCGCCTCCCCGGAAGGTGACAGCTCTGACGCCCAGCTCTGGTAAGGGGTGGCCGGCGCGCTGCTACTCCCACTACGCGGCTGCGGCCTATCCCCGGACACGTCCCTGCTCCCCAGGGTCAGCAGCCCGTTCTCCAGCCGCACCGTCACGTAACCGGGGAGAGCAAGCTCCGAAGCCGGGCAGGGCCTGGGGGCCGCGGAGGGGGCGGCCGGCGCGGCGGCCTCCAGGTTGACCACCATGTAGATGGGACGGACATTAGCCTCGTCTTTGTGGAGGCCGCACTTCTCGTCGTCGTCCTCTCCCTCAGGGAGCTCGGAGCCGCCATCTTGCTGCCGCTGCCCCGTCGGCCCCTGGATTTCCATCTTGGTGTCCCTGTAGCATGTAGTTCGCGCGGAAGGAGACGGCAAAGGGCCGCACTGCGAGCTGCGAAAGACGCGCTGAGACACCATATCCATCCGCCGACCAGCGCGCACTATTTTTTTCAGTAGAGTCTAAATATTTAGTCACGTGACCTCATTTTTAAGCATATTTATAAAACTTTTGAGAAATCTCAAAGTATATTGTGCGATTTTCTTACTTATATTCGGTGATGGGCGCCATTTTTTTTTACAACACTTTATTGAACAACACCATTAAGAGATGTCTGCGTCTTATTTTATCGAATTTTGAGGTAAAATGTGCACAAAATTCCACTCACAGGAAAAATACATTATTCTGAACAGAAAGCCGAGGCTAGGCAAAAAAAAAAAAAACTGCATTAAAAATATTATCCAAACAATTCTAGTGTGAACATGGCCTTAGAGAGCAGTTATTGGTAGGCGCTCTCATGGACACCCCAATTATGGACACCATTTTTGGATTATAAGGGAGTTGGAACCGGTGGAAGTCAAAGTTTTTACTGGAGAATCCCTTTAAGCCATGATGGCCGTGTGTGACCTTGTTACAGGGGATTATCTGTCACGGACATCGCTACTCTACAACCGTATACAAAAGATTTAGTGAAAAAGCCTTTGTTAGAGGCACATAGTCTGGAAGTGTCTGACTGTCCCACCAGAGCATCGGAGGATCCTCCGACCTCCATCCTCATTCATTGACTACTAAGGTCTATTTACTAGTGTTTGATGGATGAAGAACTCCTCAACATTTTATTCGGTGGGCCCAAGGACTCCAATCCGACTCCACACCCCTCTCAGTGCAGACCATAAGGCTTGTAGTAGTTGCAGCAGAGCCGCAGGGATGGTGGGAGTTGTAGTTATCACTGTCAGGCACTAGGGAGCAGCACGGTCCTGTTCCAGTCCTATGGCAGCTCCTCTATGAGGGACGGCAGTTCTGTATCTCACATCTTTTGGGAACGGGTGTATAGTCAAATATCGCCAGAGTCTCGTCAGTGATTGGTGTAGTTTCATTGCGTCTCAAAAAAATAAACCTGGCTCCAGTGATAGAAACTGATACAGCGCCCCCCGCGGAGTCGTTTTCTACTTGCCGAGAACTTTTATCAATAAGATATTGGAGACCATTTCCAAAAATTTTATTACAGTACTGTTCCCTCTCACTTCACGGACATCCTTTATGGCCGACCCTTTGCTCGCTGGATCCCAGATCGTTTAATCACACTCCAATGCGTACATTCAACTCAACTCAGGTTGCCTTACGTGTAAAAGGTAAAGCCTGAGGCTACTGATCTTTAATATCTTAAAGGGATGTGTGCATCAGAAATGGATCAACCAAATTCAGAACCCGCACTGATCCAAAAAATGGATGTGTCCGGAGCCCTCTCACTGCATACCCTAACGAAGAGGTGGTCACTTTCTTAGTATTTACGTCTGTGGACCTAGGATCAGAACTTCCCTTTAAACCTCCTAGATGGTGGCATTGAGGAATAACTCCCCCAAAGAAATTTAAAGGGAAGGTCCACAATTAAAAAAAGACATCCACCAGAAAGAGCTACCCATGATTATTGCCAAAAAGTCAAAGGGAACTGCTGACCCCCTCCACCAAGCACAACCCAGGAACAGATCCCCATATCACATCATCTTGGAGTCCGGTAGGTTACTATTTAACCCTGCGAATGCTGGAGACCTATCAAATTACCGGTAATAGATGACAAAGTTGTCAAAGACATTGTGTTTATGAAAGGATTATTAGACTTCAGATCTTATAGAATTCATCAGTTTACTTTGGATTTATGGAAAATATAAGAACATCAGACAAGACTCTTGCACAGATGGACCGGATTCATGCTGGTGGCGGTCAGGAGCGCGGTGTCACGGCGGTCACTTGTCTCGCAGCGCAGCGTCCAGCACAGTCCTGTCCTTGATGTCATAGGGCAGCGTCACCCTTAGACTGCGGTCTTCCTCCATTGTCCGGATTATCGTATCGTATGCGTTTCTGTTTCCTGACCAACAGCGCCTGGCCACCTGCAAGGGAAGAGCCAAACATTACACTCCAAGTGGCAGATAACAGGGAGCAATAGATGCTATAGCACAGCAAGTATACAAAGATCCAATACTCAGGTAATATGCCCCAGTTTTGTCAAAATACGTTTTTCAGACCAAAAATATAAAGATTGATCCTCAAAATGGGAATGTAGGCTACCTGCACTAAGCGGGTCTGACCACAATACAGAGAACGGCGCTGTCCGCTTCCTTTTCTATGCATTTACTGCTGAGAACAGCTGATCTGTAGAGGGCACATGACCGTCATCAATCTGATACCGCAGCCAGCGTTAGGTATCATCCCTGGAGAGATGTATAATAGGATTGTAGCTTCTCCAAGTGCACTGACTGGCTCTGTTCGGCCAGTGTTATTTACTGTCCCCGGAGAGATGTGACCACTGACCACTGTGTATGTTAGTAGCAGCAGGACTGTGATATATGGATTTATATTCCAGGATTGTACTAGAAGCTTGTCTTCACACTGCTGTGCTTTGCAGCAGATAAAAGCGGAGAGCTAAGAGCACAGCAGTGTGAGGACATATCCACAGTGAATTAGGAGCAGCTACAATCTCGGGATATAAATCCATGTTCTCCCATTTCCCAGGGACTAACTAAATTACTGAATTTCCAAAAATAGTCAAAAGGAAGACAAATGATTATTAAGATGACATAAAATATTTCACTCTCCTAAAATTGGAAACACTAATTCTTCAAAAACCCACCCCATTGGACACGTCCCAGCTCAGCATAGTTCTGGCATTTTGTTCCGCCTCTGGAGATCCATCCAGAACGAGACCAAAGCCTCCGTTGATGACCTCGCCCCTGCAAGGAAGCCAAAATCTGGATTAAGAGTCAGAAGGTAATTCATCAGAGATGTGGAGCGCAGCAACGACAAAACATGTTCCCCAGATGCAGCTGGTGACCGCTCTCCACCTTTTCCCATAAATATAACATCCTAAATATATCAGAAGGGTAAAGTTATATTTGAATACAACCTTATAGGGCAGTGATGGAGAACCTTTTAGAGATCGAGTGCCCAAAATAAGACCCAAAACACACTAGCTTTTCCCCAAAGTACCAACACGGCAATTTAGGCAGTAACAAACTTATTGCTACCAGAATCTTTGAGCTCCAATCCAACCCTTCTCGCTCTTCGGACAGGACCAGGCAGCACAGGATGGGTCACTTTAAAATATCAGGGCACTACTTGGACTGCCTGAGACTGCAGGAAAGTGCCATGTCTGGCAAACTCTGTGCCTGGGAGACAGCCCGTGTGCCCACAGAGAGGCCTCTGAGTGCCATCGCTGGCACCAGTGCCATAGGTTCGCCATCACTGTTAAAGGGCGTTTCCAGACATTTCATTAGGATAGGATCAGATCAGCCGTTTAAAGACTGAACACTGTGGCTTACTTTACTGCTCATTAAGCTCAGCACTGGACGTTGTATAGTGGCCATGCTTGGAATTACAGCTTAGCCCCAATCACTTTCGAGAATGAGATGAAACAGGCCATGCGATGGATTGATGTGACATCACAGTCTCAGGAAAAGAAGCAACACTGTTGCTTTGAGTAACTGATCTTATTCTATGGTAAGGATATTCCGCTTCATCAATATCTGCTCAATTCATTGAAAACCTGCATAAGGTGTCAAATATGAAGAGCAAAGATTGCTCCTTTTGAACCTAAAATTTAGCAAAATTGCAGTAATCTATAAGCACAATGAGTTCCAAAATGATGTTATGAGGAAGGAAGGTCCTGGCAGGGCACTAGATCTCTCCTATTACAACAACATCAGCGGGAATCCCCCCCCTAAAAATATATACAGACCCTTCACGCAGTCCACTCACCAGCCCACGCCTCCTCCATTGTGGAGCGCCACCCAAGTGGCCCCCCGGAAAGAATCTCCGACAAAGTTCTGCACGGCCATGTCTGCAAGTACAGGACATACACAGATTATCTCCAAATGTGGAGCCCAAAGCCCGGCATAAAGGAAATTGTATTGTCAAGTCTATGAGAACATGGACAACAACTTCCTAAGGAATTTCCAGGTTAACTGTGGACTTACAGGACAAGATGGGGGGGGGGGGGTGGAATAGTGCCTGATGTACCTGCGCAGAAGGCGGAGCCATCATAGATGTTGGAGGTTTCTCTATAAGGACTATCTGTCCCACTCACATCATGATGATCTCGGCTAATGACCACCGGAGCCTGAAGAAGAGACAACGATGGTATATATTGAGGTATGAGGGTCAATCAATGAGTGTCCAGCCATAGTAACGCACTCACCTTCACTTGCCCGGAGGCCACTGCTCTGTTAATGGCGACAGCAATGGATATCCTGCCTTTCTGGTCAGAGTATAAAATTCTTGCCTGAGAACCAACCACCTAAAATATAAGTAATTATATATCATATTAAATTATTTTTTTAAGAATATTTTTATTCGTAATATTTTTACCATCATCATCTTCTCACTTAAAACAAAGTCCTTGAAAACCTCATTAGAGAAAATCCAAATCAAAATCCATCATGATAAACCAAGGACACTTAACCACAGTCAGTGCCTGGATCTATGAGCATCTTCTTATATGTTATCCATGGGCCAATTCCTCCTAAAATCAACTTTTAAAAAGGGCTCCTGGGGGGGGGGGGGGTGTTACCAGAGACCCTCCATGCTGTAGCGTCACAGGCTGTTACACTCTCATTTCCCTCTGCCTGCTGTAATCTCACACAGTGGGAGGAGGAAAGTGTTCTTGCACAATGGAACAGCCTTTAAAACTACAGCATGAAGGGTCTCTGGTAACTCCCCCAAGAGCCGCTCTGACTCATTAAAGGGCACCTACCACCACGAATCTACCTATAAAGGTAGATCGGGTGGTAGGTGGATGTATGGGACGTGAGGATAGCCCTTTTTAGAGCTAATCCTCACGTCCCCACTAGCGTAGCATAAACTTTATTGCCCTAATATGTAAATTTTATTAAGCGGCTACTGGGGCGTGGAGTAGCCGGACACGAGGCTACACGGCGCGGCTACTCCACGCCCCAGTAGCCGCTTTCCCCGCCTACCCTGTGATCTTCGGCGCGCAGCTCCTGGCAGCTGCGCGCCCTCGTCCGAGAAGCCGGAGTTCTGCGCATGCGCAGTAACTCCGACCTCGTTCCCGAGATCGCGCATCCTCGGGCTCCGAGCGCAGGCCCGAGGATGCGCGATCTCGTGAACGAGGCCGGAGTTACTGCGCAGAACTCCGGCTTCTCGGACGAGGGCGCGCAGCTGCCAGGAGCTGCGCGCCGAAGATCACAGGGTAGACGGGGAAAGCGGCTACTGGGGCGTGGAGTAGCCGCGCCGTGTAGCCTTGTGTCCGGCTACTCCACGCCCCAGTAGCCGCTTAATAAAATTTACATATTAGGGCAATAAAGTTTATGCTACGCTAGCGGGGACGTGAGGATTAGCTCTAAAAAGGGCTATCCTCACGTCCCATACATCCACCTACCACCCGATCTACCTTTATAGGTAGATTCGTGGTGGTAGGTTCCCTTTAACATAATTGTATAATTAGATTTTAGAAGGAAGGAGGCCACGAATAACAAATGTAAGAAGATTACCACAGTCACAGTGCTGGATCTATGAGTAATGTCCCTTATTTATCACACCTGATTTTGACGGTAGATTTTTGAAGAAGATAACCAAAAAAAAAAAAAAAAAAAAGAGGCCTGTGCCTCCATTCTTTGTTTACAGATTAGAAAAACATGGCCGACTACTAAAACAGCGCCACAGCTGTCCTCAGGTTGTGTGTGTAACTGCAGTTGAGCTATGTTCATTTATTGGAGTTGAGCAGCAACATAGACGTAGGGACATTGCTCGAACATCCCCTTTAAGGAGTCAATTCACTGAGTGGATACAATGGCGATAAGGGACATTATGTTACCAGTTTGTGTTCCCCGGCTTCTCGGATCCATCGAATATCATCTTTGTACTGCTTCTTCACCGCATCACTCACTGGGGAGCAAGGAGAGACAATGTGAGACACAGGAACCAAAACATCACAGTCCGATCATATACCCACAAGACTCATGTGACCGGTCACAACCCATGTACAGCGCTGCAGTATATGCAGGATCTATATACAGATGATGGAGAAATAACATGAAAGCTAGAACTGAATGCTATGGATAAAATTTCGTTATTTCAAGGGTTTTTTGGAATATCGATGCTTTCAGATTGACAGGTGCTGAGATTTTGCTCCATCAGTCTGGAAGGAAACGTTGAACAATCTGTCAGTTATTATATTATATTAGAATGTGCAGTTATCATCTAAAGCCAGAACTGTGCGGAGCTGTCAGACCTACACAATGTAGCAGCAACTGTAGTTATAGGTAGATGATGCATACACCAAATGTACATCCACCCACACAGAAAAGTCACTCATTGCTTGTCCTGTACTGATCCTAAGTTACATCCTGTATTATACCCCAGAGCTGCACTCACTATTCTGCTGCTGGTGCAGTCACTGTGTACATACATGACATTACTTATCCTGTACTGATCCTGAGTTACATCCTGTATAATACCCCAGAGCTGCACTCCACCAGCAGTACAGTGAGTGCAGTTCTGGAGTATAATACAGGATGTAGCTCAGTTATGGTTTTATAGTGGCTGTATAACATGTTGGATATTTTCAGTAAGAGAAGACTCTGCATTTATCTAGTTCTAAGCAATGACCCCCAAAAGACTTTAGGGATCTGTTTACCTCCTTGTGCAATAATATCCTCCATAACATCTCCTGCTATCTGGTCAGTGACTTTGAGGTCAGATGGATCTGCGGAGGTGCACACCCAGCGGAATGGACCAAAACCCAGCGAGAAGATGTCCCTAGTAATAAACACAAAACAACTTAATTACTAGATGTTTGAGATTCCAGTGACCCGGGGGAGACACATACTTAACGCTCCAATACTAGAATGCTCCTTTTTGGGGAATGAGGCAATGCAATGAGACATTACATAATGAGAATTTGGTTGCTCACCCCATAATATGCTGCACGTATGATGGGTATCTGAACTCCATGCCTCTCCCTCCTTTACATTCCACATCAGCACCTATTGGAGAATTAAAGGGCATGTTATAACATTTGGACCGTGAAGGGATTCTCTATATTGGAAAATTAAGATTTCCTTAAAGACAAGCAGATTATACTGGTTAGGTCCTCCAGAGTGATAGACATTCTTTGTAGCGACTCAACATATTCCGGAATGGGATATTTTTTCGATGAGACAACTTTTTAAACTCAAACTCACCGGCTCTTTGTGCCTCCAGCAAGAACGCATTTCCATAATCCCAGAAAAACATGCCTTTATCCGAGAGCTTATTGATCGCAGAGACCTGCCGACACAAACTGCAGGAAAAGCAGAAACCGTTCAGGAGCTAGGACTAGAACCAGAAGCTCATGTTCTAGATCACTTTTAGTATCAGGCTTCAGTAATTGAACAACATGTTGTTAGCGGACAACCCTTGGACACTACTCACCTTTCATGGACCAGCTTGCGGAAGGCCTGGGGGTCCCTGCACAAAACTTCATTGGCTTCTGTAAAGGACAGCTGGACTGGGTAATAGCCACCACTGAAAGGATTGTGGCAGGAGGTTTGGTCAGACCCAAGGTCTACAAGTAGGTCCCCAGTCTTCTCATATTCTTCAACCAGTCTCTCCCTACAAGCCAAGGAACAATTAAGTGTTTGGACTCAGGATTCATTGGTGCTTACATGCCTAGTGGTGGCAACCTCCTTGGGATCTGTGAATGGTGGCCACATGGGATGGCTCGGATGCAACCACTTTACCTCTATGGTGACACAACAGGAGGAGCTTTATGTAGTGGCCCCAGTGGTTGTTCCCCCCCAAAAAAGAGACATACGACTTAGAAAACTACTGTAAATATGAATATATTTTAAAAAAAAAAAAAAAACCTTACGATTCATATCAGAGAACAGAAGCTTAGATAAGTTCTCCCTCCCCCACAATAGCGTAATAGGTTACAGATTCTTTCCTGGCACATTGCAACATGACAATTACAGGCCACATATGTGCAGCAGAATATGACTTGCCAAAGGTCCACAATATTCCCATGGTATCCCAGGCTGAGCGTCTCCTTGTCCCTCTGCGCTTTTCTGTGAAGATACAAAAACATCATTTCTAGAAGTATTTTCTATAGAACTGGAGGTGAAGACCCTCAAGACCATCCTGCCCCCCCCCCCTCCAGCTGCCGCCCTGTTACACATAAGAAAAATCTCAATTTCCATTTCTCCTCACCTTATCCTTTGCATACATTCATCCAGAGATTTGGTAATCTCCATCAGCCAACCTTGCTTATGTCTCTTCACCAGAGCGTTCTCATCCACCTGACAAGACACAGGAGCTATGAGGTGTTCATAACATTTACCTCATTAATGTCCCAACAGAAGACAGACACCTACCTCTGCAATGACCCCAATACAGCCCACAACGGCTGCCGCTTTCGCCTGGGCTCCGCTCATGCCCCCCAGACCGGAGGTCACAAACACCTTCCCAGCAAGATCCTCCAAACCAAGGTATCTTCTGCCAGCATTCAAGACGGTCAACTGTGCAAGACATCAGATATGAGTTACCAGAGATGGGATCAACTCCTGAAAACACATGTACACATTGTAACAACTTACCACTGTGCCATGCACAATTCCCTGCGGGCCAATGTAGCAGTAGCTCCCAGCCGTCATCTGTCCATACCTCCAAAAACAAAGTGGTAAAGTAAGGTTCCTACATACAGCAGCACAGATCTGAGCTTCAAGATCAGGTGAAATAGAACCAAAATACTTACATTGTGACTCCTAAAGCAAACATCTTCTCATAATCTTTTCTGGAGGAGTAGTTGGGAATGACCTAGAAACCCAAACATTAGTATTACATATACAATTACAGACTACTGAGGGACGGAAAATAACACAAGAATGGACCACGATGAGAAGTCTCACCATCCCGTTGGTGATCACCACTCGTGGAGCTCCAGGGTGACTGGGGAAGAGACCGAGAGGATGTCCACTGTACATCACCAAGGTCTGGTCTTCCGTCATAGCCGATAGGTAATGCATTACCAACCAGAACTGAAGATACAAGGAAGAGGAAGCTGGTTATGCACAGAAGAAGCCTAATCCATATTCTAATCAAGGGAAGTTCTCATTCCCATCAACACCAGAATAGAAAACCTGCCAAAGTTTGTGTGGGCTACATCGAATCACATAGACAACTTTTGTGTCAAAAAAGTTCATGATGAAGAACAACAATACCCTGATACAACTCAGACAGATAACCTTCTTTTATTTTACACTAAACTAGACTAAAAATACAATGGAACGCACCCTTGGTCAGTCTCCAGACTAAGAAGTAGAAAAGCCAAACCATGTCTCCACCAAACCATAGATCATTTCTGGCCGCCATGTTTCATGGTCTACGTGTTTCATGGCCACCAACTAGTGACTCATACTCCAGGTCCATGACGTCCTGGTCAGGTGTTAACCACATAAGTCTTTTGGAAGGCAAACCCTACTTTGAAAGTTGACCAAACTCTTGAGACAAACTCAATGTCTTCTCAATTTTTCTTTATAAAACTTTATGGATGATCAACACAATGATTGCAATTCCCATGATCTCAGGAGCCTGGTCAGCTCTTACAGTCTTCTGAAGTTACTAAGATGAGCGCTTTATGTGAAACCATAGAGGATACATATTGGAGGAACTCATATGATGTTGGACCTCTAAAAGCCTGGACAGAGTGAGCAGCAGACAAATAACTAAAGAACATAATCTGCAGTTCACTTATCGGTTGCTCTCTCATCAGCCAAAGCCTTCATATTGCGGCTGATAATAATAATTATTATTTATATAGCGCACACAGATTCTGCAGCGCTGCACAGAGTGAGTTTGCCAAATCAGTCCCCGTCCCTAATGGGGCTCACAATCTAATCACCATACCAGTATGTTTTGGAGTGTGGGAGGAAACTGGAGGACCCAGAGGTAACCCACGCAAACACATAGAGAACATACAAACTCTTTGCAGATGTTGACCTGGATGGGACTTGATACTGGTAAAGGGAAGTGGGTCTTCCCAATGTTATACCTCCTACAGTAACAGAACCTACCTGCGCCCAGTTACTGAACACCTGCCCATTGCCACCGTACGTCACCAACTCCTGGGGAAACTGTAAAAGGAAATACAATTGTGTTATACAAAAATCTATTACCGCCCCCAGAAACATGTAAGGGGCTGCAAGTCACATGGAAAGAAGGGGCAATAGCCCTGGGTCTGTTCGCATTTAGCACCCTCCATTACTCCTGCCACTCACCTTCCTCTTAGGAGTTATAATCAAGCCAGCTGTGTCATCAGTTGGGTAGTGCATAACAGCGGTATTATTTTAGGTACTGCATGCAAGTCATTGCAGCACAGATGTGGAATAGTATCTGTGCACAGTAAAGCAGTATTGTTTGGTCACTGCATGGCGGTATTATTTGGTCACTGTGTTGTAAAGTTAAATGTTCACTCCAATGACCCTATTACATGTGCACTATATGTCAGTATTATACAAGCACTAAATGATACTATTACATCGTCCACAGGTCAAGGTCATTCGAGGTCCATACCTGAGCCACAGCCGGATCCAGGTTATTCATGATCATGTGCATCACAGCCGCCGCCTTCTGCGTTTTACAGGGATACTCGCTGATCGGATAGGCCCTGATAAATAGCGCATACAGTGAGCCAGCGACAAAACGTAGGGGGCGCTGTGCACAATCATGCAACCACCACAGCCCCTCACCTCATATGTATCTTCGGGCAGAACCGGTACATGTAGATGTGTCCATATTGTCTCAGCTCCTCTGCAAATTCTGGCGCCAGCGTGGAGTGATGCTCCGGGGGGAAGTAACGTAATGCATTCTCTAAGGCGAGCTGCAAAGAAGCCCAAATCCACCATGTATGGTAACATACACATCATTGTTCCCCACTATCAACAGGAAATTAAAAAGGTTTGTATGGGATTAAATAATAAAAAAAAAACAAAAAAAAAAACAAACACAAGGCTGTTATCTGTAACAGCGCCCCACTGGTCCATAGGTTGGGTCTGGTATTGCGGTCAAACCCTTTAAGGCATCTTCTGACCACTCAAACAAATTCCCATCCCTGGATGATACAGAGTCCACCATGCAAAACAGGAGAAAGGTCCCCAGCCAGCAGAGACGTGATGTTTAAGGATAAGGAGAGAACTTTGTATCCATAACTCAAGGCAGAGGAACCCATGGACACGGTTACTTCTCATGCCCTCTTAAAGGGGTTGTCCACAAGGCTGCTTTCAGAAACAGCACCACGCCTGTCAATGGGTTGTGCCCGGTATTGCAGCTGTAATGAAGTAATTGGATCTCCACTGTAATACCAGACACTACCCTTGTCAGAGGTTTCTATACTCTAAGTAAGCAGCCACTTCTGTCTAATGCTTCACCGCTGTATAAATATACTCCACACACACCCAGAGCTGCATTTTAAATTCTGCTAGCTCTAGTTTCCGGCACGTGTCTCCAATAGGCCGATTTATAAGAAGAAGTTCAAACTTTTTGAAATATGGTGCCAGGATGAAGATCAGTCCCGAGACAAGTATCAGGATAACATAACCAGCTCTGCTACATCATAGTGATAAAATATAGCCAGGGATCAAGGATAATATAACAAGATGGTGACATAGCAAACAGGACGGTGACAAACACTGGAGGCAGAGTCTGGGGAGAGGGACATCTGTGCAGATCGCTGGTCACCTGTTTACTGCTATATATTACACAATGAAGGGGAATGATTAACCCAATGATAACACCCTGCCACTGATACACTGTGACGAAAATGGATATACACAGAGCCAGGATGGGGTATACACAGCGTGAAAAGGGTGATACAACCCCTTTATCATTCCTGTATTTTGCTGTCAGTTAATGGAAACCATCATGGTTCCTCATTTAGAATCTGAAAAGTCTATTGTTACAATGTATCACTTCATTCTAACTTGTCTCCTATTCTGATAACTTCCAGTCATTCCCAGGTCCTAGAAAAAGACTCAATCATACATCTTTGTCCATGTTTTCTCTTAGGAACCAGAAGTTAACAAGAGTTTTCCACAATCACATAACTATGGTTACTTTCTTCCAAAACAGCACCACACCTGTATGCTGGCTGTATCTAGTATTGCACCTGAACTCTAGTGAAGGGCACGGGACTGAGCTGTGTGGTTTACAAATTGTGGACATCCCCTTTAAATTACTTAGAAAATGCTGATCAACTACATAGATCAAGCCCCTCTCCTCAGGTGCTGGGTGCACAATTTTGTTGCATTTGGCGTTTTCTGCAGGATTTCAATATGAACAGAACCTAAAATGTAGGGACATTGTGAACTTTCACCCCAGTGAGACAAAACGTTCCAGCAATCCACATGTCTCTATCCAGGAGGCCTATACTATCCTGTACAGAGATGATAGAACTCACCTTCTCCTCCTCTGCAGAGAGATGGGGGGTCCGGATAGGGGCATGGGGGACCCCTTCATCCCTCCCTCTGTTGGGGGGCAGGGGGTGGAGGGGGATGCCAGCACACAGCTCCTGCAGACTGATCATCATCATGAGGCTTCAGGGCAGGAGATCAACTGGACTCACACAGGAGACCCAGGGGGGACTATCAGGTGTAGGAGTCACACCCACCACTAGACTGCACCCTCATTGGTCAGCACCCTTCCCCAAATTAATGTGTTACCTGAGCCATTGCTGCAGACAGGACAGAGCAATCTCCTAGGCCCTGCCGATCTCCCGGTAGATGTGACATTATTGTCCAGGTATAGACCCATTAAGGACTTTACAATGGTTTTAGTTGCTACAGAAGTTGATAATTTATTTTCGCCTTATAGCAGCGACACCCCTGTCCACAGGCTGTGCCTGGTATTACAGCTCACAGAAATTATTTAAATGTGAACAAAGCTGCAATACTTGTCAATGCAGGAACTGAACCCCCCCCCCCTCCCTCAAGCCTCCCGTGATATATGTAATATCTCTTCATCTTAACATTATTGTATGTATTATGCCTGTACTGAGACATCACTGCGTGTATTATCCCTGTACTGTGACATCACTGTGGGTATTATCTCTGTACTGTGACATCACTGTGTGTATTATCCCTGTACTGTGACATCACTGTGTGTATTATCCCTGTACTGTGACATCGCTGTGTGTATTATCCCTGTACTGTGACATCACTGTGTGTATTATCTCTGTACTGTGACATCACTGTGTGTAGTATCCCTGTACTGTGACATCACTGTGTGTATTATCCCTGTACTGTGACATCACTGTGGGTATTATCTCTGTACTGTGACATCACTGTGGGTATTATCTCTGTACTGTGACATCGCTGTGTGTATTATCTCTGTACTGTGACATCACTGTGTGTATTATCCCTGTACTGTGACATCCCTGTGTGTATTATCCCTGTACTATGACATCGCTGTGTGTATTATCTCTGTACTGTGACATCGCTGTGTGTATTATCCCTGTACTGGGACATCGCTGTGTGTATTATCCCTGTACTGGGACATCGCTGTGTGTATTATCCCTGTACTGGGACATCGCTGTGTGTATTATCCCTGTACTGGGACATCACTGTGTGTATTATGCCTGTACTGGGACATCACTGTGTGTATTATCCCTGTACTGGGACATCACTGTGTGTATTATCCCTGTACTGGGACATCACTGTGTGTATTATCCCTGTACTGGGACATCACTGTGTTTATTATCCCTGTACTGGGACATCACTGTGTGTATTATCCCTGTACTGGGACATCACTGTGTGTATTATCCCTGTACTGGGACATCACTGTGTGTATTATCTATGTACTCTGTTGCATAGTTTGATTTTACAATACTATTCTAGTTCATCCTGGTTTGAATCACGGTTCCGGGGTGCAGGGCTGTGACCAGTAGAGGGCGCTGTTCTGTCGGTTTCCAAAAAGTGAGTGGGCGGAGTCTTTACCCACGTGTTGGGCATTTAATTTAAAGAGACAACAGCCTGGAGGAGAGTCATGAAAGTGACAGCCAGGAGAGGATCCAGCATCTCAAGGAGGCAGGAGCCAGGACCAGAGCATCCCGGGAGCGCAGGCAGCTGTGGGCAGTATACAGCATGTGCAGGGGGTGCATGGCACAGACCTAGAGCTGCCCCTGCTGCTGGCATCATACAAGTACTGGACTCCTCTGCAGAAGAGTCTGATGTGAAGGGGTGGAGTGCAGGCTGACATCACAGCTGAGGGGTCGTTACATAGGCATCTGGAGATAGAGGCAGCTCCAGAGATGTGAACACCTGCCCCTAGAGCTGAGGGCAGAACCTGGGGTGACCCTTCATCAGTCCTCATCATCACCCCCTTCACCTGGGACCTGTCATGCAGAACAAGGGCATCACATTCATTGTCTTCCTGGAATGGATTGTCTCAGTGAACACAGAAGCAGGTAAGTCCTGAGGTCACATAAGTGACAGCTATAGGGGGCAACTGCCTGCTGGGAGTTATAGTACTAGTCTGATGGATGATGATACTGGGATAGAGATAGAAAGATACATCCAGGAAATGGTAAGATATGACTCAGATATATAGACAGATGTTGCTTCTGGTGTTTCTCTTCTGTTAACCAGCAAATACCCAGTCCACATTTTGAAAAATATTTCTCAGCTGCTGCAGAACCGCTTGGCTGCAGCATTGGTCAATGCTGGGTTTCTGACAGTGTCACAGATGTTTGTGAGATGAGCTGTACATGACGACTGCTGCTTGTGGGTAGAATTCTGTATTTCCATAGATACATCAGGATCTTCTTTCTCTCTTTGGTGTCACTTGGCTCCGGCCTCAATGTAAGAGCCATGAAAATGTGACATATGATCAATACAGGAGATTATTATAGAAAATTCCACGGTCCGAACATCACAGCCCACACATATCATGTATGACAGCAAGTATTGATAATGTATCAGATAACAATGAGCGGTAAGATCTGTATGACTGCAGATCACCAGAGGATAGCAGATACTAGAGAACCTCAATGTTACATGTAGAATAAATCCATACCTGAGTTACATGCTGTATTATACCCCAGAGCTGCACTCACTATTCTGCTGCTGGTGCAGTCACTGTGTACACACATGACATTACTTATCCTGTACTGATCCCGAGTTACATCCTGTATTATACCCCAGAGCTGCACTCACTATTCTGCTGCTGGTGCAGTCACTGTGTACATACATGACATTACTTATCCTGTACTGATCCAGAGTTACATCCTATATTATACCCCAGAGCTGCACTCACTATTCTGCTGCTGGTGCAGTCACTGTGTACATATATAACATTACTGTACTGTACAGCAGCAGAATAGTGAGTTCAGCTCTAAAATATAATACATGATGTTTTTGCAGATTCCTGGGTTCTTCTGTAACACAGGACTCGGTGCAGTTTTTTGTTTTAGCAGGTTATAAACTTTTATAGTTGTTTTGAGATAAAAAAGATTACTGACCAGGATTTGGGTTCCAATAAATTCCCTCCGTCTCACACATGTTTGGACAGTGCTTGCGGAGTTTGGAAGAAAATCATAGCTTATTTCTAGATTTTCCTGGCTCGGGTCAGATAAGGGATTGATTTGTAAAACATATGAGAAATCAATGGACATGACATTTATACAGGTCATATTTACATTGATTTTTATAGGACTGGTTTATAGGGCCACTCTAAGGCCTCATGCGCACGATTGTATAAGGGGCCTATTATACGGTTTCACAATTTGTGGCCATCTCAGAGCCCCCATAGAGGTCAATGCCACTGGGTCATGGTTTGGTGAGCAAACAGTGAACAAGCTACAATTCTGTAATGTAAATCCATGTATCACAGTCCTGCTGCTACTAACAACATTCACAAAGGTCTGATTACACATCTCTCCTGGGACAATACAGAGCACTGGCTGTGGTCTTTATGGTGACAGATTCCCTTTCAAAAATTGGCATAAAAAGGCTCCCTGGAGTGGTGATTATGTAGATGGTGTCTTTTATATGGAGTGGTGCTCTGGAAGACCCTTCCTCCAGGGAATTGCACATCTCTCCCGGGACAATACATAACACTGGCTGCACAGAGCACAGCAGTGTGAGGATCCAGTGCATTTGGAGAATGTGAAATCCTGGATTATAAATTCATATATCACAGTCCTGCTGCTACTAACAACATACAAAAAAGTCTGAATACACCTCTCTCCAGGGCCAATATATAACATGGGCTGCAGTCTTTATGATAACTAGTTCTGTAACTCTTGTTTTACCCTTTAGATCTATAACTCTTCATAGCTGAGGGTTTGTTTGTTACAATGTATTAGCACATGTCCCACTGTAATCCTGTGCCATGTATATAATATGTAATGTAGGGGCCACAGGAGGCCTTGGAGGACCACCCTAGTCCTGGACGTCATCCCTTCCCCACTCATTTGCCTCTGGCGCTGGGTAACATGTGGTTAATGCGGCGGCGGGCTCCCTGGCTTATGGGGGGTTATGAGACAGGATGCTGGCTGATTATTGGAGAATGGATCCGGTTCAGCGGCTGCAGTCAGGAATCAGTGCATGCAACAGCAGCTCCCAAAGAGATAAGGCCGCTTCCCCCGCCATCAGCAGTTTATGAATTATTGAAGATCTGTGCCCGAATATGAGGTCGTCCTGCTGTCTGTGTGCCAGGCGGATGGGATGATACCCCCATAAGCAGCAAGCGCCCTCCCTATAGTCCTGAGGCCATCCCCTAGTCATTACATGTGTGACCCCCATGCCATTCATGATCCATTATTACACAAATGTTTGGAAACTTTGTAATATTCCGTATTTAGATGAATTTATCAGCATTAACAAGATTTCTGGTTGCTGTCAGTGAATAACACATTCTTGTAATTTTCTAAAACTTGTGAAGACCGTCGCTGAGAATTTGTTACAGTTGCATATAGACAAGGTAGTCACCTGGGGAACAACCTGTGGTGTACTCCCGATGTATTTATGGAGGGTGCACCTGGACTGGTGGAGGGGGATTAAGGGACAGTGTCGCACTTTAAGGGGAGGAGGTTATTGCAGTGCACTTACCTCCCCCCCCCCCCCCCTCGTACAGTATTTAAAATAAACCTACCACTTGAAGTGGCAGGTTTCAGATGGAAATACCGAGCACCGGCTCAGGGTGAGCTGGTGGCGGAGCTTATTTTTGTTAGTGTTTTAAACCGCTGTATTGCGGTTTAAAACACTTTTTAAACTTTATAGCCGGCGCAGGGAGGTACGCGCTCAGCGCTTACCATGCGTGCGGCTACATAGGAAGTGAAGGAGAGACGCGCGCATGGTAAGCGCCGAGCGCGTACCTCCCTGCGCCGGCTATAAAGTTTAAAAAGTGTTTTAAACCGCAATACAGCGGTTTAAAACACTAACGAAAATAAGCTCCGGCACCAGCTCACCCTAAGCTGGTGCTCGGTATTTCCATCTGAAACCTGCCACTTCAAGTGGTAGGTTTCCTTTAAGGAGGAGCGAGCTCCTTCTTCTTCCTCTCTGGACTGCGGCACACACAAGAAGCAGTCCCTCCCTCCCTCCTTAAGTTAAGGATTGTTTACTGTTTTGAAATTCTGTGTTTTGTAGTTTTGAAGTCACAGCTGGCGGAAAAATGGTGATCGGAGATTGGTGCCTTGCTCGTTTGGCCGACTTGCCATCTGGGAGTCCAGATGGGCATAGGGCAGTCCCGAGCCGTTTTACCTTTGGATGAAGATGTTTCTATAAAGTGCCTACTGTTTTACATTTTATGTTTTTCAGAATTGTTAAATAATATATATAATAAAGCTGTGATCGGTTTTCCACCACCCAACACGAGCCTCGGTTTTAAGTGTTATGCACGTTTTACAATTATAAGTGGTTTTATGCATTCTAGCGTTGATGAAAAGTGCTGGTTTGCCAAATATTGGAAGTGGGGTAAGTTTGGCATTCCATCAGTCTGGACTTCATGCTTCTATATGTTGGGCTCTGTTCACATTCTGTTACACAGCAAGCAATGGTAAAATTAAGGACACCTTTAGGGCCCCTGAGGAGATCTGTTCTGTCTGAGATATGAGTCATGTATCTACAGTATAACGTGCAATAATGATACATTGTAACAAATTATTGAGACTGGAGATAGAGTTGAAAAGGCAAATAAAGATGATTGTATATGTGTAAAGAACATGCATAAAAAAGTATACATTGGATACAATTGTAACAAGATCAGGGTAACAAATTGTAACAAATTGCTGTAAGATCAGGGTCGGCTCTAGGCTTCAATAGGAGCCTGGGTGACAGAGCCTCAGTGGGCCCCTTTGCAGTGAACTAATGTGGCGGCATTTAAAAATTCAGAAACTACCGGTAAAACTGTTTCCTGTTCCCTAAAATTTTCCCTAATTTATCATACCAAACAGCCCCCTCATGGTTATTTTATATACAGCCTATGGATTCATTAAATACAGCCCTCAGCACGATGGTTTCCTTAAAGGGAACCTGTCACCAGGGACCTCATTTTCACTAAAGACAGATTGTAAAAGCCCATGACACCTGCAGTGCACAGCTGCCTCTCTGCCTTTTCTATGCATTTGCATTACTATATAATTGTGTGTTATAACTTACTCTTGCATCCTGACAAAATCCTGGGGTAGTCACAGGGGCTGGGCTTTGGTTTGCATGCATTTCAAAAAACAACATGTGACTTGTCTGAGCTGTAAGCTGTCTCCATGTTTGTGCTCCTGTACAGATTGTCCCTCCCCCACTGATGTCAGCTCACAAGCTCTGAGAAGGAGCAGGAGGTGGAGCTGTACAGGAGCACAAAGGTGGGGGCCAAGCTCTGAGGAGGGAGTAACAGACAAGTCACATGTTGTTTTTTGAAATGCATCCAAACCAAAGTCCAACCCCTGTGACTACCCCAGGATTTTGTCATGGAGCAAGAATAAGTTATAACACACAATTATATTGTAATGCAAATGCTTAGAAAAGGCAGAGAGGCCGATGTGCACTGCAGGTGTGATGGGCTTTTACAATCTGTCTTTAGTGAAAATGAGGTCCCTGGTGACAGGTTCCCTTTAAGTACAGCCTTATGTGGTCCCCCCAGCAGCTGTGGGCCCTGGCACTTGCCCAGGTATGCCCAGTGCTGGCGCCGGCTCTGTGTAATTAGTATCACCACTGTATTGTTCCTGAGACTGTGCAGATTCATGGAAAGCAAGCAGAGATGTGGAATGTAGCATTCTCTCATGATATCTCTCTGTCTTTTAACTCCACAGATTCGGGCAGGTTCCACCGTCTCCGCTGTGATGGACACTCCTGTAACCCTCCGGTGGGGAACCTTGCTCTGGGCCGGACACCGGTCACCCTCACCACCTGCGGCCAGAATGTCAGTGAACTCTACTGCTTCTACCCTGAGGTCCAGATCCACCGGACTCCGGTCTCCTGTAGCCAAAGCCAGTGCACGAAATGCAGCAAGACGCAGTCCGAGTACTGGCACCCCCCCTCCCACATGACGGACGACGTCTTCTCCAGCCCGGCTACATGGTGGCAGTCATCCCAGGGCGTCCTCCGGGAGGAGGTCAGGCTGGACTTTGAGACTGAGCTTTACCTGACGCATGTTATCATGGTGTTCAGGTCTCCACGGCCGGCAGCCATGGTCCTGGAGAGGTCCGCCGACCACGGGAAGACGTGGAGAGTTTATAAGTATTTTGCTACTAACTGTACGGCAACCTTTGGCCTTCAGGATGACCTGAATGAAGAGGGGTCAATGTGCACCTCCAGGTATTCGGACGCCTGGCCCTGTACAAGAGGAGAGGTGAGCAATGGAGGACCACCCTGCAGAGGAGCTGTATACATAAAATAGAATAAACTATTCTGAGAGACACGCTGACACTTGGGGGACAGGACAGGGGCACGCTGACACTTGGGGGACAGGACAGGGGCACGCTGACACTTGGGGGACAGGACAGGGGCACGCTGACACTTGGGGGGACAGGACAGGGACACGCTGACACTTGGGGAGACAGGACAGGGACACGCTGACACTTGGGGGGGACAGGACAGGGACACGCTGACACTTGGGGAGACAGGACAGGGACACGCTGACACTTGGGGAGACAGGACAGGGACACGCTGACACTTGGGGGGGACAGGGCAGGGACACGCTGACACTTGGGGAGACAGGACAGGGACACGCTGACACTTGGGGGGGACAGGACAGGGACACGCTGACACTTGGGGGACAGGACAGGGACACGCTGACACTTGGGGGGGACAGGACAGGGACACGCTGACACTTGGGGGGGACAGGACAGGGACACGCTGACACTTGGGGGGGACAGGACAGGGACACGCTGACACTTGGGGGGGACAGGACAGGGACACGCTGACACTTGGGGGGGACAGGACAGGGACACGCTGACACTTGGGGGGGACAGGACAGGGACACGCTGACACTTGGGGGGGACAGGACAGGGACACGCTGACACTTGGGGGGGACAGGACAGGGACACGCTGACACTTGGGGGGGACAGGACAGGGACACGCTGACACTTTGGGGAACAGGACAGGGACACGCTGACACTTTGGGGAACAGGACAGGGACACGCTGCCACTTTGGGGAACAGGACAGGGACACGCTGCCACTTTGGGGAACAGGACAGGGACACGCTGCCACTTTGGGGAACAGGACAGGGACACGCTGCCACTTTGGGGAACAGGACAGGGACACGCTGCCACTTTGGGGAACAGGACAGGGACACGCTGCCACTTTGGGGAACAGGACAGGGACACGCTGCCACTTTGGGGAACAGGACAGGGACACGCTGCCACTTTGGGGAACAGGACAGGGACACGCTGCCACTTTGGGGAACAGGACAGGGACACGCTGCCACTTTGGGGAACAGGACAGGGACACGCTGCCACTTTGGGGAACAGGACAGGGACACGCTGCCACTTTGGGGAACAGGACAGGGACACGCTGCCACTTTGGGGAACAGGACAGGGACACGCTGCCACTTTGGGGAACAGGACAGGGACACGCTGCCACTTTGGGGAACAGGACAGGGACACGCTGACACTTTGGGGAACAGGACAGGGACACGCTGACACTTTGGGGAACAGGACAGGGACACGCTGACACTTGGGAGGACAGGACAGGGACACACTTGCACTTGGGGGGACAGGGACACGCTGACACTTGGGGTACAGGACAGGGACACGCTGACACTTGGGGGGACAGGACAGGGACATGCTGATGCTTGGGGTACAGGACAGGGACACGCTGACACTTGGGGGAACGGGACAGAGACACGCTGACACTTGGGGGGGACAGGACAGGGACACGCTGACACTCGGGGGACAAGACTGGGACAGGACAGGGACACGCTGACACTTGGGGGAACGGGACAGGGACACGCTGACACTTGGGGGAACGGGACAGGGACACGCTGACACTTGGGGGAACGGGACAGGGACACGCTGACACTTGGGGGAACGGGACAGGGACACGCTGACACTTGGGGGAACGGGACAGGGACACGCTGACACTTGGGGGAACGGGACAGGGACACGCTGACACTTGGGGGAACGGGACAGGGACACGCTGACACTTGGGGGAACGGGACAGGGACACGCTGACACTTGGGGGGGACAGGACAGGGACACGCTGACACTTGGGGGAACGGGACAGGGACACGCTGACACTTGGGGGGGACAGGACAGGGACACGCTGACACTCGGGGGACAAGACTGGGACAGGACAGGGACACACTGACACTTGGGGGAACGGGACAGGGACACGCTGACACTTGGGGAACGGGACAGGGACACGCTGACACTCGGGGACCACAACCACTAAAGCCATTAACTGCACAGTGTTTGAGTATGTATGCAGTGAGCTCTCCCTAGTGTTGGCTGCCTTTTCACAGTTTTAATTTCTGACTGGCTATGCAGGAGATTTGGTGCTCTGTAACAGTAAACTAATGCTCCAACCCTTTGAAATATGTTTCATAAAGTAGCATGTGCAGAATATCTGGTCCACTTATCAGTTTTTTAAAACATTGATTGACATATTACCAGATTTCTATTAAAACAAATAGACGCAAATAAAAGGGGTCTTATTACATAAAGGGTTAAGCGCACATGAGAGCCCATCTGCCCCCCTCCACATAACAGAACCGCAGGGGTCCCCAGAGCCTCCGTCATCAGCGGTAGCCACACTTGTGTCAGCCGTGTTGGAATTACATTTTTTCCCCGACTGCTGCGGCATGGAGAATAGAATGGAGCGTCTCTACGGCACAGCAGGGTGAGCATCTCCTAACAGTGGGGGGGCCGGGACACTGCACTCTCACTGCTAGGGGGGATTGTAAGAAATGATCTTTAAATCATGACAGTTGACCGGACATGAATACAGTGACGCAAATCACGCTACATGTGTAGTCACAACACACAGCCGGGGGCCCGCACTGTGCCGAGGGGATCCTCCTCAATTACTGCTCCAATGACTTATTATATAGAATATACACTGCTCAAAGAACTACACAACAAAAACAACACAATGTAACTCCACGCCTGCTTATACTTGTAGGACGTGAAAGGCTGGGTGGCACTACTGGAAGTACGTCAGATTGGCTAAGGTGCTGGTCTATATATTTCAATACGATCTCTATCAGAGAGTCCCAGTATAAGACAAGTGGGTATTGGAACAGTTGATAGGAGCGCTGTGGTGCTCTAAATTCCTAGCGTGAGGGCATACAAAATGTAGAAAGATAAGAAAAGGAATGGCACTCACCGCGTTGTATCCTTCCAATGCAAATTTATTTGTGCATACTCACAATAAAGACAAGGAGTGTTGTTGCAGGTCGAGGGGAGGGGAGGACGCAGGGACTCAAAACATGACAAATAGGACCACTGTTTCGCGCGCTCGGCGCTTCATCTGGCTTGTCTGCTCACACACATGTAAAACATAGCGGGCATTTAAACCTGCTAACCACGTCTCCTTGAGACAGAAGTGTTCAGAAAAAGTACAGCTAAGAACGCTCTCCTACACTTCCAGAGTTACCATCCTGGATACGTTAAGAGAGCCGTTCCATACGGCCAGTTTGTACGAGTGTCCCGCATCAACAGTACAGAAGAGGGTTTTCTCACACAGTCCCAAGAGCTGAAAATCAGGCTCTTAGCAAGGGACTAACCGGAAATAATCATAGAAGAAGCATTTGAGAGAGCTAAAAAGAATAGGGAAATAATACGTAGTGGCAACAGAGCCCGCAAAAAACAAACAGGCAAAATAGATAATGAAAGATTTGTTTTCTCCTTTAATTTCTCACCCCAGGCCGAACTGGTTAAATCAGTTATTAGGTCCAACTGGCCCATAATAGAAGCAGATAGAGAACTTACCGAAGTAGCAGCCAGGGGCCCCCTGATAACATTTCGAAGGGGGAGAACCATTAAGTCGGAGTTAGTCAGGAGTGCGTTTAACCCCACCACCGATAACTGGCTAGAGACGAGCAGCCCTAAAGGCAACTACCCTTGCGGGAGTTGTAGCTATTGCACACAGTTTATAAAGACTAAAGAGATAAACTGTGGAGGCCAGATGGTGAAATTGAAACATCTCATAACATGTAAGACTGATCATGTGGTTTATGTGATCTTCTGTGACTGTGGTAATTTTTACATAGGAAAAACCATTAGAAGCCTAAACAGACGGTTCTATGAACATATCAGGTCCCTAAGGACAGGTTTGGGAGCACCCAGACTAATAGAGCACATAAAAACACAGCACAATTCTGACCCTAAGACCCTAAGATTTGCCGGTCTAGAACGAGTACCTGTTTTGAGAGGAGGTGGCGACAGACAGCGCCTCCTATTACAAAAAGAGGCTAAATGGATTCTGCGCACAGGAGCCTTAGGTCCCCTGGGACTAAATGATAAATTAGACATGAGTGTATTTATTTAATATGGTCCAGAATATGTACTTTTACGCCCACAAAATACATGTACCAACAATCTCGATTCCCAACTAAAAAGAAACTAAGTTAAGAAACAATAATAATACCAAAGGAGGCATATAGGACAACAATCTATCCCAAACACAGACAGAGGACTGTTTGTTGGGAATCAAATGACAACAATCTTTATTATAAATATTTACAGCAATCAAGACACATAATATTAAAAACGTAAAAAATATTCCACAAGACACAAAAGAGTGTGATGGTGGTCCAAAAAGTCAATCAATGTAAACGCATCTCCACTATAATGGCCCAAATAAATATGCCAAGTTATCTACAAATTCGTATTACCCACCCGGGCATGACATGATGAAAAAACAACAGGAGAGAGGCTTGACCACCACCACAGCACCCCGACGCACGTTTCGCCGTCACTTCTTCCTGGGGGTGTGAGAAGAAGTGACGGCGAAACGTGCGTCGGGGTGCTGTGGTGGTGGTCAAGCCTCTCTCCTGTTGTTTTTTCATCATGTCATGCCCGGGTGGGTAATACGAATTTGTAGATAACTTGGCATATTTATTTGGGCCATTATAGTGGAGATGCGTTTACATTGATTGACTTTTTGGACCACCATCACACTCTTTTGTGTCTTGTGGAATATTTTATACGTTTTTAATATTGTGTGTCTTGATTGCTGTAAATATTTATAATAAAGATTGTTGTCATTTGATTCCCAACAAACAGTCCTCTGTCTGTGTTTGGGATAGATTGTTGTCCTATATGCCTCCTTTGGTATTATTATTGTGGTCTTGGTGTTAGGATCTATACAGGAATAGGGTCATCTGATTGGTATTCATTAAGTTAAGAAACATTACCAATTGTAACATTATGTAATTCCACTGCGTATTTGTATACACAGCTATTTTTTTCCCCAATACGAGATATAACTTCAAGATTCTGGGGCAAAAATTAGCACTGGTTCCCATGTCCATTCTGACATGAGGTACTAATGGTAAAAAGTTTTTAAATACAGGTCATTTTTGTCTTGCTACCCACTCAGCCCCTTTCCTCAAATATATTTCAAGCGCATGCCGCGCTATACTCCCATTGTTGAATAATGCCGTTAGATTGTTTCAGCTGTAACCACAGCAACACTTTCTACCCCTTTGGTCGTGCGCCTATTCCGGCGCAGCCTGCGACTGGTCCCCGCCTCTCCGGCTGGCGTCGCTGGGGGGGCGTGTCATGTGACAGCTGACCCGTTGCGATGACGATGCGGATGCTGCGCAGCACGCCCCGTCCATACCGATGTAGGTTGGATGAGAGCGGACCACAGCGCATCCTAGCTACCGGTGAGTGCATTGACTTGCAGGGTATATTTAATGTACATAGGCATTGATCTCTACATGTACTGGGAGTTGTGTAACTCGTGGAAGAACCAATAGAAAGCAATTCCTGTTTCAGGGGGCGTGGTTAGCAGGTTTAAATGCCCGCTATGTTTTACATGTGTGTGAGCAGACAAGCCAGATGAAGCGCCGAGCGCGCGAAACAGTGGTCCTATTTGTCATGTTTTGAGTCCCTGCGTCCTCCCCTCCCCTTGACCTGCAACAACACTCCTTGTCTTTATTGTGAGTATGCACAAATAAATTTGCATTGGAAGGATACAACGCGGTGAGTGCCATTCCTTTTCTTATCTTTCTACAGTTTGTGACTCCACGCCTGTCACTTCTGTAAAATCATCCTGTCCAGTTATGACTCAACACTGATTGTCAATCAATTTTTTCTTCTGTGGTGCAGATGGAACAGACAACAGGTATAAAGGAGCGGTTCTGTATGTGGTGACCACAGACCACGTCTCTGTTCTCCTCTTTTTTGGCTGTTTTTTGGTTGCTTTTTGCCATTGCCCTTGCCTAAAGAATAATAAAGAATACTACACACAGGGGTGTCACAGTGCAGTGTAATATGATTATAACATAACTGACCTATACGTTTGTAGAATTAGGATTGCAGCTCTAGATGTGACAATACATTCTAATCTTTGCTCCTTCTTCCCCGCAGGTGATATTTCGAGCCTTGAATCCAGCGAATAAGATTGAGGATCCATATAGTCCGGAGGCACAAGACCTGCTGAAGATCACGAACCTGAGACTTTTGCTCTTAAAGAGACAGGAGTGTCCATGTCAGGCAGTGCCGGGGTTACAGGAGAAGCCGCATAGATTCGCTCACTACGCCATTTACGATCTCATCGTACGAGGAAGCTGTTTCTGCAATGGTCATGCGGAGGAGTGTGAACAGACGGGGAATGTGCCAGGAGCAGAAGCTGCTGTGAGTAGAAGGAACACCCATGTGTCAGTCCTTACTGTAGTTCTTGCCTTCTATTCCACCACCAGAATACTTTGCTGCTTTATAGTGAATTTCCAACAGCAATACAACTTGTGACCCAAGACGTTGCAAACATGAAAGTTGTGAAACTTTCTGATAGATTTTATGCATCCATTCCAGTCTGGTCATAGGATCTCTATTAGGTCATGAATGGAAACATTATAACTTTTTACAGCTATGGATTTGCTGCAAAGTATCCAGACAATAATAATAATGATAATAATAATAATAATCTTCTTTATACAGTGTCAGCAAATTATGTAGCGCTTTACAGATTCTGGGGAACATATACAAATAAAATAAGACAATATTGAGGGCCCTCGCAAGAGCTTACAGTCTATGAGGATGAAGGGGTGACACAAGAGCTTACAGTCTATGAGGATGAGGGGGGACACAAGAGCTTACTGTCTATGAGGATGAAGGGGTGACACAAGAGCTTACAGTCTATGAGGATGAGGGGGTGACACAAGAGCTTACAGTCTATGAGGATGAAGGGGTGACACAAGAGCTTACAGTCTATGAGGATGAGGGGGTGACACAAGAGCTTACAGTCTATGAGGATGAGGGGGACACACAAGAGCTTACAGTCTATGAGGATGAGGGGGTGACACAAGAGCTTACAGTCTATGAGGATGAGGGGGCGACACAAGAGCTTACAGTCTATGAGGATGAGGGGGTGACACAAGAGCTTACAGTCTATGAGGATGAAGGGGTGACACAAGAGCTTACAGTCTATGAGGATGAGGGGGGACACAAGAGCTTACAGTCTATGAGGATGAGGGGGACACAAGAGCTTACAGTCTATGAGGATGAGGGGGTGACACAAGAGCTTACAGTCTATGAGGATGAGGGGGACACAAGAGCTTACAGTCTATGAGGATGAGGGGGGCACAAGAGCTTACAGTCTATGAGGATGTGGGGGAGACACAAGAGCTTACAGTCTATGAGGATGAGGGGGACACAAGAGCTTACAGTCTATGAGGATGAGAGGTGACACAAGAGCTTACAGTCTATGAGGATGAGGGGGGGACACAAGAGCTTACAGTCTATGAGGATGAGGGGGTGACACAAGAGCTTACAGTCTATGAGGATGAGGGGTGACACAAGAGCTTACAGTCTATGAGGATGAGGGGGAGGACACAAGCGCTTACAGTCTATGAGGATGAGGGGGACACAAGAGCTTACAGTCTATGAGGATGAGGGGGACACAAGAGCTTACAGTCTATGAGGATGAGGGGTGACACAAGAGCTTACAGTCTATGAGGATGAGGGGGGACACAAGAGCTTACAGTCTATGAGGATGAGGGGGGACACAAGAGCTTACAGTCTATGAGGATGAGGGGTGACACAAGAGCTTACAGTCTATGAGGATGAGGTGGTGACACAAGAGCTTACAGTCTATGAGGATGAGGTGGTGACACAAGAGCTTACAGTCTATGAGGATGAGGGGGGACACAAGAGCTTACAGTCTATGAGGATGAGGGGGGACACAAGAGCTTACAGTCTATGAGGAAGAGGGGGGACACAAGAGCTTACAGTCTATGAGGATGAGGGGTTGACCGAAGAGCTTACAGTCTATGAGGATGAGGGGGGACACACGAGCTTACAGTCTATGAGGATGAGGGTCTTACACAAGAGCTTACAGTCTATGAGGATGAGGGGGTGACACAAGAGCTTACAGTCTATGAGGATGAGGGGGTGACACAAGAGCTTACAGTCTATGAGGATGAGGGTCTTACACAAGAGCTTACAGTCTATGAGGATGAGGGGGTGACACAAGAGCTTACAGTCTATGAGGATGAGGGGTTGACACAAGAGCTTACAGTCTATGAGGATGAGGGGGTGACACAAGAGCTTACAGTCTATGAGGATGAGGAGGTGACACAAGAGCTTACAGTCTATGAGGATGAGGGGGTGACACAAGAGCTTACAGTCTATGAGGATGAGGGGTTGACACAAGAGCTTACAGTCTATGAGGATGAGGGGGTGACACAAGAGCTTACAATCTATGAGGATGAGAGGTGACACAAGAGCTTACAGTCTATGAGGATGAGGGGGGCACAAGAGCTTACAGTCTATGAGGATGTGGGGGAGACAAGAGCTTACAGTCTATGAGGATGAGAGGTGACACAAGAGCTTACAGTCTATGAGGATGTGACACAAGAGCTTACAGTCTATGAGGATGAGGGGTGACACAAGAGCTTACAGTCTATGAGGATGAGGGGGACACAAGAGCTTACAGTCTATGAGGATGAGAGGTGACACAAGAGCTTACAGTCTATGAGGAAGAGGGGGGACACAAGAGCTTACAGTCTATGAGGATGAGGGGGTGACACAAGAGCTTACAGTCTATGAGGAAGAGGGGGGACACAAGAGCTTACAGTCTATGAGGATGAGGGGTGACACAAGAGCTTACAGTCTATGAGGATGAGGGGGAGGACACAAGCGCTTACAGTCTATGAGGATGAGGGGGACACAAGAGCTTACAGTCTATGAGGATGAGAGGTGACACAAGAGCTTACAGTCTATGAGGAAGAGGGGGGACACAAGAGCTTACAGTCTATGAGGATGAGGGGGTGACACAAGAGCTTACAGTCTATGAGGATGAGGGGTGACACAAGAGCTTACAGTCTATGAGGATGAGGGGGAGGACACAAGCGCTTACAGTCTATGAGGATGAGGGGGACACAAGAGCTTACAGTCTATGAGGATGAGGGGTGACACAAGAGCTTACAGTCTATGAGGATGAGGGGGGACACAAGAGCTTACAGTCTATGAGGATGAGGGGGGACACAAGAGCTTACAGTCTATGAGGATGAGGGGTGACACAAGAGCTTACAGTCTATGAGGATGAGGTGGTGACACAAGAGCTTACAGTCTATGAGGATGAGGTGGTGACACAAGAGCTTACAGTCTATGAGGATGAGGGGGGACACAAGAGCTTACAGTCTATGAGGATGAGGGGGGACACAAGAGCTTACAGTCTATGAGGAAGAGGGGGGACACACGAGCTTACAGTCTATGAGGAAGAGGGGGGACACACGAGCTTACAGTCTATGAGGATGAGGGGTTGACCGAAGAGCTTACAGTCTATGAGGATGAGGGGGGACACACGAGCTTACAGTCTATGAGGATGAGGGTCTTACACAAGAGCTTACAGTCTATGAGGATGAGGGTCTTACACAAGAGCTTACAGTCTATGAGGATGAGGGGGTGACACAAGAGCTTACAGTCTATGAGGATGAGGGTCTTACACAAGAGCTTACAGTCTATGAGGATGAGGGGGTGACACAAGAGCTTACAGTCTATGAGGATGAGGGGTTGACACAAGAGCTTACAGTCTATGAGGATGAGGGGGTGACACAAGAGCTTACAGTCTATGAGGATGAGGAGGTGACACAAGAGCTTACAGTCTATGAGGATGAGGGGGTGACACAAGAGCTTACAGTCTATGAGGATGAGGGGGTGACACAAGAGCTTACAATCTATGAGGATGAGGGGTTGACACAAGAGCTTACAGTCTATGAGGATGAGGGGGTGACACAGGAGCTTACAGTCTATGAGGATGAGGGGGTGACACAAGAGCTTACAGTCTATGACAGTGATGGCGAACCTATGGCACGGGTGCCAGAGGTGGCACTCAGAGCCCTCTGTGGGCACTCAGGGCATCACCAGAGATGACTCCAGGTATCTTCCTGAAGTCCCAGATAGCCCAGGACTTGCTGTGCGTCAGCGCTATCTGGGACTACTGCAGGAGTGGGAAGGTGTGGACAGATCTGGATTATCATTGTAGCTCCTGCTCCGGCCCTGACAATTCTTCCTGTTTATGGGACCCTGGAGGGAAGCTACAATGATCATCCAAGTTTCTTCTATTTTCTGCATTATTGGTGCCTCAGGTGGTGGTAGCAATGAAAACTGTGACATAGAAGGGAGTATAAGTCACAAATTAAATTTCTGCGCTGGCACTTAGCGATAAGTAAATGGGACTTGGTTGTAGTTTGGGCACCCGGTCTCTAAAAGGTTCGCCATCACTGGTCTATGATGTTGTGAGCTGTACATTTTACTTGCACTGATACAATGTAACAAACTATTTGTTACCTGGGTTAACTAGAAAACACCTTTGAGTATTTTATCTACTGACTGCAATCAGAGATCCTACACACGGTAGAAAGTTACAGAACATATTTATAGATGGCTTCATGAACCATGCAGAGAGGAGGAATACGTAGTGGCACGGGGTTGCGGTAAAAGGATTTCCCAATTTTCCATTATTCCTGGATTTTACGCTCACAGATCAGGAAGTGGCGGTCTTGTTATTTTTCGGTTAGGTTCGCCCCCTCACATAATTGGGAATAACCCGCCCAGTGTTGTTATTACCCGAATAGTGTCCCACTCAGTGAGCATGAGGCCCTGGGGGGATGCTGGCACCACCTGACCTCCACAGTGCAGGGGTAGTGGCTCTACTAACCCCTCACCCCACCCCATAGATACCACCCAGCTGGCAGCGTTCCAGGAGGGTTGTGAACCAGCCCGAGCTGCAGCCATCGCAACACTGGGTTCAGCAAAATGTTACACAGACATGAAGTGAGGGGCTGAGTGTGTGGTGACATCCCGGCACTGTGTTATGGGGGTGCTGGGATATCCCACCCTATATGATATAGGGGATAGTGACCAGCACTGAGAAGTACTCATGTATATATCACCAGAGTCCTTGGTGTCCTCTGCGTTTTGGAGTGGGTGTTATTTCTCCACTTAGTCCCTGAGTCACATTTGGCAGGTGTCATTTACCTCGGACTCAATATGGTCCCTGGTCATTCCTGTCTGGGAGGGTATCCTGCAACTATGTGATGGCACTGCTTGGTCCTCCGGTCACGTCTGGTGGGGCGGGTGTCAGGTTCCCAGGTAATGTCTGGTGTGGCGGGTGTCAGGTTCCCGGGTAATGTCTGGTGGGGCAGGTGTCAGGTTCCCGGGTAATGTCTGGTGTGGCGGGTGTCAGGTTCCCGGGTAATGTCTGGTGGGGCAGGTGTCAGGTTCCCGGGTAATGTCTGGTGGGGCGGGGGTCAGGTTCCCGGGTAATGTCTGGTGGGGCAGGTGTCAGGTTCCCGGGTAATGTCTGGTGGGGCGGGTGTCAGGTTCCTGGTAATGTCTGGTGGGGCGGGTGTCAGGTTCCCGGGTAATGTCTGGTGGGGCGGGTGTCAGGTTCCCGGGTAATGTCTGGTGGGGCGGGTGTCAGGTTCCTGGTAATGTCTGGTGGGGCAGGTGTCAGGTTCCCGGGTAATGTCTGGTGGGGCGGGTGTCAGGTTCCTGGTAATGTCTGGTGGGGCAGGTGTCAGGTTCCCGGGTAATGTCTGGTGGGGCGGGTGTCAGGTTCCTGGTAATGTCTGGTGGGGCGGGTGTCAGGTTCCCGGGTAATGTCTGGTGGGGCGGGTGTCAGGTTCCTGGTAATGTCTGGTGGGGCAGGTGTCAGGTTCCCGGGTAATGTCTGGTGGGGCGGGTGTCAGGTTCCTGGTAATGTCTGGTGGGGCAGGTGTCAGGTTCCCGGGTAATGTCTGGTGTGGCGGGTGTCAGGTTCCCGGGTAATGTCTGGTGTGGCGGGTGTCAGGTTCCTGGTAATGTCTGGTGGGGCGGGTGTCAGGTTCCTGGTAATGTCTGGTGTGGCGGGTGTCAGGTTCCTGGTAATGTCTGGTGGGGTGGGTGTCAGTTCCTGGTAATGTCTGGTGGAGCGGGTCTCAGTTCCTGGTAATGTCTGGTGGGGCGGGTGTCAGGTTCCCGGGTAATGTCTGGTGGGGCGGGTGTCAGGTTCCCGGGTAATGTCTGGTGGGGCGGGTGTCAGGTTCCTGGTAATGTCTGGTGGGGCGGGTGTCAGGTTCCCAGGTAATGTCTGGTGTGGCGGGTGTCAGGTTCCCGGGTAATGTCTGGTGTGGCGGGTGTCAGGTTCCTGGTAATGTCTGGTGGGGCGGGTGTCAGGTTCCTGGTAATGTCTGGTGGGGCGGGTGTCAGGTTCCTGGTAATGTCTGGTGTGGCGGGTGTCAGGTTCCTGGTAATGTCTGGTGGGGCGGGTGTCAGGTTCCTAGGTAATGTATGGTGTGGCGGGTGTCAGGTTCCTGGTAATGTCTGGTGTGGCGGGTGTCAGGTTCCCGGATAATGTCTGGTGGGGCGGGTGTCAGGTTCCTGGTAATGTCTGGTGGGGCGGGGGTCAGGTTTCCAGGTAATGTCTGGTGAAGCGGGGGTCAGGTTTCCAGGTAATGTCTGGTGGGGCGGGGGCAGGTACTCGTGTAATGTCTGGTGAAGCGGGGGTCAGGTTTCCATGCCACGTCTCCACATGGTCCCTGGGTCTCTTCTGGTTGGATGGTGTCATGTCTCAAGGCCGTGTGTGTCTTTGTGGTCCTCTGGTCATGCCTGTCCTTGGGTCACATCTGGCAGGGTGGGTATCTGGTCTCCAGGCTGTACTTAGTCCCTGGGTCACTTTTGGCAGGACGGGTGTCATGTCTCCAGGCTGTGGCCCAGCTTTGTCCCTGGGTCACCTGAGGTAAATCCTGTTTTTGCACAGAGAGATTTCTTAGTGGATTTAATCACATTCCTCCTATAACCCTCCTCCGATTCCAACAGTTCCCTCCTGTCCAAACATCTTGTCCAACATGTGCCTTCCCCCTGATAATCCCCGGCAGAGTCTCCAAACTATCTGATCTCTGCGGTGCCAGGCTGGGTGACCTCCAGGCATGGTGCGGCTCTGCTCATCAAAGACCAGCTGGATGGAGGGGAAAAAGATAGAAAACATCCCAGACGGTGACAGCCCAGGGGAGGGGCCCGCATGGAGGGATGCAGAGCCCCCCTTATCCCATAGCTGTCAAGCTGAGGGACATTGACAGATGATAGAAAAGCCTGACCCACATATTCTGCCTAATATGAAGGGGTGTAGTGCTGTGTGATGTTAGATACAGCAATGTAGGGCAGTGTCACACAGTACCAAGCAGGATAGAGTTACACGGATTAGATATAGAAGTTTAGTAGACTGTATCACACATGATAGCAGTAGATACAGTAAAAAAAACCATATAGTTATAATAAAATATTATAATTATGAGTAGACAGAACTTTCTAATTTGTCTTCTCAGGTCCATGGAAAATGTGTGTGCCAACATAACACGGCTGGGGATCACTGTGAGAGGTGCGCCCCCATGTACAACGACCAACCATGGAGGCCGGGGGACGGCAAAACTGGAGACCCCAATGAGTGCAGACGTAAGTCTAAGGAAACATTAAACTCTAGAGATGGATAGATCCAATCCCAAGTACATCTCGGGCTCAGTGATGACTCCTCTTCCTCTGCTGTCTCCATGTCTTAGGCTGTCGCTGTCACAATCACGCTGTCAGCTGTCACTTTGATCACAATGTCTGGCTTTCCTCTGGAGAGAAGAGCGGAGGAGTGTGTGAGAAGTGCCAGCACAACACGGAGGGGTCCCGCTGCCATAGGTGCCAGGCAGGCTACTACAGGGACCCCTCTGTGCCCATCAGCTCCCCAATGGCCTGCAAAGGTAAGAGTGAGAATACAACAGAAAGAAGATCCGAGTTACTGAAAGGACAAGATGCCCAAGGACCAAAACGTGAAGTTCTCAAAAAGCTAATTATGGGGGTCCCCTCACCCACAACCAGCTATATGCTATATTGGCCTTGTGATGGACCTTAGTGGAAGACCATGGTATCTCTGGAGGACCATGCTGTCATCCTCCAGTGTCTGTGTTACTTGGGTAGCTACTACATTATTTGGCCTTAGTGATGTGACTATGTCTTCGCTTTTCAGCCCATACAGTACAATGGGTGGTCACCATTCCTCTTCCTGAAGCCCCTCGATGACTCTTTAGTGTCAACTGTGGCTACTCTAGGGTGCCGCACCCCGAACAATTAGGTAAACTATAACACATGGCTGAGAGCCCTTTAACACATGAGATGCATTGCTGAGCAATTTATTTTTGCGTCTTGTGCCAGGAAATAAGTCCATAAAAATGCACAAACCTGCCAGCTCAGATGCCACGTACCCACAGACACAAAGGAGAAGGAGATAAAAGACGGCCGTCCGCCCGCCACACACCTGCCCCGCAGCCGCAGCATAACACCGGATTCCTGGGTTTTGATATAGTGTGATATGATTGATTTGGAGCTGGGATTTTCGCTTAGAGCCGGGCATTACTCCTCACGGGGGCCGTAATGCCAGCCCATTGTTCCACTAAGCCTCTGTCTCCTTCTGTGATACATCTGGGGCATTAGCAGTGTTCATTCAATTATATCTTGGCTTTTTTTTCTAGTCCCGTAATCCAGCGTGCCTGTGTATGCAAAGCACAGCTGGGAGCGGGCGAGGAGGAACCCCGGCTATGTAAATAACTGGATTGTGCTTAGCCAACCTCATGCCAGGGAAGAGTTAAAGGGACACATCCCAAAGTTTAATAGGATACTTCTCTTATATACAAGAATATAACTACTATAATACTGCCCCCTATGTACAAGAATAACAAAAATTTACTTACCCCGAAATTTTCTTTTCCTGGAGTCCAGGGGCAGCACACACAAATGGGTTTTAGTCCTCTAGAACCAATCAGATAGAGACAGGTTACCAAGCAGTACACATGTATTCAATTAACTAGTTAAGGAGCCCTATAAGAGGGAGGAGGAACTAGGAGACAGTGTATTATTATAAAGCAATATAAATAAGGGAGGGAAGCATGTGCTGCCCCTGGACTCCAGGAAAAGAAAATTTCGGGGTAAGTAAATTTTTGTTTTCCTGATCGTCTCAGGGGCAGCACACACAAATGGGATTTGTAAAGCAGTACCGAAAAATTCTATGGGTGGGCCACATGTTTGTAACTTAAGCACTGCTCTGCCAAAGAGTGCCCTCTGCTTAAGAGATAGTCTAGCCTATAATATTTGACAAAGGTTAAAGATGACGACCATGTTGTGGCCTTGTCCACTTTGTCCATGATATAACTCTGTTGAAGAGGTAGCTGTAGGCTGTATAGAAGGAATCCTTATCTCTGAGAAGGATCTTGATAGCATGTATACTGTAGTGTTCTTCTATGGTGGCCTTAGACCACCTGGTTATAGTGACAACTTGCCCTTTGCCCAGTTATTGGGAGCACTGGAATAGGAGGCACAAAAAAATAACGGAAGATCATTTTTTAAGGGAAGACATCAAGAACTGCTATTCTTAAATCTTGATTGTGGAGACTTCATTAATCCTAACAAGAGGTTTGTAGATAAAAGGAAGCATAATTTTTTTTTTTTTTTGGAAAAAAATCTGGCATTGATACCCAGATGAGGAAGTCATCTCAATTTTTGAAGTATGGATCTTAGATTAATGGATCCTGTAGTTCAATAACCCGCCTGGCTGCGGTGATGGCGGTCTGAAGAATACTTTAAAGGTAAGGGACCTTTATGTAACAGTTCTGATAGGACCCTGTATAGGGCTGAGAAGACAACCGATAGCGCCTTACAGGAAGGACAGCAGAAGAATTATTATTATTATTAATTTGAAGAAGATATGCAGTAGATGCCATTGTTGAGAATTTGATTGAGATTTAGTCGAGATTTTTTTTTTTTTTTTTTAAGATATCTGGATCAAAGTTGATGAAGATTTGAGCCTCTTTCATACTCCGTTAGTCTTTTCACCATGGGCAGTCTGTAGGGTAATAGTGACCCCAGGATATGATCGCTGTTGTGACATGATCACTGCATCAGCCTCCAGGCAATTAGCTGCCGAGTGTGTGGATGAGGATGGTGTACGCTCTTTTTGGAGAGCAGGTCCCCTGTTGCTGGCAACTTACAGTACCTCCCTTTTGACAGCGACTGTGGCAGGCCCTGTGGAGCCAACGAGGCGGGAAGACATAGTCTTTGTCCTTACCTCTTCTGAAACTGTTCAGAACATTTGGACCAAGGGAGTAGGAAAGCAACATGTACACCAGAGCCTGGTTCCACTTAAAAAGGAAGTCCGTCAATTGCCAATGTATGGCTGAAATGACTTACATTTTTGGTAGTTTTGAATTTCCGCATGACGCTATGGCATCTGGATAGGGAAAAACCTCATTTGACCATTACACCATTATAACTGATGAGTTGAGACTCCATTCTTTCGGGTGGCATGGCTCACAGCCCAGAATATCCGCAGTGGTGTTCTATAATCTTTCAATGTGACCTGCAGAAGATCTTCTGTCTGTGCCATCATCCTTACATTAGCGGGCTAAGTGATAGCTTTTCAAGCCTACCGCTTGCTCAGAGAATATGGTCAGTCCGTTGTCTAACTGGACTGGGTGATGACAGTGGAGAAGGTACTGAAAGTGGAGAAAAGGGCTTTACTGCCCTAAAGTTCTTTTAGGATTTTGAGATTCATCAGCTTGTTTGCTCCACTTCTTCTTAGTCCATAGATGACTAACATGGGCACCCCAACCCTCAGAGGAGGCATCTGATGCAAGTCCCTATCGGAGATAGGAGACCAGAGTATTTTGGATGATTGAGTTTGAGATTCCTACCGTCTTTTCTGGTGTTTGAAGAGCCCTTTATAGGCTTGAGAGGAATGTCGTGTCCCTTGTTCCACTTTGTCTGAAGATCAATCTCTGGATGGCCCCCACTTATTCTGGGGTTACATTCACCAATTGAGGTGTTTATTTAAGAAGCTCAAACCTCGTGACTGACGGGACACAAAGCAAGATTTCTTTGCATTAAACACGAATCTCAGAATCTGACACAATTGGAGAAACTTCTAAAACATGGGATTGGAGTAGAGGTTCTGAGGAAGCTCTTATCAGCCGGCTGTCTGGATACTCCACCATTGTGATACCCTGATCCTCAGGGCTGCCATGAAAAACCACTGCCAATAAAGAAAAAACTGGAGATGCAATCTTTTGGATCTGGTTTGAATCGCTACATTACTATCCCCTGTGAGTAGACAGGGAACATTGAGGCTACAGTGTGACTAGATAGTCCTCTTTAATTAGAAGAGCCCCTGCAGACTGGATCGCTTTAATCCTGAATTTGACCCCTCTTTATTTATTTATTTTTTTGAATGCTGAGAGAAAAAAATGAGGGTCTATACAAAAAATATGACGTCAGCTGGTAGAGTTCTCTGGACACTGAGGTGCAGCCTCCTGTGATGACTGATGTCCCCAGTTGTCTGATGGTAGTTCTTGACTACTGAGAGTAATACTTCTGAGGTCTTCCTCCCCACCTCGTGTATGTGGGGCTCGGCGTCACATGACAGTAGGACTGGTAATAGGTCATCTTCTCCTGGAAGAGAAAGCGTCTTCTTGCTTAGCCAGAGACTTCTGCTGCCTCCTAAAGACTCCGCTATGGACTGTGGAGCTTCACTCCCTGACCTTCACTTCAGCTTTCCAGGATCATGGACATGGATTCTGGCTGGAACAGGAGGCTTCAGAAGTTGTTCTTAAAAACACCATTTCCATCCTATTACCTGACTCATAAGGCTCTTCTGGCCGTACTGGCGAGGGTAAATGACTTACAGGAGAGCCTCGCCGTATCCAGGTGAGTATCAGGGATCATCTGTAGCACTTGATGAGATGCAATCTTTTCAGTATTCATCTAATACACCAGAACAATTCGCTCAGCCCGAGCCACTTGGGGCAGAGGGCAGGGAGACTTTACACAGCAGCAGAGGCAGTAGATGACTTCTTCAGTACAGAGACTGCTTTATGGACTAGGGAACACCGATTCTTCAGCGGGAACATCGCTTTGTGAGGTGCCTTAGTAACAGGAGGATCCTTAATTATAAGAGATTTGACTTTTCAATGTACATCTTTGAATGTAGGCTCAGGTTATATTTATAATCCACTCCTCTAGGATGGGGTGTCCCTACTAGGATTGTTTAACGTCCTCATAAAGACTGAACTTTATCCTTGTGTAACATAATATTCATCATTATCAGATTCCCCAGAACAAGACCCCTCTTCAGAGCTCTATGGTGACTTCAGAGGCCGCTGCCCCTTGCACCATGATATAGATCCACTAGAAATGTCCTCTGTTAGATGTGTGAATCAGGACTAATAAGCTGTTAGTTTGCATTATCAGGAGGTGCAGAGACTAGGCTTAGCTTAGAGAAGGTTTCTTGCTGAGCTCCTGTGAGGCGACATCTGCTATAAAACAGAACAAAACAAGGGTTAATCACCCGTTCTGACCAGGCATTTCTAGCACTAATGCAAGCAGAGAGTGCACATAATATCGCCATTACGTATCCACACAGGAGACTGTGACCGGGGGTGCATGATAACAGCGCCCTGCTATACATCCGACCCAGGAGCGGAGGTACTGTGAGACAGAAGTGCCTATATATAGCATTTATACATCTAATATTAGCAGATGCACTAATCCATAGTGTATAATAACATCCAACATAGGGGCTGCGGCACTATGTGCATAGATCATATATCTTACACATCTAATAGCAGCTGATGCACTATGACACAGGGAGTGCATAATAATAACACCATGCTATACATGTAATATGGGGGATGAGACCCTATGTAACAGAAGTGCATTACATCATAGATTTTTATGCATCATATAAATCCAATACAGGAGCTGAGGCCTTATCAAAGGAAGCTGGGATTCCCAGCCAGTCTCCCATTCCGGCACCTGCCAGGCCTGGAGCTGCTTAGCAGCAGTGATCTGACGAGAGAAAGCACATATAGGTTAGAATGGCTGTGGAGTGTAACATAACATAACATCCTGTACATGTAATATAGTAGCTAGGGGTAACCAGCGAGTGCATAACATAGCATCCTATATGTATAATATAGCAGCTAGAGGCAACCAGCAAATGTATCATAACACAACATAGCATCCTATATGTATAATATAGCAGCAAGAGGCAACCAGCAAATGTATCATAACACAACATAGCATCCTATATGTATAATATAGCAGCTAGAGGCAACCAGCAAATGTATCATAACACAACATAGCATCCTATATGTATAATATAGCAGCTAGAGGCAACCAGCAAATGTATCATAACACAACATAGCATCCTATATGTATAATATAGCAGCTAGAGGCAACCAGCAAATGTATCATAACACAACATAGCATCCTATATGTATAATATAGCAGCAAGAGGCAACCAGCAAATGTATCATAACACAACATAGCATCCTATATGTATAATATAGCAGCTAGCATAGCATTCTATATGAGTAATATAGTAGCCGGAGGCATGATGTAACAGCGAGTTGTACATATAACCTTATACATTTGATACACGCGCTGCAGCACTATAAAGCAGCGAGTGCCTATAACATTGCATTAGGACACAGCCCTCCTATATATATCCTGCAGAGGTATACAAACCCATATAGGAGCTGCAGCACTGTGTAGCAGGGAGTGCAGGGCCTGGACAGCAGTAATCAGCGCAGTGTGAATACACACCAGGGAGCATGAGCATAACAGGAGCCATTTCTTACCTCAGTAAGCAGAGGGCCGCGTTGCTGGAAGAGAGCAATCTGCATATTGTGGCGCCGGAACTTCAAACTCCAGACGCCGATTGTGTCACCTCCGGTCCTCAGCCAAAACTCCCTGGCGCCAGAAAGGGAACACCACATCCGGTGCTGTAATCATGGCATCACACAGGCCCGGCCTGCCCCATATGTACAAGAATATAACTGCTATAATACTGCCCCCTATGTACAAGAATAGAACTACTATAATACTGCCCCCTATGTACAAGAATATAACTGCTATAATACTGCCCCATATGTACAAGAATATAACTGCTATAATACTGCCCCCTATGTACAAGAATAGAACTACTATAATACTGCCCCCTATGTACAGGAATAGAACTACTATAATACTGCCCCCTATGTACAAGAATATAACTGCTATAATACTGCCCCCTATGTACAAGAATATAACTACTATAATACTGCCCCCTATGTACAAGAATATAACTGCTATAATACTGCCCCCTATGTACAAGAATATAACTGCTATAATACTGCCCCCTATGTACAAGAATATAACTGCTATAATACTGCCCCCTATGTACAAGAATATAACTACTATAATACTGCCCCCTATGTACAGGAATATAACTACTATAATACTGCCCCCTATGTACAGGAATATAACTACTATAATACTGCCCCCTATGTACAAGAATATAACTACTATAATACTGCCCCCTATGTACAGGAATATAACTACTATAATACTGCCCCCTATGTACAAGAATATAACTGCTATAATACTGCCCCCTATGTACAAGAATATAACTGCTATAATACTGCCCCCTATGTTCAAGAATATAACTACTATAATACTGCCCCCTATGTTCAAGAATATAACTACTATAATACTGCCCCCTATGTACAAGAATATAACTGCTATAATACTGCCCCCTATGTACAAGAATATAACTGCTATAATACTGCCCCCTATGTTCAAGAATATAACTACTATAATACTGCCCCCTATGTACAAGAATATAACTACTATAATACTGCCCCTATGTAGAAGAATATATCTACTATAATACTGCCCCCTATGTACAAGAATATATCTACTATAATACTGCCCCCTATGTACAAGAATATAACTACTATAATACTGCCCCCTATGTACAAGAATATAACTACTATAATACTGCCCCCTATGTACAAGAATATAACTGCTATAATACTGCCCCCTATGTACAAGAATATAACTACTATAATACTGCCCCCTATGTACAGGAATATAACTACTATAATACTGCTCCCTATGTACAAGAATATAACTACTATAATACTGCCCTCTATGTACAAGAATATAACTACTATAATACTGCCCCCTATGTACAGGAATATAACTACTATAATACTGCCCCATATGTACAAGAATATAACTGCTATAATACTGCCCCCTATGTACAAGAATAGAACTACTATAATACTGCCCCCTATGTACAAGAATATAACTACTATAATACTGCCCCCTATGTACAAGAATATAACTGCTATAATACTGCCCCCTATGTACAAGAATATAACTGCTATAATACTGCCCCCCTATGTACAAGAATATATCTACTACAATACTGCCCCCTATGTACAAGAATATAACTACTATAATACTGCCCCCTATGTACAAGAATATAACTACTATAATACTGCCCCCTATGTACAAGAATATAACTACTATAATACTGCCCCTATGTACAAGAATATAACTACTATAATACTGTCCCCCATGTACAAGAATATAACTACTATAATACTGCCCCTATGTACAAGAATATAACTACTATAATACTGCCCCCTATGTACAAGAATATAACTACTATAATACTGCCCCCTATGTACAAGAATATAACTACTATAATACTGCCCCTATGTACAAGAATATAACTACTATAATACTGCCCCCTATGTACAAGAATATAACTACTATAATACTGCCCCCTATGTACAAGAATATAACTACTATAATACTGCCCTCTATGTACAAGAATATAACTACTATAATACTGCCTCCTATGTACAGGAATATAACTACTATAATACTGCCCCCCTATGTACAAGAATATAACTACTATAATACTGCCCCCTATGTACAAGAATATAACTACTATAATTCTGCCTCCTATGTACAGGAATATAACTACTATAATACTGCCCCCTATGTACAAGAATATAACTGCTATAATACTGCCCCCTATGTACAAGAATATAACTGCTATAATACTGCCCCCTATGTTCAAGAATATAACTGCTATAATACTGCCAACCTATGTACAGGAATATAACTGCTATTATACTGCCCCCTATGTACAAGAATATAACTGCTATAATACTGCCCCCCTATGTACAAGAATATATCTACTACAATACTGCCCCCTATGTACAAGAATATAACTACTATAATACTGCCCCTATGTAGAAGAATATATCTACTATAATACTGCCCCCTATGTACAAAAATATAACTACTATAATACTGCCCCCTATGTACTAGAATATAACTTCTGTAATACTGCCCCCTATGTACAAGAATATAACTACTATAATACTGCCCCCTATGTACAAGAATATAACTTCTATAATACTGCCCCCTATGTACAAGAATATAACTACTATAATACTGCCCCCTATGTACAAGAATATAACTTCTATAATACTGCCCCCTATGTACAAGAATATAACTACTATAATACTGCCCCCTATGTACAAGAATATAACTACTATAATACTGCCCCCTATGTACAAGAATATAACTACTATAATACTGCCCCTATGTACAAGAATATAACTACTATAATACTGCCCCTATGTACAAGAATATAACTACTATAATACTGCCCCTATGTACAAGAATATAACTACTATAATACTGCTCCCTATGTACAAGAATATAACTACTATAATACTGCCCCCTATGTACAAGAATATAACTACTATAATACTGCCCCCTATGTACAGGAATATAACTACTATAATACTGCCCCCTATGTACAGGAATATAACTACTATAATACTGCCCCCTATGTACAGGAATATAACTACTATAATACTGCCCCTATGTAGAAGAATATATCTACTATAATACTGCCCCCTATGTACAAAAATATAACTACTATAATACTGCCCCCTATGTACTAGAATATAACTTCTGTAATACTGCCCCCTATGTACTAGAATATAACTTCTGTAATACTGCCCCCTATGTACAAGAATATAACTACTATAATACTGCCCCCTATGTACAAGAATATAACTTCTATAATACTGCCCCCTATGTACAAGAATATAACTACTATAATACTGCCCCCTATGTACAAGAATATAACTTCTATAATACTGCCCCCTATGTACAAGAATATAACTACTATAATACTGCCCCCTATGTACAAGAATATAACTACTATAATACTGCCCCCTATGTACAAGAATATAACTTCTATAATACTGCCCCCTATGTACAGGAATATAACTACTATAATACTGCCCCCTATGTACAAGAATATAACTACTATAATACTGCCCCCTATGTACAGGAATATAACTACTATAATACTGCCCCCTATGTACAAGAATATAACTACTATAATACTGCCCCTATGTACAAGAATATAACTACTATAATACTGCCCCTATGTACAAGAATATAACTACTATAATACTGCCCCTATGTACAAGAATATAACTACTATAATACTGCTCCCTATGTACAAGAATATAACTACTATAATACTGCCCCCTATGTACAAGAATATAACTACTATAATACTGCCCCCTATGTACAGGAATATAACTACTATAATACTGCCCCCTATGTACAGGAATATAACTACTATAATACTGCCCCCTATGTACAGGAATATAACTACTATAATACTGCCCCCTATGTACAAGAATATAACTACTATAATACTGCCCCCTATGTACAGGAATATAACTACTATAATACTGCCCCCTATGTACAGGAATATAACTACTATAATACTGCCCCCTATGTACAAGAATATAACTACTATAATACTGCCCCCTATGTACAAGAATATAACTACTATAATACTACCCCCTATGTAAAGGAATATAACTATTCTAAAACATATTACGGTATTTCTTTATTTTTGCTTACTTCCTCTGTAATATATAATATGCTCTTCTTCATTATATAACAGAATGTTCATGTAATATAATGGGATCTGTGAATGAAACCCTGAACCGAAGTTGGAAGTGTCACCCCAAGACTGGTTTCTGTTACTGTAAACCCGGTGTGGCCGGCCCATACTGTGACCGCTGCTTGATGGGATACTGGGGATTTGGAGAAAACGGCTGTCGGCCATGTGATTGTGCGCGAGACTGTGACCCGGACACTGGGGAATGTTATATCAGGTATCACATGACAGAGTCTGATACATTGTAACCAGTCCCAGTGATTGTGTTTGCGCTCCTGATATCTCTCATAATCCAGGTAAATTGTGACTGTCATTATATTGCTGTTTTGCAGCGATAACAATGAGCGTTATTTCAACATTCCTATTGGTGGACGGATTCCTGACATTATAGATGCGCCAGCCAATGAGAGTGAAGATGACTGGAAGTGGACAAATGAGCAGGGATTTTCAGCTCTGCGACATCCAGGTAATGGATGGGCATTGGGTATCCATAAGGATTATCATCATGTATGTTGTGAATAGCAGCTGAGGTTCAGCTCCGTGCAGAGAGCACAGAGCACAGCAGTGTGGGGGCACAGAGAGTTCCATAATCGGACCTTTGTGTATTTTGTTAGTAGCAGCAGGACTGTGAAAAATGGATTTATATTTTAGCTGTGTTTTAGGACTGTGTTATCATTGATTGTAGCTTCTCCAAGTGCACGGTGGACTGCTGTGCCCGTGACTGTTTTAGTATCCAAGAAGAAACTAGCTGCAGTCTTTACTCGAAACAAAAGGGAGGGGCTGTGGAGCAGTTCAGTGCAGAGAGCACAGCAGTGTGAGGACAGCACCCTAGTGTTCTTTGAGAAGCTACAATCCTGGAATATAAATTAATATATCACAGTCCCGCTGCTACTAACACCATACATAAAGGTCTGATCACACATCTCTCCAGGGACAATACATAACACTGGCTGCAGTCTGTACGGTCACAGCTGCTGATAAGATCCACACATTCAAAAACTTTGCAAAGTAACTTTATCAGTCATGTTGTGCTCTCTATACATATTTTCTTCTCTAGTCACATCCAAAGCTTACAATGATATTCAGAATGTTGGATGAATAAGATATATCACACGTTTTATAATAAGCTCATGGCTTCCCAGTTGTTGTACTTGTAGTCCGCCCCTACTGGTCTATGTTAAACCTTTGTCCTTGTATCCTGCAGAGAAGTGTGTGTGCAAGGAGCGGATGCTGGGGAGCATCACAGATTTCTGCCAGATGAAGTATGCGTATGGTAAGTGGGAGCTCGGATGTTTCCTGATCTGACACGATAATCAAATTCTCAACATTTCTGACCTGAGAACAGTAAGATGCCATATTTGATACGCCAGGAATCTGGAAACTTTATAAAACAAAATTGTGATGTTTATACTCCAGTCACACCCAAAGCTGTATCAACAATTCATCTATACCACTAAGAGCCCCTAACATAGGAGCCACCTCACCTCCCATAATGCACTGCTTGGTGGTAATTAGCAGAGTGCTGAATGCAGCTTTAGATGCGACTGGAGAAGATTATATCTTATAACCCAAGATGTGTATAGATGTATATAGATGTGTATTTGTTTCCTCTGTCAGTCATCAAAGCGAGGATCCTGTCCGCACACGATAAAGGAACACACGCAGAGGTGGTGGTCAAAGTGCGGAAAATCCTCAAGTCAGGAAAAGTGAAAATTGGTCGGAATAATCGGAGGATCTATCCTGAATCATGGACCAATCGCGGCTGCACCTGCCCCATCCTTAACCCAGGTATCTTCTATTCAGTAAAAATATTAGGGCTGTCTGCACCCAACACTAACAAGGGATCCCATTGAATACAATTTAAGGAAACCTGTCAGCAGGTGTGACCACTGCTATTTATTGTCCCTGGAGAGATGTGTAATCAAATCTTAGTGTATGTTGTTAGTAGAAGCAGGACTGTAAAATATGGATTATAGATATTCCAGGATTGTAGCTTCTCCAAGAGCACTGGGGACTGGTCCTCACACTGCTGTGCTCTCTGCAGCCAGTGTTAGGTATTGTCCCTGCAGAGATGTGTTATTATACCTTTGTGTGTGTTGCTAGTAGCAGCAGGACTGTGATATGTGAATTTATATTCCAGGATTGTAGCTTCACCAAATGGTGGGAAGAAGCTACAATCTTGGAATATAAATCCATATATCACAGTCTACATGGTTCTACCTGATGACGGGTTCCTTTAAAGGGGTTTTCCCATGAAAGAAAATTCTCAAATTTCAATCCCCTAGTGATGTTAACACAGTAAATATCATTTTTAACCATTTACTTCACAATTTTACTTGTTACTTCTTACTTATAGCTCCTATAACTCAGTGATGGTCAGTGCAAAATCCCAGGGTGTGGGCGGAGAATTGTTAAGCAGACACATTATGATCCATCTGGTTCTGTGTGCGGACAATGTGGTTACATTATCAGGGTACAAGGTTATATACAGTTTCATCTGGCTTCTGAACATTGTACTTGTATCCGACACATAGAGAGATGGGACAGATCAGAGATGATGATGATCTCTATTAGATGCCTATTACACACAATGTCAGCTCTCCTACATCTCTGCTATCCCAAAACACACTAGATCTGCTGTGCCGTCCCTGATAAACAACTTAGCTGTCTGTATCTTGTAGTTCTCCTCATGTTGCTGCCAGCAGGAAGTCAGTGTCTGTGTATCAGTGTGAGCTCCGTCCTGGAGTGCAGGGGGCGGGGCCTAAGTAAGAAATTACAGGGTCGTGTCTAGGGGCAACTGAAATTGTGTACAGGACTGATATCTGGGAAATTCTGCATTTTTGTTAATAACAGTGAATAAGAGAATGTATTATTTTGTTATCCTGAGTACATTTAAGTAACTTGTCTTCATGGGAGGAACACCCCTTTAAGCTCTTTGGCTCCCTCTAGTGTTGCCTGCAGTAGATTTATCTAAGAAAAATCCAAAAGTTGATAGAACATAGATTGATGCCAATGATCTCATCTGAACAACCCTTGGATGTCTGATCCTGGTGGGTGCTGGGTGTCATCCAGTACTTAAAGGGTCAGGCAGTGAATGCCAGCGTTTCATCCTCTCCCAGAAAATGCTGGCAGACACAGTGCCCTTTCTGTTCGGGACCTGGGATCAGTTGCTTCTGTCTCAGATCCAAAAGTCTCATTCCACAAGTGGAGCTGAATGAATCGGGCCGTTCATGTGCAGATCTCTTACAGAGCCGGGGTCACAGCCCCTGCCCATTGTGCGCCTCACTATGAGGATGACCTTGTCTGGTGTAGTGTTATATGGGATACAGCTGCAGAATATGGGAGGCGAACCCCTTTACATGACCCATCACATGCCATAAGAGGTCCCACCCCCCCTCCTATGGTCAACTTGCAACTCAATCAGTTGGATCCCCCATCAATCAGCCGGGTCCCCACTTATCTGACTGTTCTCCCTTATTTCTTGGAAAGGAGGTAACACACTTGGGTCAACCCCTTTAAATACATAAGGCCAAGACTTTTCCTGATCCCATCACAGTTGCATGGTCTGTTACTGTAGAGAACACCGATTCATTGTAACAAGGGGTGTTCCTAGCAATGTATATTATGTGCCAGACCTTTATAATCATTAAAGGGGTTGTCCAGGATTAGTAAAACATGGCCGCTTTCTTCTACAAACAGCGCCACTGCTGGCCATACCTTGTGCAGTCACAGCTCATTCATTAATGATACATTGTGCAGGGGCCTGAAGGAAGGCGCAGGACTCCGGGTTCTGTGTTTGTGTGTAAATGCATGCAATCAGTATCCAGCATCTAACGTCTTGCATTTAGATAATACAATACATGGGGTGCTGGTTACCCATCGCACATATAGTCAACAGCACCCTTGGGGTGCATTCACAGTGGCGTTAAACGAATGCATCTCTAAATGCAACGGATCAGCGAATGAAAGATTTGCCTAAATGTTGTGTTAACAGTTGCCTTTGTAAACATATGTTAACGATGTGTTAACATCAGTTGAATTTCACGATTGCAAATGTTAACAGCCATTTAATTAGGTAAATCCCTCTTCAGCTGATCCATTGCGTTTTGGAATTCAGCAAAGGATGATATGTTTTGGGGGCTTTTTGTCACCAGGAGCGGAATAGTGAATGTGGCCCTTGTTACATTACAGGTGTGGACTACCTCATCGCTGGACCTGAGGACACCCGCAATAACAAGCTGCTGGTCAACATGAACAGCCTGGTGAAGCCCTGGAAGGCGGTGTGGGCCAAGCAGGCCATTGATTTCATCCGCTCCGGCTGTAAGTAGCCCTCAGAGACCCTGCTGGAGACGTCTCGATTCTTGGCGGCTCTTTACTTCTATTGGCGGTAGCGTAGATCTGTCTTAGGCCAAGCTCCTGGATAGACAAGCAATGGCAGCACGAAGTCATGTGACCGGGCGGCTCCGCTGCTGAGAGTGACCGCTTTCACGATGGAGGAAGCTTCCTGCATGCCCTTAGACTTTCAATGGATAGATGATCCATTGCTCAAGCCAATATCCTTGACCTGAGACTGTACAACGGACACTGCATGCTACCAAAGACTTACCTAAAGAAGAAGTATACCTTGCATCACAGCATGAGACAAGCCGCTGCTTTCAGGCACATGATATAATCTCTGAGCGCTGAAGATTTAGGACAGGCATATTACTATGTCCCATCTCATTGAAGAAGATTGTCCTGATATGGCTGATAACAGGGAGCAGTAACTGAGAAGCCTGCAGATCTAGTGTCCTGTACAGATGTGTCTGTCCCCGGGCAATGACTATTCAGTAGTGGACATTTTGCAGCACTAATGCTTATACAGGACTAGTACCTCCTGGAGGGTCTGAGCCTGAAGTCCTCCTTCTGTAAATGGAATTTTGCTTTATTTTTGGTTTCTTTGCCCCCAACAACTAGAGCTCCACTTTTTCTACCAAAATGTAAATTAAAGTTATTTAAACATTTGTGACTGAAGTCAATTCAGTAAAAAGTTACAATGCTGAGCTGTATCTAATCCCACCCAGTGTGCTGCCGTCTGCTGAACTGTGTATCTAATCCCACCCAGTGTGCTACCGTCTGCTGAGCTGTGTATCTAATCCCACCCAGTGTGCTACCGTCTGCTGAGCTGTGTATCTAATCCTATCCTGTGTGATACTGTCTGCTGAGCTGTGTATCTAATCCCACCCAGTGTGCTACCGTCTGCTGAGCTGTGTATCTAATCCCACCCAGTGTGCTGCCGTCTGCTGAGCTGTGTATCTAATCCCACCCAGTGTGCTACCGTCTGCTGAGCTGTGTATCTAATCCCACCCAGTGTGCTACCGTCTGCTGAGCTGTGTATCTAATCCCACCCAGTGTGCTACCGTCTGCTGAGCTGTGTATCTAATCCAACCCAGTGTGCTACCGTCTGCTGAGCTGTATCTAATCCCACCCTGTGTGCTGCCGTCTGCTGAGCTGTGCATCTAATCCTATCCTATGTGATACTGTCTGCTGAGCTGTGTATCTAATCCCATACTGTGCGATACCGACTGCAGAGCTGTGTATCTAATCCCATCCTATGCAATACCGACTACAGAGCTGTGTATCTAATCCTATCCTATGCAATACCGACTACAGAGCTGTGTATCTAATCCTATCCTATGTGATACCGTCTGCAGAGCTGTGTATCTGATCCTATCATGTGTGATACTCTGAGCGAATATATTTAAGCCTATTTTGCATACGTCTACAGAGCCATGCATTTAATGACCGTTTAATTAGCAGGCAGTATCACACAAAATTGGATTATATACACAGTTCAATGGACAGTATCGACACCGGATAGCATTAGATACAGTTCATGAAAAGCTTGGATACAGAGTGGCACTTGACATCTCACACCCTCAGCATCAGTTGTATCTAAAGGGTTTCATTAAATAACTGACATTTTATAGGGGGTGATGGTATGTGTAGACCCATGGACTCCCAAAATGAAAGGTCTGCACAGCGCACCCTAGTACCTCCTCGCCATCCTGACCACATTAAGGTGAATGGTGATATACTGCAATCTCCTGCACCACTGGTCATTATTGGTGGGGGTCCCACATCTCCCAGTGACACATCATCGCTTAACAGGTTGGGATACACCTGATGACATCATCAGCTACAACAATGTATAAGATACAATGTCTCAGGCAGGATCCCAGACACAAACCTCAGCCACAGATTCTGCTGCTCATGAGACTGAATGCAACTGTAGCAAACCCTTCCCTGTAAGATGAATTATGCAGCAAGTTAAGGAATATGAAAGCAAGCAGAGATCTTGAAAACGTATGGAATCAAAACAAGGTATATTTTGAAAGGTCCAAATATTAAGGCAAGTCCTCCAAGTACATAACGGTGTGACAACACGACCCTGTGGTGCCCCAGTGGTTGCTAAACTACGACTTCCAGCATACACCTCCCTTAAACTGTCAGGACATGCTGGGAGTTGTGGTTCTGCACCTGCCAGAGTCTGTAGCTTAGCGGAAAACACAACATATCTGTGAATCTTGCAAGAAGGTAAAAAGATTGAATATTCTGCAGTCAGACACAGATAAGGAGTCTGGTAGATTCAGTGCATTCAGGAGGAGGAGGCAGCAGGGGCAGGAGTGAGGCACAAGGGGGCGCCGTCTGCTCCTCTACAAATATCGTCCGTACTCCATAGGTGACTACAGAAAAGACAGCGAGGAGCGACCTGGGATCGTGGAAAGTAACATGAAATCCTTACAATTGATCCCTGAACGACACATAAATAATCCCTTAGAGTGATTCTAGTTATATCCCTTTCTGGAAAAGACGGGTGATGGCCAACATAGCCACTGTCACTTTCACCCAGCTTTCCCAAACCCGTACATGGCATATCTAACTAGTCATACAATGATATAGGATCAGATAAAGTAGATCAGGTGACCATATGAATTGCGACGCAGCTTTGCCTGTAGCGAGAACTGGAACTTTTTCTTAAAGGGGAGATGCTCTTTAAGGATTAGCAGTGGTCTCCAGCTATTAGAACATGTGGAGGAGGTGGCAGAGGGGCAGCTCTGGATGACGAGGTCCATAGAACAGGGGGTGGTAAAATCTGAGAGGCAGGGCCCCCTTCCCTTGCATTAGCTGGAGGTCTCCTCCGTCACAGTGGGCGCAGCCTCTGTAGGTGCTGGTTCCGGGCTCTGCTGGTCTTTGCTGTCCTCGTCATCGTCTTCCTGGGGGTAGAGGTCGGGGTACTTCTGCATACACTCCTGCATCCCCCGAAACTGCTCCAGGCAGTCTGAGCCCTTCACCTCCTCCTGGCTGTAATGGAAACAGGAGAAGGCCGCCTTAAACTGCTCCCCACATGGACCACTGGCCATTCCCCCCAGACACGGACAGTTCCAGTTAATGTCCCCATTTGGGAGAATCAAACCTTTGGGGAAAGAAAAAAAAAAGTCAGACATAGTAACAAACCCCCCCCCCCCCCCCAGCTTAGATGTAGCAGTGCTGAATGGGGCCCCAGCAGTTGGTCTTTATCCTATGGACGGGGCTTGTGCCAGGGCTGTGAAGTTTGTGATAAACTCTAAAAACATACAATAGATTATAAAATTATTTCCTTTATGTCTGTTCTATTCCTGATCTAAGGATCTAGGCCAGGGGTGAGCAACATTTATTGGTCCAAGGGCCTCAATGTCATACTGCTCAGGGGTGTCAGAAGTTTGGCTCACAGACTCCACAGTCCTGGTAAGGAGGGACACCCCTTATGTATTCCCATCTTCTAAAGACCTGAGTGTAAAAGGCAAAAACTATTCAGGACCTGGGAGACTCTGAACTCTAGTCAGCTCCAATCCCTGCAGATTTAAAGGGGTTGTCCTCTATATGCAAAATCTAGCTGCCACACCTTTCTTTAGGTTATATTTGGTATTAAGTGCAACGTCATGCACTTCACTGCAGTTGCAATACCTTGGGGTGCTGCTGTTTTTGGAATATGCAGTGCCCTTTAAGAAGAGAATGTGTCCCCACCCCTGTGTTTACACCGTGTCAGTATATAGTGAACATTAGAAGGACAGCAGGCATCCTGGTGCTGCTTCTGTGCCTCCAGGAGGTCAGGGTATCACCCGCCCACATGTTATCCATCCCCTCTAGTAATTCCCCTGACCCATGGTTAAGGTTGCTGGTGACATAATCCTCAGCGCCGTGTACACACATCCAGCACTCTGTGTAACGGCAGGACACGGTTTTAATCTTTTCGAGGTCAGTGGCAGCTTTAGACAATATCTACCACCCTGCAGACCCCCCCTTCTTCATTTATACGAGTGACAAGCAGGATGAATCCGACTATTCATGCCTCGCTGCCAGCTGCTGCCCGTCTGCTACACCAGTTCTTTCAGGAGCAGTCAGCCAATGATGTATGGCATTAACCCTTCAAAACCCAAACGTCACCGTTGGGAGCAGTACCCCAACAGGATGGCTGGTCACTGATGATGTAACCAATGCCTCAGCACCCAAATAACATACAATGTATATACAGTAACTGCAAGACAAAAGGAAAAGTAAGATCATATACAATATTCTACAGTTTAAAGGAATCTGTCAGCAGATGTATCACTACTAACAACATACAAAAGGTATGATTACACATACATAACAATGGCTGCAGAGAGCACAGCAGTGTGAGGACACTGGACAGGAGAAGATACAATCCTAGAATAAAAATCTGTATATCACACTCCTGCTGCAACTAACATACACAGAGGTCTGATTACCCACCTCTCCAGGGACAGTACCTGGCTGCCTGTATGGTGAATGTGGTCAATCACGCTATACATAGCGAGGGCCTGTATATTTGTGATCTGGAATCACTTGGCCTCTTTCTCTGCGATACCAAATCCTGTGCCGGCAGCATATAGTCTCCAGCTCCATAAACGAATGCTGGAACCTGTAGTTCCAGAACAGCTGTTGCTGTAGAACAGACATGACTGAGAAGCTGAAGCCTGAAATGCCTGCATAACACAAGGCACTGGAAGTCTGGACTAGAAGTCAACATGGGTCTCCCCCCAATTACTGGGACTGTGGATTCAACCTCATACACCCCCCCCCCCCCCCATAGAACTAACTATCCTGTGCCCCCCATCCCCTTTAATGAACTCGTACAGATAATCCAGGGGTACTCTGCACACTAGGACATGCTTTGAGACATCCGCTGACTCTGCACCATGGTATAATCTGGTTTTTGGATCAGGGTCCAATTCAAATTTAACTCTTTGCAGCAAATACTTTATTTAATTTTTTTTTACAATCTGCTCAGTCTGGATACACAAACGTCCAATGAGTCATTTTAGACCGGACACTGGTGCCAAGTCAGCCGAGGGCGAGCTGTGTGGGTCTGCGCCACCGAAGAATTTAACGGTGGCCTAATACTGTCCCCTGGAGGCAAAAGGCGGAAATGCAAACTGCAGTTACATTACACTTTCATCATGCAGCAGGACACTAAAAGTGTGGATAACGCTGCAAAGTACCATCCCAATGATTTTAGATTCAAGATTTGTTGTTCTGAGCCTTCAGGAGCATTTAATCCACATGTGTCCCCTAAATCTCTTAAACTCACAAGCAACATTAGGAAATCACTAATGAAGCAATCCCATTATATACATTCTCTATAAAGGCTTTCTACTATCACCTACTACTGATCACCTTTGAAGCCTTTCAATAGCCATGCCGTGAGATGAAGATTTTTCACATCAGGATGATAAAAAGGACCCTGGTATAGTAAGTCTTTTGTTTCTGGTAGGATCCATGGATCTGCTTTTGCCAAATCCCTGGAAAACCAGGCACAACATGGCCAAAATGGGGCACAGAAGCGACAGAGCTTCATTATCATAATTTTATAATTGTTTCAAGCAAAACCACTCAGCTCAGGGATTAAACAAGATATGTTTCAGCATCAGTGTAGCTGCAGCATTCTCAAGGTATGTGTGGTTCATAATGCATCAATTCAAGTGGTAGGTTACCTTTAAGACTTCTCTTGGGACTTTACTTTCTATATTTCCCCCTAGTTGATTAAACCGCATCAAAATTGAACGGGTATCACAAGCCGCCGCCACAATAGGTATGAAGGCGGCTGTGGAAGATTACCAGGATTTTTTAAGAAACAGCTCTGCCTTCTTCAATGGGATCTTTTAATAACCCTTTATCATAGAAGGGAAGATCCACGAGACATCTTAGTAATAGAGACGTCAATCCCCCAAGAGGATGTAGAGTCTAGGTCAAGGTGATTACTTCCTCTTCACTGCTCTAAGGGCAGCTTAATCGCTCTTACCCCTAAAAATTATTTAAAACTAACCTCGGTAACAAATTAAGTTAAACAAAAATTCCTTTTTTCCACTCACAAGTTACCGGAATCGGGGTTCTTGGTGGATCAGGAGCATTATTCCTTTCAGAAGCCATCTATAGCGTGGTTAGCAACACCATGGATGCAGTGCCAGGTTTTTAGATATTGCGTGTGATGTTGTTAGCCACGCCCACTTCCGAAATCACACGTTACTGGCCATTGTGGGCTAGCGCTATATGTATGTAAACTTTTACATATATAAACTTTTTTGTAACCCAGGAGGAGTACTACAATCCCCTGACCTCCTTCTGGATATATTGCGTGCTTCAGCCAAAAAACAGAAGCGACCTTGCAGTACAATTGTCACTTCCGATTCCGGCGTTCAGGCACAGCGCGCACGCAACAGCAATCTCAACAAGACCTGAGCGCTATGTCAGTCTTGAATGGCTCCCCTCTTTACAAACCAGAGATGAGGGGGAGCCCCTGAGGGCCCAGGGTAAATAGTGGCAACACCCGGGATAGTTTCATTATTAGAAAAGACTGCCAACTAGCAGTCCTGGGTGAAAAAATAAAGAAAACAACATATTCAAATGGACCCCATGGGTCCAATCAAGACCCGTCCAGGACAGGAAACCACTGAGCCAAGATGGGAGGAGTGCGTTATTTGGCTCAGGCTTCCTGTCCCTGAGGGCGGATCCCTTGCTCTGGTTGGTGCTGCCATGAAAAACTGGTGTATGAGTCCTGATAAATGTCCCTCAAAGTGTTTGGGCGTAAGCTAAAATGTACCAAGTCACTGACAGCAATCAGTGATCTAGAGAATGCAGTATAAATTATATTTAGGTTCTTTTTTGCTTTACTGCACTGGACATTAAACACCCCGCACCTTGTATAATAGGCATCACTCACCGTGATCCTCGTAAGGGTCGTTGGGGTCATCAGGGATGAGCTCCGCACTGCTCGGCGTTGCATGATCTTCTTTGGTTACAAAGATTATCTTGTCCTTTCCTGGAAAAATTACAATACGAGTTAGAAAAAGACTAATCACATTTGTTATCTCTCTCTGTGCTGGACAAGTCAATCCCTGCCCTTATTAAAGATCTCTGCTTTCTGTGAACATTCCTAGTTACTTGCAGTTGAGAAGATACATTATGTTTTGCACGTAGAGAATACTCTTTCTTTTGCCCACACAATATATTAGTGAAGGTAAAATGCATCAATCTGGGGTCAGGAGCTTAATGACACAGAGTGGTGCCTAAAATTTTAGCTATAATGTTGCAAACCCTCAGCTGAGAAAAGAAGATGTGTTATTCCTGTGGATAGGGGGTAGATGTCTGACTGCAGGGGTGCCGATTAAGAGTTCCCCTCACCTGCTCTATAACGAGTGGGACTTCAGGGAGGCGCGGTCCCAGAATTTCCTTAGAAGTGTCACTTTACTTTCTGTTTATTATCCATTTTAATTTTCTTTAATGCGATCCAGAGAGGAGTGTCAGTCGGTACCACAGTCATACATGTGGCAGCCCTCCACTCCAAGCCAATGGGACTGGCACCAAAGATGGCGTGAGCCATAGCGACTGAATGATGCTACAAGAGCAATCACTGCTCCATACAAATGGGGACCCCTAATTATCAGGATGGGGGGGGGGGGGTTCCTGTGATGACTTATCTCGAGGTCTGGCTATAAACTGCTGCTCCCCCTGAAACATGATGTGACATGTATTTAAAATAAGAACGATATTTTGGTAAATGCATTTAGAATAATGATGAGTTTCAATGATAACCACAGAGGAGGTCTGATTTCAGCAATGTCTGGAGTTGCCCTTGAAATGTATCACCCCCTCTAGTGCCCCTGTCTTCCATGCTTTAGACTTCAGCTTCTCTCCTGTCCCCCCTTATCTGCCCTCCACTAATCATTTCTCCGGCTGGCGCCCCCTGCCCGGCTCCCCGCAGCGCCCCAGGGGCCCCTCGTGCCCTTCCTTACCCTCTTGCCTGCAGTAGGACATGGCTGCAGCTCTCTCACACTGTGCCCGGCACCGCGCACGCCGATGACGTCACGCAGAGCGACACTGGAAACGGCAAAGCCCCCTGCGGGACTGGCCATGGCGTTGCCTGTTCCAATAATAGTAATTACAGAAGAGACTCGACTTATAATAAATCCAGTCACATCTTATTCTTCATTTGAACCAAATTCGACTAAGAAATATTTAGAAAAATTACGTATATACCCGTTAACTAGATAAAACTACATCTCCCATGGTGCATAGCGCGGCTTGGACTACGGCGCATGCGCCGATGTGTTTTGGGACAGGGAGGTAACTTTGTAAGAGAAAGAGGAGCTGGCAAGAAGTGAGAGGTTGCAAGAAGAGGGGAGACGTGTGAGCCCGGGACCCCTGAGTGATATCCTGCTCCTCTAGTGTCCGCAACCCAGCTCTGAACATGGCCAAACAAGTGAGTAATGCCACAACACATATGGTAGTACCTCTGCTTGCCATATGCTGTAGAACTAATGCAACAGTATGTAAAGGAATGTTACAACATTTTATGCTCTTACTTATTGTTCTGCACCTCCATTAAAAGTTGATACTTAGCATAGCTGAAGTTTTGTCACAGTTGCATCCAGTCTAAAAATGATCTGTGACAGTATGATTTAGGGTTTCTTACAATGCATCAGTCTGCAGCTTCGCAGAGGATTCCCTAGCGTGGATACAATTGTAACAAACCCTCATCTGTGAGAAGCCAGGTCCTCATCATAGGTCTGTTAGTAATTGTACAGAAAATATTTCAGTTGAGGGTTCCTTATGGGTCCGTGCAGTCTAGAAAATCCTCTGTGGGGTAATTAGCCTGAATGCTGGACTAATACATTGTAACAAATGTTGCAAGGAAGATGAGTTTAGGTCTCACAGAATGATCTAAAGTGAATGAATTTGTAACAAACCCTGAGCTGTGATAATCCAGCAACTCGTGAAAGGTCTCAGTTATTTGCGAGAACATATGTTTACATACTCAGGGTAGAAACGTTTACAGTACAAACATATTTCACTGCTGAGGGTTTGTTACAGTTTGATCCAGTCCACACTATACTCTAGACAGATATTTTGTAACAAACTATCACATCTGACCTGAAGATCTGTTAAAGGGATATTCCCACAAAGAAAAGATTCTTATATATACTCAGGATAAAAAAATAACACTTTCTTTTATTCACTTTATACAGCATTTCACAGATATAATTCCAGTTTTTCTCTATCAGTCCTGGTGTACACAATTTTGGTTGGACCCAAACCTGGAACTTCTGACTTTAGGGTCGGCAGGCATATGGTTCTCCTGTCTGACGCTGCACTGAGCTTCTCTCTGCCTCCAGCCCCTCCCCTTGCATTCCAGGATGAGCTCACACACACACACAGACTTCCTGCCAGCGTGTGAGGAGAGTAAAGCTACAGGAAGATAAGATCTTTATCCAGGGGAGAGGAAGGGGGGCATATAGTGGATGTGACTGTATGTAATGGCTGTAATAGCAGAGGGGAGAATGTCATTGTGTGTAATATGCATTTCATGAATCTCATTTCTGATCTGTCTCATCTCTCTTTCTATGTGTCGGGCACTAGTGAATGTTCAGAAGTTAAATGTAAGTGTAGATAAACCTGTACCCTGATAACCTAAGCACATTGTCAGCACACAGCATCTCATAGCACAGAGGAATCATGTCTGGTTAGAGAGTCCCCACTCACACTCTGGGATCTTACACTGACCATAACTGAGTGATTGGAGCTAAAACACAAATAATACTGAGTTACATTGTAACTGAGTAATTAAGGGGTTAAAAATGAAATTTGAAAATTATCTTTCATGGGCAAACTCCTTTAAAGGGCATCTACTACAAGGATGAAGGCAAATGAGCCTGAGGGGCTTTAGGCTCCATTAACACCGATGGAGCCTGGGCCCCTCAGGCTCATTTGCATACAGTCCTTCATCCTTGTGGTGGATGCCCTTTAAGTTGACAGAGAATGGGATACGATTGTACCAAATTATCTAATGTGATGAAATCGATATATACATATAGCATTGATTTGTCTTGCCCATGGTGGTTATAGATGCATCTGTTCACTTTCCACTTTTTTTTCCAGCATTCAGATTCCTCCAGAGAACACACAACATTCAGAAGTGAACCAGCCCCGGGGTTTCTCCAGCGCCTAAGTGATACAGCCGGGGGTATGCTGGTCGGCCTAATAGCCTTTACCTTGTCCTTTTATCTCCTGTTCACTAATGAGGTGAGAATATATTGGACTATGGATGATCACAAGTTACGCAGTGACTCCAACAGCAGAATAGTGAGTGCAGCTCTGGAGTATAATGCAGGATATAACTCAGGATAAGTAATATCATGTATGTACACAGTGACTGCACCAGCAGCAGGATAGTGAGTGCAGCTCTGGAGTATAATACAGGATGTAACTCAGGATCAGTACAGGATAAGTAATGTCATGTATGTACACAGTGACTGCACCAGCAGCAGAATAGTGAGTGCAGCTCTGGAGTATAATACAGGATGTAACTCAGGATCAGTACAGGATAAGTAATGTCATGTATGTACACAGTGACTGCACCAGCAGCAGAATAGTGAGTGCAGCTCGGGAGTATAATGCAGGATATAACTCAGGATCAGTACAGGATAAGTAATGTCATGTATGTACACAGTGACTGCACCAGCAGCAGGATAGTGAGTGCAGCTCTGGAATATAATACAGGATGTAACTCAGGATCAGTACAGAATAAGTAATGCAATGTATGTACACAGTGACTGCACCAGCAGCAGAATAGTGAGTGCAGCTCTGGAGTATAATACAGGATGTAACTCAGGATCAGTACAGGATAAGTAATGTCATGTATGTACACAGTGACTGCACCAGCAGCAGAATAGTGAGTGCAGCTCTGGAGTATAATACAGGATGTAACTCAGGATCAGTACAGGATAAGTAATGTCATGTATGTACACAGTGACTGCACCAGCAGCAGGATAGTGAGTGCAGCTCTGGAATATAATACAGGATGTAACTCAGGATCAGTACAGAATAAGTAATGCAATGTATGTACACAGTGACTGCACCAGCAGCAGAATAGTGAGTGCAGCTCTGGAGTATAATACAGGATGTAACTCAGGATCAGTACAGGATAAGTAATGTCATGTATGTACACAGTGACTGCACCAGCAGCAGAATAGTGAGTGCAGCTCTGGAGTATAATACAGGATGTAACTCAGGATCAGTACAGGATAAGTAATGTCATGTATGTACACAGTGACTGCACCAGCAGCAGAATAGTGAGTGCAGCTCTGGAGTATAATACAGGATGTAACTCAGGATCAGTACAGGATAAGTAATGTCATGTATGTACACAGTGACTGTACCAGCAGCAGAATAGTGAGTGCAGCTCTGGGGTATAATACAGGATGTAACTCAGGATCAGTACAGGATAAGTAATGTCATGTATGTACACAGTGACTGCACCAGCAGCAGAATAGTGAGTGCAGCTCTGGAGTATAATACAGGGTGTAACTCAGGACCAGTACAGGATAAGTAATGTCATGTATGTACACAGTGACTGCACCAGCAGCAGAATAGTGAGTGCAGCTCTGGAGTATAATACAGGATGTGCACAGTGACAATATGTGTTGCTATTACAGGGTCGGGCGGTACAGACATCATTGTCTCTGGATGAGGGGCTGTCAGTTGTGGTTCCTATTGGAAATATCCAGCGGGTGGACCCTATAAATGAAGGAAAATTGTTGCACTTGGCCGGACCCCTGCAGACATCGAAGGTCAGTGTGGGGGATTGTATGTGGGGACATGTGTGGGCTTGTGTCTATAGTACACTGGAATTCCTTGGTGGTGTGCGGCAGGTTTGCGCCATGTGTATGTAGAATCTCACGTATAGCAGCACACATCACTCCTACCATACTTTTACAAGCTGCGCACTCTGCCAATTTTACAGGGCGTCGCTTCAGTTGAATCATCGTTTAACTTATGAAGTCCCCGCTGTGCAGAGAACATGCAGTGATGGTGGGTGCCCACTAGGTGGTGACCATATTCCAGTTTGAACTGATACCCCTTTAAGTATGAGGCATGCTGCACCTTATGCCTCACTAATGTCATTATGTGTTGCTACAAAAAAAAATACATTGATTGTGGAGACCTTAGACTTTTCACAGCTGAGGGTTTGTTACATTTGTAGCCAGTCTGGACAATCCTATGTTAGAGCTTGCACTCCAGACTGAAACATTGTAGCATATTCATTACAAGATTCTTCTACTACTCTCTGTGATGTTCATTTGTTTCTTTCTTTTCAGCCACTTTTTGACCCAAACTATGGGGTTTCCATGCACTGTGTGCAGCTGAAGCGCCAGGTGGAGATGTACCAGTGGGTGGAGCATGAGGAATCCAAGTAAGTATTGTCTATATCATGGACTGGAGCTTTGTGGGAAAGCTGGGTGACTACATGGACACGTCACACATGTCTGATCACCAAGTTTTTCATACATCCAGAACTTTCAATCTGCAGTTTTTTTCTTTTCATGATTCCGGGAAAGTTGTGAAATTACAATCCTATAACTTCATAATCCATCCGTATAATCCAGGGGATACTTCTAAGCGCTGGCCGTGTGCCAATGGTGGTTGTGTAGATGAGTTAGGCAAACATTCATTGGCTTCCTTTACCCCGCAGCGCTGCCTTGGCACAGATTGTGTATATTAGGATCTTAAGAGTTGTTCTAGTGCTGACGTGGTGCCTCCTGTTAAACTTTCAGCAGATTTGCTCATACAAGACTACAGTGGTTTTATGTTCCAGGTTCTTAGTGTCCTCACACTGCTGTGCTCTGTGTTTTCTGCATTGAACTGATCCACAGCATCTTCCCTCTGCTCTGCATGACTGTTGTAGTATTTAACTAGTAACCTGAGTCATCTTTTACTCATTGCATTGTAAATGGGGCATAGAGCAGCTTAATGCACAGAACACAGCAGTGTGAGGACACCCTCCAGTCTACATTTACGTGTTTTATTCATTGCAAAGTCAAAACTGGTGCAAACACTTTGATAAATGTGGCCCGTACTGTGTGTTCTTGATCTACAGGGAATACGAAGAAGGGGGAGAGAAGAAAACGGAGACTAGATACACGTATAGTGAGTATCCACCCACTGTATCCTGATCTGTCATGGCAGCCGGTCTTTGAGTTTACTTTCCCTTTATATTTTGATATATTCTATATGCAGACTGTATTTTTCTAATGTTGTCATCACCAGCTGGAACCGAGATGTTTCAGAGTGCTGTAGTGTCTGGTGTCCTGGCCACGTGGACCAGTACTACCTGACACATTAGGAGCTGTAACCATCTGTGCTCAGTTTCTTCTACTGTGTCAAAGGAGAACATCAACTTGTGTAACATTCCCAACCTCTAAGTATCACACTCCCGGCTCCAAGTGGTTGAGAAACCTTACAAGTTTCTTCATATTTGTCCCTTAAAATGTTGAGTTACTTTAGCAACACTTAGCACATCACAGTGCCTTCTTCTCTAGTCACACCCAGAGCTGTCTACACAATCCTTGGGGACCTAGAGTTTAGCTGGGGAGTGAATAATTGAGAAATTTTTTTATGCAGCTTTGGATGTGATTGGAGCATATTCAGTATGAATGTTTGCAATATTATTTTATGTTCTGCATAACTATAGATGGTATAGATGGGCCACATGTCCAGTTATGGGCATATTGCCTTACAATAAAGGGATGGCATTTCTTTGGGGCCCTATAATCCTTGGAATAAAAGGGCCACAGTGCTGATTAAGTGGTGACCCAGAGAAATCCGGATAATGAAGGGGCCACAGCGCTTATTCAGTAGTGATGCACAAATTGTACAGTGGCGCCCCCCATCACCTGCAGGGCAAGGGTCGATAGCACAGCTCCCTGCACAGCCAGCTGTTTAGGGGGGCGCCATTGTGCAGATCAAAAAGTAAACTCTGTAGCCTTTTTATTCTCTAGATCGGTGTGTGGGTCCTTATGATCATTAGTCATTTAATTTCCTTGTGATAAGCCATGACTTAAAGGTGATGCTTCCTTGTTCTTGAGTCTCACATTTGTTTTTGTTGTCAGACACTGAATGGAAGTCGGAGGTTGTCAGCAGCCGGCATTTTGACAGGGAGATCGCCCATCGGAACCCCAGGTGAGCGCTTCCCCACAGCTAACCCCATAGGATCCAATGGCCAGTACAGTGGCTCGGTCTAGTAAAGTTTCACAATGTATCGAATCCTCGGTACTTGTTTGATACTTTCATACTCTGAACTGTTCAATAATGGGTTTCTGTCATTTTTGGTACTGAGTGACTTCTGCTGTTCTACAAACTCCTAGTATCTGTCTGCAGGGGAATCCTCAGAGGAGGCGTCGGGCAGGGAATCCTTTGTATAGATGTGTTGGGGAATCCTGTGTCAGGCCAGTGGTAGAGCAGGGACCATGTCATCAGGGAGCTATCACTCAGGGAACTGTGCATAGATGTTTTTCTACATCTTCCAGGACTTCCCATGACACAAGGGGGGTCATTTACTAAGGGCCCGATTCGCGTTTTCCCGACGTGTTACCCGAATATTTCCGATTTGTGTCGGTTTTTCCTGAAATGTCACGGGTTTTTGGCGCACGCAATCGGATTGTGTCGCATCGGCAAAGGCATGCATGCGACGGAAATCGAGGGGCGTGGCCGAACGAAAACCCGACGAATTCGGAAAAACCGCCACATTAAAAAAAAAAAAAAAATGTCGCTGGACACACGCTTACCTTCACTCGGCCCGGCTTGGTGAACTCCAGTGCATTCAGCACAGCAGCGACACCTAGTGGACATCGGAGGAACTGCCTTAGTGCATCGCCGGAAGACCCGAATCCACCGTAGCGATCGCGAATGGACCGGGTAAGTAAATCTGCCCCAATGTCTCTACATTAGTTCATGTTGTTCAACTAACCACCGCTACTTTCTACCTGTCATAGAGATACAGATTTATCCACTAGGCTGTGGACGTACTGGTTGTGAATGGGAGGATTGTATCTAAGAGCTTCACTAGAGCTTCCATAAAGTTACACAAGCTCCATGCACTGGTATATGGAGATGGGTCTTCTCAGAAATCTCTCTTTACATCACTACATTATTGTTATTTTAAGCATATAATTAATACAGTTAAATTGAATTAATAAAAATGTATAAAACACATAAAGGGCTCATTCAGACAGAAATGTCCGCTGAGCATCAACAAAAAATGTGGACATGTGATGTGCGTGTTTGATGTACGTTTGTATGTCATCTGTTTTTTTTTTTTTGTTTTTTACATCTGCAAAAAACAAATGGATGGGTCTCTAATCTTCTTGCCCTGCTCAGTTGTCCTTGTTTTGTCCTTTTTTTTTTTAACAATTGACCTCTATGGAGGTCTGTGGTCTGAATACACGAAAAAATGGGCATGTGAACAGAACCATAGGAGTCAATAGGTCCATATGCTATCTGCAAAAAAAACCCAGATGGCATAGGGACATCAAAAATGCCCGTCTGAATGAGCCCTTAATGATACATCACCAGGACATCCTTTACAATATATATAATAAACTGTCATAAAAACTAAAGCTCTCCTCGCAAAACACTGGTTGACTGTTACTGATCGCTTGCGTTTCAGCGGAAACGTGTATGCGCTCGGGCTGTGCGCTGCCCCAGACATTTGCATTGTGTTTCTAAACCTTCAGACAATACATTCAGATAATACTTTTTACTTTTCTGGAAAATATTGTTTGGAGCATCGTGATACTTTTCAAAATATCATACTGGACTCAAAATTCTGGTATCGGTGCAACCCGACCCTGTAGTGGCCGGCAGCATGATTATAACATACGTTTATTTTCCAGCGCAATGGCGGTAGAGTCATACACTGCAGTGGCCGCGGACGTTCAGGTTGGAAGTTACTATCTATCTAAAGGTAAGAGATTGGGGCACATTTACTTACCCAGCCGCTTGAGTTCACGAGGTCCAAACTGTCCGACGATCAGGCAGTCTGACGCGATTCACTAAGAGTTCACCATCTTCCTCCCGGTGTATGTAAGTGCTTGGCTTTCTACACAATTTTGAAGTTAAATCCCGCGGTTTGTCCAAATCCGTCGGATTGTCCAACGGAAAGCCGGCGCGATTACGACACAATCCGATCGCGTGCGCCACAATCGCCTTCTAAATACCTGTCCCGGCGGCACGATCCCCAAAAAATGTTGGAAAACTCAACTGAAATGCGGCGGCGGGACCCTAGTAAATAAGCCCCATTGTGTCTGATTCCTGATGGTAAATGTATGTTCTGTTCCTGAGCAGCGCTCTCCTCTCCCGCTTTCCATTATTATTGCATTTCTGATCTGCTCCCCTTCCTCCAGGGCTGATTAATAAGATTGACGCCTTTAAGCAGCTGAGTCTTTCTCAGTTCAAGAAACCACAACACGCTGATGTCATCACTGAAGGGAATTACTTTTACCACAGCGCTGATCCCAAGAATCCAGAGGTAAGTGGAGAGATGGTACCTGGTACCATAGAATCTCATGATCTGGAATACTGGAGACCAAGCCAGTAGGTTTCGGGCTGCAGTTTTCATTCATTCTCACTGGTCCTGAACTATGGCAAATGTGATTGCCCTGATCCTCTATCTGCTGAATCTGTGGTGTGTGCTCTCCGCTCTCTGTACACTCATACACAGCCTGTATAATGTCTCCTCTGTCTTCCTGCAGACTCTGGTGTGTATCTGTATAGTGTCTGCTTCCTTTCCTTGCAGAGTCTGCCCTGTGTGCTCTCATTTCTTTTTCATTCCCTCTCCCTACAAAAAATGTAGTAGCACCCCACCTCTCCTTCATATCTTTATACACCCATATTCTGAGCTTTCTCCTTCCAGCTGCACAATCTGCTTATGATGCCCTTCTTTCTTTGCACACATATACACAGTCTTTGGAATCCCCCTTCCTCACCCTGCAGAGTCTTCTGGGTCTTCTCACCTCTCTGTAAACCCATTTACAGTCTCTGATTCTCTCTACCTCCTCCTTTTGAAATTGTACGCCAGTACACTGCCTTTACTCCCCATACAATACAATGTTTGTGGGAGTCCTGACTTTTTTGCCAAGTCAGCTGTGTGCGCTGCTTTTGCTCTCCACATATACACAACCTGTGTAATTCAGCCTCCCTCCCCTCCAATCTCCATTCTGTGATCTGTTCTATGTAGTTCCTCCTCTTTGCTCCTCAAACTCCATGAGAAAGGATATGGAGAACAGAGATAGTACAGCAGACAACTCCTGGTTGTGTCCACTTTCTGTGTAAGGAGCAACGGCACAACCCGCTAGGTCAAGGAGTTACACAGACTCTACAGCAGCAAAATAAAAGAAACCTTGTAATGCATATTTCTAATTTTATAATTTGTGGTAAACAAAAATAAAATAAAAACTTTGTTTCAAAATAATGTTTTGTTTTGTTTGTTTTTTTTTTTCTCCACCAGGTGGGGGATTTGCGCATTTCTTTCTGGTACGCTGGAGTTTCAATGGGAGGCCCCACATTCGGATCCATAGACACGGTAACTTCCTCTATCATTATGAACATTGGTAACTTAAGGGGGGTATTATGTATCTTATTGGGTATTAAAGGGATTAAGATTACCGTATATACTAGTCGATAAGCCGAGTTTTTCAGCACAAAAAATGTGCTGAAAAACGTCCCCTCGGCTTATACACGAGTCAATATAAAGTAAAAAATACTTAAAAAATAATAAACTTTATATACTCACCCTCCGGTGGCCCCGATGTGCAGCGCTGCTCCCCCGATGTCTGCTGGGCGCCGCCATGTTTTACCCCCGGGCGGCGCCTAGTATGACGTCAGCAGTGGCACATCATACTAGGCGCCTGCCGGCCGGGGAAGATCGTTGGCGGCGCACTGCAGAAGAAAGAAGACGGCGCGGAAGCCAGAAGACGAGCCGTGCGGACTTTGGGGGAGCAGCGCTGCACATCGGGGCCGCTGGAGGGTGAGTATATAAGTTTATTATTTTTTTAATGCTGGGCTGTATACTACTGGGGGCAGGCTGTATACTACTGGGGGCAGGCTGGGCTGGCTGTATACTATAGGGGGCTGGTTGGCTATATACTGGGGGGGGTCTGTGACCAATGCATTTCCCACCCTCGGCTTATACTCGAGTCAATCGTTTTTTGTGGTAAAATTAGGGGTCTCGGCTTATACTCGGGTTGGCTTGTACTCGAGTATATACGGTAGCTGTACGGCTTTGTATGGGTGGGTGATGAATGGTAGGTGTATACACTTAAAGGGGAAGTCCATCCCTCTTTTGAGACTATTATAAAATGAAGTTGCTTCCCTACAGGTGAGCATTATAGCGAGGCAGCGAGGAGGAGAACTGGTGTCTTACAAGACCAAGTCTGGAGACCAACTGGAGCTCCTGTACCTGGGGAGTCACACGGCGGAGGTCAGTATGATGAATGGGAGATAGTGGTGGGTATCATCCTCCCTTATTCTTATGGTTACTGTGATTGGGTGCTGTGTACCTTTCAGGAGATGTTCCACGCAGAGCATCAGAGTAACATCATGAAGACCTGGGCGCTGCGTGCTGCCGGCTGGCTGATGATGTTCGTAGGTGTGAGCCTGATGACAAAGATCATCCATACACTAGGTGAGTGTGAGATCTAGGGAGATTATACAGGACACTCCTTATGGGGTAACACAGCTGAGCTCCAGTGTCTCTGGAGCTTGATCAGGAGCTGCATTCTGTTTTCCCCCCCTAATCCTTTACCTTACATTATTATGCAGCTTCATTGTCTATTGTGGTAGACTGATATCCAGCTCCCTGCGCCATGCTTTACACTGCAGCTCTGCTTCTTCCCTTTCAGTGGACTGGTTTCCTGTTGTCCGTGACCTCGTCAACCTGGGCCTGAAGCTGTTTGCCGTGTGCATCGCTACCTCTCTCTCCCTGCTCACCATCGCCTCTGGCTGGTTGTTTTACCGGCCGCTGATCGCCCTGATGCTGAGCGCGGCTGCCATCGGTATAATCCTGCTCGCCCGATCCCGTGTACCGGCCAAGAAATACCAATAAGGACAATCCCTGCTGGAGAATCGCGCTGGTGATGGGGTTACAATGCTCCGACTTCAATCTGGGGTCAAAATGCAATAATGGGTTTAATGTTACTTTTATACTTATTTTTATGTTGTTTGTTGCATCTGATAATGTTACATATTGTGCTGAATCGCATCACCTGCTGTACTCCAATCACACCTAAAGCAGCCGTTAGGGCGCGGTCACATGGTGTGTTTTGGTCGCGAAAGGTGATTTGCCTAATTGCATTACTATTAATATTTGTGTCTAGAAAATGCAATGAAAACGCACCATGTGACTGCGCCCTTAGAATTCTTCTGGTTTCCAGCCGGAGTTTTGCTACTTGTTCAGTTTCTGCGCAGACTTTACAGGAGATGGTGGCTCGGGCATGGCGATGGATTGGCGTTGAACAGTATAATTCCAGATCGGTACAGATTATGTAAAGCAAAACTACTTAACAAGGTCATAGATATTTTCTATTTGCTATAACTTTACACTTCCATCCTGTTCATTGTCTGTATACCGATACCCTGCCTGTGTGATTCCCCATTCCTCTCCTCTCTGTACAGCCATACACCGCCTGTGCGCTTCCTCTCCTCTCTGTACAGCCATACACCGCCTGTGCGCTTCCTCTCCTCTCTGTACAGCCATACACCGCCTGTGCGCTTCCTCTCCTCGCTGTACAGCCATACACCGCCTGTGCGCTTCCTCTCCTCGCTGTACAGCCATACACCGCCTGTGCGCTTCCTCTCCTCGCTGTACAGCCATACACCGCCTGTGTGATTCCCCATTCCTCTCCTCTCTGTACAGCCGTACACCGACTGTGCGCTTCCTCTCCTCTCTGTACAGCCATACGCCGCCTGTGCGCTTCCTCTCCTCTCTGTGCAGCCATACGCCGCCTGTGCGATTCCTCTCCTCGCTGTACAGCCATACGCCGCCTGTGCGATTCCTCTCCTCTCTGTACAGCCATACGCCGCCTGTGCGATTCCTCTCCTCTCTGTACAGCCATACGCCGCCTGTGCGCTTCCTCTCCTCTCTGTACAGCCATACGCCGCCTGTGCGCTTCCTCTCCTCTCTGTACAGCCATACGCCGCCTGTGCGCTTCCTCTCCTCTCTGTGCAGCAATACGCCGCCTGTGCGATTCCTCTCCTCTCTGTGCAGCCATACGCCGCCTGTGCGATTCCTCTCCTCTCTGTACAGCCATACGCCGCCTGTGCGATTCCTCTCCTCTCTGTACAGCCATACGCCGCCTGTGCGATTCCTCTCCTCTCTGTACAGCCATACGCCGCCTGTGCGATTCCCCATTCCTCTCCTCTCTGTACAGCCTGGAAGCCCTGCGGGATACATCAAGGAGTTTTAGGCCTCCTGATCTATCCGGTGGAAGCCTGCGCAAAATGCAGAGGTTCAGGGTGGACGTTCGCATGGTCTAGATAGAGCACGGACCAGGAACGGCACATGTTGGGCCCATCTGCTGCCGGCCGTTTCACTTTGGCTTTAAGGAGAAAATAATTGTGATGATTTTCAAGGTGTCTACACCAGTTTTCTGTCCCCCATAGTGTACGATTGCTCTCCCTGTGCAGGGCTGCTGTGCCCTCTCCTTTCCTCTTGTTTATAAAGTTCCCTCACCGTGAAGACCTCGCTCTGGGCACTCGCCTCTCTCTACACCCTCAAACAGTATGTGTGGGATTTCCCCCTCCCTTTTCACGTAAAACTAAATCTACCATCAAAATCCATCATGATAGACCATCAGGGCAGCGTGACTGGTGGTCTGATTATATTTGTTATCCAAGGCCTCAGCTTTTATTAATATGCAGTGAGCCAGGAGTGCTATCGTAGCCTTTCTGTGCTTTAGCTTCACAGGCTGCTACACTGCCCAGGAGCACCTTCCCCTCCTACTGCCCGAGATTAGAGCAGGAAGAGGGAGGGGGAAATGGGAAACAAATGTAACGGCCTGTAATGCTCCAGCTCGTTAGTATAATTTTAGAAGGAAGGAGGCCATGGATAACAAAAAATAAGAGCCAGGCACCGTCCTTTAAAGGACATCAACCACCAGGATGAAAGATGAAATGCAAATTAGCCTGAGGGCCTCCAGGCTCTATTAACACCTATGGAGCCCCTCAGACTCATTTGCATACAGTCTTTCATCCTGGTGATAGATGCCCTTTATCTGTGTGCTTCATCTTACTACCTTCCCTTCCATCTATGCAAAATACAATCCAGTTGCTGCCAAAGAGATTATAATAATTGTATGTTACCAAGACAGAGTAGACAGTGCTGAGGCGTAGAGCCCTGATCTGTACCTCATTACCTCCAGGATGAATGTTTATGGCAGTCTGTGCTGCATACAGTTCACACATGCATCCTCTGACTGCCAAAGTACTACAACTCCCAACAGTAATGTCACCTCTTATGGTACCGGCCGTGTATAGCAGAAGTACTGCACTTTGCTGAACAGCGTATTACTAAGATCTTTGCTATGATCTTGTCAGTAAGTGGCAAACAGCGTTACTGATGACCTACTGCTCGCACTGTTACAGTAGTAGTATTATTAATAAGTTATTTCTATTGGGCAAAATATAGTATCACAATCCATAAAAGCACAGCATAACAGATACCGCACATACAAGCCACTGAATGTATTATTTTTGATGTATCTGACCACTGACAGCAAGCACAGATCTTAACACTAGAGAGGAATGAAGGCACAAAGTGAAGTCAGGACACACAAGGCGACAGCATCCCCTATGGATTTGCCTTGCCATGTGCACGGTCTATACCCTATAATATAGTGTATAATATTTTTGTGTATTTAAGGTGAAGCTCCGCTTTATAAGTGTTTACGTATAGTTTGCATAAGATTTTTCTGTTGATGTTTCATTGGTCACCCATATAGTTCAGAGGTTATATCCTCCAGCTGCTACCAGAGCAGCCACAACACAGATGCTCTAGTTCAGCGATGGCGAACCTATGGCACGCGTGCCACATGCGGCACGCAGAGCTGTTCCTGTGGGCACGCACCTCCGGCTGTCGGGAGCGCTGAATGTTATTGTGGTTCCCATAGTAACCACTGCGGGGAGAAGAGAGCAGCATGATACAGCTGCTCGCACATAATAGAATTGGGCAGGGGCATAAGGATCTGGCCCTTAGATACAGGGGTCCAGCAGCTGTCACTGTTCCATGTGCTCTTTTGGGACCCCTGAGCACAGTAATGTCAGCAGGAAGGCAGTCATTGCTCTGCCTTCCCCCCTGCTAAAGCCGGGACTCACACAGAGGGCTGGTCACCTGACCCAACCAGCCAATAGGAGAGGAGGGAAGAGGAATCACCAGAGCCCGGGCTGCATGTAGCTGCTGCAGTATAGAAAGGTAATACATGACATAAATAAAGTATAGCATCAGCTCATCCTCCCCTGCTATCCTGTAAATATAAACTACATCATGCAGCTATTTCATATCTTTCCAGCACCCTCATATCTATCTGTCTCTCTCATATCTATCTATGTATCTATCTATCTATGCATCTGTCTCTCTCATATCTATCTATGTATCTATCTATGTATCTGTCTCTCTGCTTCTCTTATATCTATCTATCTCCTATCTATTCTATCTCCTATCTATCTATCTATCTATCTGTCTCCTATCTATCTATCTATCTATCTATCTGTCTCTCTGTTTCTCTTATATCTATCTATCTCCTATCTATTCTATCTCCTATCTATCTATGTATCTATCTATGTATCTGTCTCTCTCATATCTATGTATGTATCTATGTATCTATCTATCTATCTATCTATGTATCTGTCTCTCTCATATCTATATATGTATGTATCTATCTATCTATCTATGTATCTGTCTCTATGTCTCTCTCATATCTATCTATCTCCTATCTATCTATCTTATCTATCTATCTATCTATGTATCTGTCTCTCTCATATCTATCTATGTATCTATCTATCTATCTATCTCTCATATCTATCTCTATGTATCTAGAAAAATGATCTATCTATCTAACAGGGCCCACTGGTGTCTTGTTACACCACTGGGATTGGGGTCACATATAAAAGATCAGCAGACCCCGATATGTGACATATGACATAGCTATAAATAAAATACATCAATATTAAAATGGGGCAATTCTCTCTATAATGCTGGTTATCAGCTGCAGGTGTACCTGAGCTCTGCCCCAATCCTTCCCCTGAACAGTATACAACAGTTTTAGGCTGGTGCCACACGTGGCGCTTTTGTCTGCGTTTGCGAACGCAAACGCAGACAAAGTCGCGCCCACCGGGGCGGGCCTCGGCCCGATCGCATCGGCGTTTCTATGGAAACGCCTGCGATCGGGAACGAGACGCCGGTGTTTCGCGTTAAATTAACACGAAACACCGGCGGCTCGTTCCCGATCGCAGGCGTTTCCATAGAAACACCGATGCGATCGGGCCGAGGCCCGCCCCGGTGGGCGACTTTGTCTGCGTTTGCAAGCGCAGACAAAGCGCCCTGTGTGGCGCCGGCCTTAGGTGAGCAGCGGACAACAGTACACTGCCAGGATTTTTTAACGTTTATTACAGGAGTCCCTATATTAAACACCTATGTGGGTTTTTTTTTTTAAATTTTTGTCTTGGCACTTTGCTATAAGTAAGTTGGGTTTGAGTTGCATTTTGGGCACTCAGCCTCTAAAAGGTTCGCCATCACTGCTCTAGTTGATACCAGAGCAGCCCCAACACTCCAGCAATCGGCTCCTGCTGAGCTTCCGATGGCTTCAAGGAGCAATAACCTCTGCGGCTGAGGACGGACCGGACAGGGCGTCCGCAGTGCGCCAGGCCAAGGCAAACAATTTACAAGTTCTCTGCAGCTGAGATACATTACAAATACCGTGAGGACACTGTAAATCACAGCGGGTAAGAGTAAGACATATTCATACAGATTTACAGTCCTGTGACTGCTCCTGTATGAGGCGTCTCGTGGGGGGCACTATATACTGCCGACACAGAAGCTTGTACCTGGTGCAGAATAATAAATACACTTTTATCACACTTGGCTTTTCTCATCTATAAAACATTTATTTTAAGAGGTTTTTACAAAATCAGGTTTTTTTTGGCATTTTTTTTTATTTATAAAGTTTTATTGTAATATAACATTGTTTTTATATTAATGCACTGTCTTTAAAGCCTTTGAGTACAGGTGCAGCCCCCTGCCACCCCCTCTGTACAGGTGCAGCCCCCTGCCACCCCCTCAGGCCTTGTACAGTTTTTGAGTTCTTGAAGTTTTTGAAGTCTATCAGGTGCAAAAAACTTCCCAAACCATTACACATCTGTGTAGGGACAGGCCCTGATGTTACTGATATGTCTAGCGGTCATGAAGAAGGCCCCTACAAGGTGGCACTAGTAAAAGGGAGGTATTTTTGGACCTGATAGACTCACCAGCAGGTACCAGAGACTTGTGGGTCATGGGGAATTTGATCTTTTACAACTTTTCAAATGGGAACAAGTGTTTCTCTTCCCCTTTCTTGTCTCTCTTGGTTTTTCGCTTCCCTCCCTGCTGCTCCTCTGCCTTTCGGTTTTGGGGCCAGGATACGGCGCTGTCCAGGGCTGGGGTCTCGGTCACCGGTTTCTCTTCGTCTGATGAGAATCCATCTCCAGCTGCGGAGGGAAGGTGCTCGGAGTCCTGCAGATATTACACAGGGTGTGAACAGCAAGTCATTAATGTAGGGACGTGGTTGGAGGACACAAGTCAGTAATGTAGGGACATGATTGGAGGACACAAGTCATCTCTGCAGGCCAGGTATCATTGCTATCTGTATAGCCACACGTGGTGCATTTGTTGCAACAATTTCTACGACTTTTTGACAAGTGCACTCATCAGCTGCATGGATTACTGCAAGTTTATTTCAGCCAAATGGGACAGTCACAGAAATTACAGGAACAAATTTGCCATATGGAAATATATTCTAGCTATAGATAGCCGTCACTCCTATGGTGGCACCTTTACCTCCTGGCACCAGGCAGTCGGATGCTGATCTCCCTGCCATGTCCATGTAACCCTACATACATCAGATGGTTCAGTCTATACATAGACCATGCAGGGCCATGGTTTGTGTTTGCTGCTCACCTTCTGTCCGTATCGGGCTTTCAGCCGCTCTCTGATCATCAGACCCTTCACCAGTAGTTTCCAGTTGCCCAGCGCTCGCTTTTCCCTCTTCTACAACACAAGGTTAGACACCGGATGAGTCCTGGTTCTAGGCCCTGGCTAATCTTATACACAGTCAGATGTGGGATCTGAACCACCTACCTCTTTCTGCTTACGCTCTATCTCCGCTTGCTCATTCTCCCATGCAGCCAACAGGACGTCCTTATACTCCTCACATACAATATATCCATCAGTCCTGCAGATAGGGGAGGGAACAAGATTGGGTCACGAATTTATGTAATGCAACTTTTATAATCTAGTTGTATTTCATTTCCTCACCGTTCAGGATTCCTGTCAGGGAATGGAAGCAAAGTGAATCTGCCTGCAAATCAATCAGACCTTTGTGTATGTTGTTAGTAACAGCAGGACTGATATATATGGGTTTATATTCCAGGATTGTAGCTTCTCCAAGTGCACTGGGGGTGTGTCCTCACACTGCTGTGCTCTGTGCAATGAGACATTCAATAGCCCCTCCCATGAGGCAAGGATGCTTATTTCATAGCTCTGTTGCTACTAACAAACACAAAGGTCAGATTACACATCACTCCAGGGACAATACCCAACACTGGCTGTAGTCTGCATGGTCACACCTGCTGACAGGTTCCCTTTAATTGTGCTGAATGCAACCAATAAAAGGAGGGATTGACTTACTATACATTAGTGATCGGTCTGCTGACCAGGGCGGTTTCTCAAACTCTTGATATAAACACCTACTATTCATTGACAACAAGCAGATATATTGCAAATAGAAAAAGAAAAGGGTTTGAGTTTTTGGGTACAAACCCCAAATATATGATGACAGGGGCGCAGCAGTCTTACACAGGATGCGAGAAGCCGCAGTGGAAGTCAAAGCCGGTGATGGCGGTGGCACAGTCGATGTCCAGCTTTCTGGCCACGCGGTGAAGATTAGGAACTCGCAAATGTGAGCAGCCGATGGGCAACATGTTGGGTTTAAAGAGGTAGACGTTCCCAAACTCATTGCGTGGGACCTGTGGATCAAAAAGAAGAATCTGGTCAAGACTACAAACTGTATCTATAGAAGAGGGAACAAGCCTGTAACACTCTGCGCTCCTGAAACTACTCCACAGTCCCTCCCCGCATGATGAGTGCTGTAGTATTCCAACAAACCTGCTGCTGGAAGGGGCTGCTGCACAGTTTAAGGGGTATTCTCGTCTGGGCATTCACATTCAGTTTCATAAATCTGCCATATATAAACATTTTTTCAATTAGATGTTATTAAAAAAAACAAGACTGTTACCTTGGATACGGCCACCTCTGCTGGAGTGATTGCACAAAGACACAAAGGGTATTTGTATATGAAATGCCTGGGAGTTAATGCAGGCCCCACAGCCGTCCTGTGGTAATGATCGCTGAAGCCAGGAAGTCAGGCAGGACTCTATAGCACATGTCTGGCCACTGCTGCCAAAATGTGAGGTGGTCGTATCCGAGGAAGCCATCTCGTTTCTAAGGGTCAACATGGCTACATTTTGAGAAATTATCTTCACATCACATCCAATTGAAGAAATGCTGACATAGGGCAAATGAATTTAATTAAATGTGAATGCCCAGATGGGAAAACCCCTTTAAATGCAGAGAGCAAAGTATTGTGAGCTTAGCCTCCAGTGCACTTGCAGAATCACTAATCCTAGAATATAAATCTATATATCACAGTCCTGCTGCTACTAACAATATACACAACGGTCTGATTACACATCTCTCCAGAGACAGTACATAACGCTGGCTGCAGTCTGCATGGTCACTCCTGCTGATGGTTTCCCTTTGTGGATAAAAGCAGGCGTCTAATGCTGCACAACCCCTCTAAGTACAGGTCATCAATAAAAGAAAACCTGGAAAACCCCTTTAACATCTGTATTTACATAGGTGGGATACAAGTCTACTTAGTTACTGTATGTGCCCGGACACATGCGCCCTCACCTTTCCATCCACCGCAACGGGCGGCTGATACTCCTCCGTTTGCCACAGACCGTACAGAGCGAGGTCATTGCTGTCCTTCTCGGGATCCGCCAGGCGGGCTTTCCTCGCTCGGTTGGACTGTCCTTTCACCATCTGTGCATGAAACAGATCGGATGTGACATAAGTAACTTCCCCCCCAAGGTGTGTCCCCTCAATGTCACCCACTGTAAGCATAGTCAGTCACCTTGTACGGCACCTCCCCGAGCCGCACCACGCGGGCGTCCTTCAGCCATGTGTCTCTGGAGTGCAAGGTGTGAACACAGGACCTGGAAGCAGAATGAGAGATCAGGTTTTTGTTAAAAAAACAAAACAAAAAACAGTATTTCATATTTTTTTTTTAGAAGTGCCTCCTGCTCCCTCTGGAAGCACCAGAACCTCTTCTCTATCACCTCCTCACTCTCTGCCTATAGACTGTAATAAACCATCCATCGTGTGTCTCCGAATGTTCACCTCACATATAAGACAGGAAAACTTGTGTCTTTCCTCTGCAAATGATCTGTACAATATGTTGGCCGCAGCTTCAGTACCTGGAATACACCGCTTCCCCCCTACAGTAGCCCAAGATGGCTGCAGAGTCCGGGAAGATGGCTTCATACTTGAGTAAATGTCTCTTCAGAACATAGAGAGGATGGTTCTTATACTCCGTGATGGAGGTCGGCAAGGGCTGGTCCAGTAATTTAACTTCAAACTAGAGATATAAAAATCAGGAATTACACATTATGTGACAGTCGTGCAACAGTAAAAAATATGCAAAATCTTAATATACAGGCAGTCCCCGGGTTACATACAAGATAGGGTCTGGAGGTTTGTTCTTAAGTTGAATTTGTATGTAAGTCGAAACTGTATATTTTATAATTGGAGATCCAGACAAAAAATTTTTTGGCCCCAGTGACAATTGGAGTTTAAACATTTTTTGTTGTAATGGGACCAAGGATTATCAATAAAGCTTCATTACAGACACCTTACAGCTGATCATTGCAGTCTGGGACTATAGTAAAGCATCCAGAGAGGTCCCCAGAGGTCAGAGGGGTCCGTCTGTAACTATGGGTTGTCTGTAAGTCGGGTGTCCTTAAGTAGGGGACCGCCTGTATTTATCAATATGTAACAACTTGTATTATACTCCAGAGCTGCACTTATTACCACATCTTCCTTCTCTGATCCTCACAGCATAAGGCTCAAGTAGCGCGATGTATAGAGAAGGACAGCCGGCACCGCCACCAGCATTACAGACCCGTCTGATCAGACGCAGTCCAGTTCTGATCACACATCTGGCCCAAAGGAGGTCGTTTCTCCTGTAACCGGGGCGCTTACAGATGCCCCAGTCACAGGTGAAACCCAGGAGTGAAAAAATATGTGAAAATTTCCCCCAGGGGTCTTTTATGACCTTATCCGCGAAATTTCATGTTAAACCGCATATAAACATATTACATATAAAAAAATATTTTAAGAGTAACTGTAAAAGTTTTTTTTACCCACAAATCAATAGCACTGGGGATGAAAAACAACTTTGCCCATAATCGTTGTTACCTATATCCAGCAGCTTTTTTGCTATATCCCTCAGATTACCTCACTGCTGCAATGGCTGCCTCCTCTCCATGTGTTGATAAACCCTATGAATCCGTACTTTGTTTACACTTTGTTTCTCAGGCGGTTTCATTGGAGGGGAGGAGCTGCTGCTCCCTGCTCACAGGGGAGGAGGTCATGTGACAGTAAATGTAGCAGAGCCGCATGTGTCCACAGTGAATACAGATATCTCCTGCACAGAATAGTGAGGTACAAGATCTCCCTGTTCCCTATAAGTCCCTCCATATCAGTCTATGATTATACTGAACTTTATCTGTAAAAAAAAGGTCCCTTTACTTTTTTCATTATAAACTATCCCTACGGGTCACGCAAAAAATAACCAAAAAAGTTTACGGTATTGCATAAAAAAAAGGAAGTTATGGCCCTTAAGTATGAAAATTTGTTACACGTCAGTAAAGCCTTTTAAGGCCTGGTCAAAAAGGGGTTAATATATTATATTCCCTAAAAAATAATAATGAAATTTTGCCAGGCTGCTTGCACTAGTACTGCGCCCCCCAGTGATGTTACTGTGGTGTGGCAGGGGGTGTGTGTCTATGTGGTCCGTACCTCTGTGTCCTCCTTGTCCTCTCTAGTAGTGTTGGGGTCTTTATAAGGCAGCAGCGTCTCCTCCCACCAGTCTGTATCGACGCGTCGCTTGCGGGTGCTGGTCATCCACTCCGAATCATACCTCCGAGTCACATCTTTTACATGTCCGCTGTTGTCGATGGCCACTATATAAGTAACGGGTTTGGTGGCCGCTTTGAAACAGAGTGAAGTATTGTTCACGGTCCTGGAGACACAGTCCACGCACACCCACTTCTCTTCATTCTCCAGGTAGACCTCCACCCACTGATCGCTACCTCTGGGGGGCAGTACCACTGTAACCTCCTCCTCCTCATCATCGGTGGAGATGATCTTGCCTCTCCGCTTCGGTTTCGAGCCGTCTCCTTCGGGCGAGACCTTTGCTTGTGGCCCTCTGGTGGTCCCAGGGCTCTTGGCTGTGCCCTCTACCGACTTCCTCCTGTTTGTCTTCACATAAGACGCCCCTTCCACTTTTCTCTCAATGGAGACATCAAAGTCCGAGAGGTCACTGCTGTCCTCGCCGTCGCTGTAGGAGTAGTCAGAGTCGCTGCTGCCCTCGCGGCTGTCACTCTCCTCTTTGTAGGACACTTTGGAGGCCGCTTTCCTCCGCAGCTGGTTCTTGGGACTTGCTCTGCTCTTGGTTTCTTCAGAGATCTCCCCTGACTTATCCTTCTCAGATTTACGGACCGGTTTCTTAGACTTGACATCTTCTGGCGGTTTCTGGTCTTCATCCTCTGAACTGTCTAAGGAAATCAACTCCACTTTCTCCTTCTTCGGGTTTCTTTTTGCATTAGATTTCCCCTTTGGAGATTTTTGGGCTCTGGAAACCTTATTAGACGTCTTGGACGATTTCTCCCTTGGACTGCTTGTAATCTAAGAGATAGAAAGATGAACATGAGCTCCAGTCCCCAGGACCTAACGTCAGCGGTGATGGATTCTTCAGAAATATTCTGATAAACTATTTTACATGGTGATAAATTGTAAGAGGACCCTTCACCCTAAGGTGCAGAAATCTGTCTCAGTTTGTGCTGCCTATTAGAAGTAACTAGCAATGTTACATTCTCATCACATTTTTTGTATTCTTACAGTGTATGAGCCGGGCAAGTTTCTGGTGTATACATAGACATATAATGACAGACAGGGGAATCCTTTTTGTCTTTATAGTATGAATTTTATACTGTGAGAAACACAAGATGGAAAAGCGCAGTAAGCTGCAATTTTCCCATCCTGATCCCCCCTGCTGCACAAGGTTTATGCTCAGTGGAGGCCATTGGAGCCTATGGGGGACGGATGTATTGAATTGCATCCCGCCCCTGGCCTCTGCTGATCCTATGGGCTGTGAGGTCCCCAGTGATGTAACTGTTCATATAAGGACCGTGACATCACTGGGGGAAACATCCTAAACATTGGCAGAGGCCAATCACTGGCTGAGGCTATTGTTCACTCCTACTCCATATTTCAGAGGGGAGTACACAGGACGATGTATCACACTGTAACTGCACACGTTGGGAATATGTCTGACGAATCCTAAGAACGGAGGACAAAATTGTGGTGTGAACCCAGTCTAAAGCTGCCCCTCTGACTTTTGTGTTTGAAATGTATCCAGACTAACCTTAGAGGGTGGTTCCTTCATGGGGATCGGCTGTACGGAGAGGACGAGGCGGCTCAGAATCTGCAAGGCTCGAAGAAGAATCAAGAACAGCTGCAGGAAAAATGGGTCATAAAAGATAAGAAATCATCATATCAAGAATCTACAACATAGAAGTAACACAGCAGACAACTATCTAATGCAGGTGGGGTGTGTGGACTCTCCCTTGATGGTAGATTCAGAGGGATTAGTTTACATTGTTCAATTTGATTTCTTACACATTGTAACAAACCGCCAGCAGAGAAGAGTGTGCTCCTGATGGATTTCTCTTACAGACAGGGCATAACTATGAGGGCTGTATAAGAACTAGAACACAGGGGCTATAGGGGTAAACAGAATACACGGCAGCGGGGACTGTGGTCCATTTTTGGCACCTTGGTACTGAAGCTTCAAGTAACAACTTGGCTCCCAGAGGATTTCCAAAATTGCAAACAACTGAAGCAAACCATCAGCTGTGACAAGGTTAAGGTCTATCTACATTTACAGCCACTGGAGGATAATGATTGACCCACAGAGGACAATTCTATAATCTCCTCCCTGATTTATGAGCCGAGCTGTAACCCCCCTGCATCACCGCTATACAAGACATGTAGCTTTCCAGTTTTGGTTCTGTTAACCGTATAGACCACAGCACTTGGATCATGTGATCAGTGTGGACCCGGATTGCTGGACCCCACCAATCACATATCAATGACTATGATCTGTAAAGTTATGAAACGAGTGAAGGATCATCTTACATGGACCATCTCCTCTCCGTCCCTCACTCCATACGCTCCAAACCTGCGCTCCAGCCTGGCGGCCAGTGGTTCCCGTTCATCCAGGGACATGTCCGGATTCAAGGTGAATGTCGTTGTGAACCTAGACAGAAGTTTACAAGAAGCGTTTCTCAGAACCAGATCCAATTATCCCTTATACAGTTATAATAAATGTGATAATCTTACCACTTCACCAAGTTCGTCAAATACACCACATCTACCCGGGCCGCAGGAATGTTTGTAAATTTAACTGGGACTACAGACAGCGCCACCGCCTGGAGGTCTGGGGAGTTGCAGGTTTCACTGCGGAAGAAACCATTAGCCAAAAGGCAAAGCAAATGTACCTGGAGGAGAAGGCAAACAACAGATCTTATTCACCTCTAAAGGACCCGTCCTCATCAAAAGCTTCAAGATCTGATCCTACATTCTGTACACGACACACTTATATGTCACGTTCTATTCCTTTACATCAACAGGATTGTGTACAAATCCGATGCTGGCTGTTCAATGTCTCACCTTATGTGTGTCTTCTCGCAACTCCTTGCTGAAACGGTTCATCATTCTGCGCAGATAAGCAGCAAACTCTGCCTTCCTCTTCTCTCTGATAGAAGGAACATAATTTCAGTTTGCATGAAAAAATTTTGTATGTAGAGTAATGATCCTGAGTTACACTCTGTATTATACCCCAGAGCTGCACTCACTATTCTGCTGCTGGTGCAGTCACTGTGTACATACATGACATTACTTACCCTGTACTGATCCTGAGTTACATCCTGTATTATACTCCAGAGCTGCACTCACTATTCTGCTACTGGTGCAGTCACTGTACATACATGCCATTACTTATCCTGTACTGATCCTGAGTTACATCCTGTATTATACTCCAGAGCTGCACTCACTATTCTGCTACTGGTGCAGTCACTGTGTACATACATGACATTACTTATCCTGTACTGATCCTGAGTTACATCCTGTATTATACTCCAGAGCTGTACTCACTATTCTGCTGCTGGTGCAGTCACGGTGTACATACATGACATTACTTATCCTGTACTGATCCTGAGTTACATCCTGTATTATACTCCAGAGCTGCAATCACTATTCTGCTGCTGGTGCAGTCACTGTGTACATACATGACATTACTTATCCTGTACTGATCCTGAGTTACATCCTGTATTATACTCCAGAGCTGCACTCACTATTCTACTGCTGGTGCAGTCACTGTGTACATACATGACATTACTTATCCTGTACTGATCCCGAGTTACATCCTGTTTTATACTCCAGAGCTGCACTCACTATTCTGCTGGTGCAGTCACTGTGTACATACATGACATTACTTATCCTGTACTGATCCTGAGTTACATCCTGTATTATACCCCAGAGCTGCACTCACTATTATGCTGCTGGTGCAGTCACTGTGTACATACATGACATTACTTATCCTCCACTGATCCTGAGTTACATCCTGTATTACAGTCCAGAGCTGCACTCACTATTCTGCTGCTGGTGCAGTCACTGTGTACATACATGACATTACTTATCCTCCACTGATCCTGAGTTACATCCTGTATTACAGTCCAGAGCAGCACTTATAATGAGCTCGTACTGGATTCTAATTGCCCCCCCCCCTCTAATTTATAAGAGTTTAAATGATTTTGCTAAACATTTACAACAAACAGCAACATTTTGCGACTATAATTTAGGATATTAGCATTGCTCATCAGGGGAGCTGAGTACTGTGATCTATTTGTATATATAATCTACCTTCTCAATCTTTTTTTGGCGGCTTCTGCTGTTTCTATCTCTATCTCCACGGACTCGGTGGGGAGACCTGAATCATTGGATGTTGTAGCCTGTAGAGCGTCCAGTGCTGTTGCATTGAGCTCTATAGAAAAGGGGGAAACAGAATGAATTTAGTAATGAGAATCTCTCACAAAATGTGCATATCTGTATTACAGAAAACAGCACCCCCAGATGTCCCCAATGATTGCAGGTACCTTCCACATCCTCCCACTCCTCCTCGCTGTCCTCTCCATCCTCCGAACCGCTTTCCTCTTTAACAGACTCCTCTTTGAGCAGCGGCTGCGACTCCAGGATTAATAAATTTCTGAGAGAAGAAAAATAACAAAATATGAACCATTTAACCCTTGGCATACTTATAGGAAACCTACCATCAGGAATCTACCTATTATTGCCTACCTGTGCACCGACGGCTGCTGGAGCTCTGTGCATGCGCAGTAACTCCGGCTGCAGTGCGAGTGATGGTGCGAGTGTCCAGCACTGGAGCCAGAGATACTGCGCATGCACAGAGCTCCGGCCGCTCGCAGAGGCTACTGGGGTGTGGAATAGGCTTCGCAGTAGTCATTTTAGATAAATAAACTCTAGATTAGGTTATATATTGTTATAGGGTTGGGCAAGCATAGTTTAGGGTTCATGGTATTAAAGGGAACCTTCCTATTAAGGTAGATTCCTGATGGTTTCCTTTAAGTTATCAGACATTCACCTGCCACGCACAGTATTATAGAACAGCTGCAGGGACCAGACTAACACTCATCATCGCCAACACCGCGTTGGGGGCGGACACATTTTTTTTTTTTGTGAACAGGGCCCTCTACATACTGGTCATCCTTTAAGCACATCACCGAGGAGGGGTCATGAAAGATAGAACATTCCCCTTCTGTGTAACCACTTAGATGCCACAGGCAGTATTGACCAAGGCCTCTAAGTGGTTAAACAGCTCAAATCATAGTGATCAGTGAGGACCCCCACATCAGGACCTGTGAGGTCCTTGAGAAGAACGTATAGGTCAGTTCACTGTAGCGTTTTTACAAAAGAGGTTGTCTCAAATGTATAGGTTATGCTGTATCCACATAATACTTAGTGACCCCACAGACTCATGAGGATAAATAAGAGGAGTAAAAACACAGGTTGGTAAGTGCGCGCTGCCCCTATGGCTAAAATGATAACCATAGGGGTAGCGCACACTTACCAACCTGTGTTTTTACTCCTCTTATTTATCCTCATATTGTACCGCAGACTACAGTGCGTGTCACAGGGTACGCCGCTGCCCTCCCAAGACTGTTTACATACCTATTCCATCCTACAGACCCCATCACTTGCATGACCGTCAATACTCTTGTCCCAAGGCACCATGTGACCCTCCTTCTAATACCCCACTGACTCATAACGGGTCAAACATGTGCCCTGGAGATAGTCACCAATGGCCCTAACGTGGCACCATCTTCCCACAGATCGTGGCTCAGCTGTTCCCCTAGAAGGGTGATACATTGGGGCAGATTTACTTACCCGGTCCATTCGCGATACAGCGGCGCGTTCTCTGCGGTGGATTCGGGTCCGGCCGGGATTCACTAAGGCAGTTCCTGCGACATCCACCAGGTGTCGCTGCTGCGCTGAAGTCCGCCGAGGCACGCCGGAGTGCATGATCCTATAATTGGTGAAGGTAAGCGCGTGTCCCGCAACCCTTTTTTTTTTTAAAAAATGCGTCGGATTTTCGTTTGGCCATGCACCCCAGATTTCCATCGCGTGCATGCCGGCGCCGATGCGCAACAATCCGATCGCGTGCGCCAAAATCCCAGGGCAATACAGGGAAAAAAATCGGCGCAAAACTGAAAAATTTGCGTAACCTGCTGGAAAAAACGTGATTCGGGCCCTTCGTAAATAACCCCCATTGTATTTCTGCAGGTGCCCATTGTGCCTCCTCTGGGGTTACAGCACTCACTCTATCTCCTTCTCCGCGTCTTCCTCCTTCACTTCCTTCTCTGCCGTCTTCTTACACCTTGGAGGCTTCTTCCCGGCAGCGCCCGCACCTGGCGTCTTACCCGCCGCTTTCTTTGTGGTTCTGGCACCTGGCGCTGCCCCTCTGCTCTTCTTATTGGGCGCCGTCTCATCTTTACACACATCCTGATCACCATCTGCTGCAAGAAACCCCCAGAGACAGGAAAAAAATAAAGAAACAAGAGAAAAAACTGCAAAAATTACAAACATGTTCAGCCATTTCTTAGTTTTATCTATTCCTGGGAAAGATGCGAAACCCATTCAGAACTAATATTCATCACTGCTGAGGGTTTGTTACAAAGACATCCAGTCTAGACAATGACTGATACATTGTACCCGGAATGTTAGAGTATTTGTTACAATGTATTGTGGCAGGAAAAATGTATCATCCGACCAGCGGTCTGTTCATTAAGGATGTGATAGACTGGATCTAATTGTAATTAATCCCCCAGAACAGCTAATAACCTTTAGAAGAGAGGGCATTCACTGACAGCAAGCAGAGATTTTAAAAAGTGGTAAGAAAACGCTAAATCTGTTAAAATGGATTGAGATTTTTGATTAAATGTGTTAATTTAAAGGGATTTTTCAGACTTCAGCAATGACATCAGCAGTGAAGCCGTTCCTTAGGGTCATATCATGAGATCAGCGATTGGATGATGACGTCATACTGATGACATCATCAACTATGAATTGCGTAAGACCCCTATAAAAACAGGGATATGAATAAAAACCCCTTAAAAGGAGGAGTTTATAAGAGAAGGGGCGGGGTTTGCTAGGATAAATAATGAAGCTATTGCAGGTAGTCACATAATGATCATCACTTAAAGGGGCCACACATTTCTCCGCACCTCCGGGCTCCGCCCCCTGCCGTCTCTTCCCCGGCTGTTTCCGGGGCTTCTTGCCCTCAGTCTTCCCGTCCACGGATCCCCGTCGCTTCCCCATCCTCCGGCTCCTCTGCCCCTCAGCCACACATGCTGCTGTTGTATAACAAACGCAAAGGAAATCACGTGGCCGCGGAGGTTTAGCTCTGATTGGTGCAACCCGCTCCCGCCTGTCAGTGGCATAAATCACGCGAGAGTTCCGTTACCAGGGACACCGGCCTCTTCCGCTGAGCGCGGTTTTCAAGATGGCGGATGATGGAGAGCAGGTGAGCGCCTCACTGAGGGGGAAGTGTGCGAGGCTGGGGGTCCCAAAGGAACAGGAGCGGGATTGTTACCCGGGGGGATACTGATACATGAGGCGTTATGCGAAATACTCATCACCCGACAGCGGCCTATACTCTCCTGACTGAGACTGTATAGTAATGTCATGTATGTACACAGTGACTGCACCAGCAGCAGAATAGTGAGTGCAGCTCTGGAGTATAATACAGGATGTAACTCAGGATCAGTACAGGATAAGTAATGTCATGTATGTACACAGTGACTCCTCCAACAGCAGAATAGTGAGTGCAGCTCTGGGGTATAATACAGGATGTAACTCAGGATCAGTACAGGATAAGTAATGTCATGTATGTACACAGTGACTGCACCAGCAGAATATTGAGTGCAGCTCTAGAATATAATACAGGATGTAACTCAGGATCAGTACAGGATAAGTAATGTCATGTATGTACACAGTGACTGCACCAGCAGCAGAATAGTGAGTGCAGCTCTGGGGTATAATACAGGATGTAACTCCGGGTCAGTACAGGATAAGTAATGTCATGTATGTACACAGTGACTGCACCAGCAGCAGAATAGTGAGTGCAGCTCTGGAGTATAATACAGGATGTAACTCAGGATCAGTACAGGATAAGTAATGTCATGTATGTACACAGTGACTGAACCAGCAGCAGAATAGTGAGTGCAGCTGTGGAGTATAATACAGGATGTAACTCCGGATCAGTACAGGATAAGTAATGTCATGTATGTACACAGTGACTGCACCAGCAGCAGAATAGTGAGTGCAGCTCTGGAGTATAATACAGGATGTAACTCAGGATCAGTACAGGATAAGTAATGTCATGTATGTACACAGTGACTGCACCAGCAGCAGAATAGTGAGTGCAGCTCTGGAGTATAATACAGGATGTAACTCAGGATCAGTACAGGATAAGTAATGTCATGTATGTACACAGTGACTGCACCAGCAGCAGAATAGTGAGTGCAGCTCTGGAGTATAATACAGGATGTAACTCAGGATCAGTACAGGATAAGTAATGTCATGTATGTACACAGTGACTGCACCAGCAGCAGAATAGTGAGTGCAGCTCTGGGGTATAATACAGGATGTAACTCAGGATCAGTACAGGATAAGTAATGTCATGTATGTACAGAGTGACTGCACCAGCAGCAGAATAGTGAGTGTACAATAGTCTCGAAAATTACATTATTTTGTATTACAAGTCTTTTCCTCTCTTATCCCCTGTGCAGCAGCAGACCACTAACACAGTAGAGGAGCCTCTGGATCTGATCCGGTTGAGCTTAGACGAGCGCATTTATGTGAAGATGAGGAATGACCGGGAGCTCCGGGGGCGGCTGCATGTATGTGTCTGGGTTACTGTCTCTATATTATACTGTAGGCTTTGGGATGTTTCGTTATTAACCTCTTCCTCCTTTCAGGCCTATGATCAGCACTTGAACATGATCCTGGGGGATGTGGAGGAGACTGTCACCACCATAGAAATTGATGAGGAGACTTACGAGGAGATCTATAAGGTACCCAGTGCACGCTGTAGCAGGGTTTTCTGGTGATTGCTTATCTCCTTGATGACCTGTACAATGTCTTATGGCTGTCATTAGTGGTATTTGTTGTCGGGTTAATATTAATGTACCGTATTTTTCGGACCATAACGCGCACAAAAAAATCCTTTGATTTTCTCAGAAATCAAAGGTGCGCCTTTTAGTCCAGTGTGCGCCTTATATGAACCGTACTTACAGACATCAGCTGCCTTGAACTGTGCACATGTCTTCCACCTGCTGGTCATTCATCCTTATAATCAGGTGCACCTTATAATCCGGTGCGCCTAATATGTATGAACTTAGACGTTTTAGCAGGAATTTGATGGTGCGCCTTATAGTCCGCAAAATACTGTAGAATTGGTCTCTGGGCACCTCCATCAGTACTCGCTATTTTATACCCCATTACTGTGCAACTGGGGCTGGTTACTATGGAATGTATGGGATAGACACAGATTGTACTTCCCTGCATGTGGAAGTTAGATCAGATCTCCTCGGCCTCCTAGCACCTATCAGAGCTGTGCCGTGTCCTAGAGATGTAGTCAGGGGGTGCATGTCTAATGTCGGGTTAAATGGATTCATACACATTATGGAATTCTCTCTCTTACAGTCCACGAAGAGGAACATCCCCATGCTTTTTGTCAGAGGCGATGGCGTTGTGCTGGTGGCTCCCCCCTTGAGGGTTGGCTAATGGGTGCACAATACACGGACATCCAGACTCTCCTCCTTCTTTGTGTCCTGGCATTGCTCTTGTCTTGCTGCTGTTTACTCTAGTCAGGAGTAAGACGGGTCCAGTGTCTGACCCAAAATATGGATCTCCTTCCCACACAACTTTACTTCTTTCAGTTACTGTTTTGGGCAGATGCTGCAGTTTACTTTGTTTTTTAAAAATTGGAACTCTTCTTATTTTGTGAAAGTGGGGACACTTAAGTTTTATATTAAATGCCAGTGACAGAATTCGGATACAGGTTTTACTGTGTTCAGAAAAAATGCTTTGATTTGAGGATATCTAATAAAGATCATTGGTTCTGATACTGGTGTCGGTGACGTCCTGTATTATATACAGTATATACTTGTGTTATCTGCAGGCAAAATCTGATCCTCACCTTGTGTCACACATCTCTGGTTGTCACTGGCTTATTCTCTTATTATAACACTATAAGAATTTGTTCTCTTGGATCACTAGAATTTGGTGTCCTACCATTGATACTCCCACTGCACCAATGGGGGAAATGGAGCAGGTGGAGAGGACAGTGACCAAGGTCGCTTAATGAAAACCTAGCATTTGATGCATTATGAAGCAAACATACCTTGAGAATGCTGTAGCTACACTCATGCAGGATCATATCTTGGTTAATCCCTGAGATGAGTGGTTTTGCTGATAAAACAGATATATAACCTTATGATAATGAAGTTTTGTCCCTTCTATGGCTGCTTCAGGGCTTCTCCTAGCACCTGAGTTATTCACTGCAGGAGAGTATGATGTAATCCCTGGGTTGTGCCTGCAGGCAGAATAGTCAATTGCTGCACCTGCTGCTGTGTATGAGTGATCCAGCTCGGGTTGATTAGTCATGTCTTGACTAACCTCCATTTGTAATTACAAGTTCCCGTGTCTAATGTGTTTGCCTGAATGTTATATTGTTTTTTCTGCAAAACCATTTAGCTCCGGGATTAAACAAGATATGTTTCTGCATCAGTGTAGCTACTGCATTCTCAAGGTAAATGGTAGGTTTCCTTATAGGAGGATTAGAGTACCAGGACAGGTGACCACCCAACAAATGATCCCCTTTACTGTAGAGAGGGATAAGCTCTATTATTCTGTGACTATCATGTTCATGAAGGTTTCCTATCACTAGGTGGCAGCACAGTCTATGACAATGGACCAGCCCTGGCTTCTAGCAGTGCACTATGTAAGGTCATGTTCTTCGGCCTGGTCTGAACTTTTCATTTATATCCAGAAGTGTAAGAGGGAAGATATGAGTCTCCAGTTATAGAACAGTCTATATGTTGTGGTAGGGCCAAGGGATCTGTGTAGTGGAAGGTTTGTGGGATCGTCAATGGTAAAATATTATATTATATGCCTCCTGAAGACTCCTGTTATGGATTAGTCTCCTCCCTGACTTGTTCTGATACTTGTCTGTATATTTCCACCTCTCGCCCCCTGTGTTTGGCCTCATATTAACCTGACTTGTTGTAGGGCAATTGAATCCTCTGATAATCTCCTTCTGACCTGACCCGGTCTTAAGCAATTTCACAATGTCTTGGCCAGGGGCTTTGCTCTTTGTGCTGCCGGTGTAAGTGAAGCTTCTCGCATCTCCCTGAGAGGGATTACAGGGGGTATCCATCGCAGAGAATTAGACGGTACTGTGTTTTGAGATGATCTCTCAGACCTGCGGTGCATTGTACCCTGGTAATGAAGGTCAGTGGGAATATAATGAGACGAATATGGCTGCGGACCACTTGCATGGTGTTTTCTGCACCTGAAGCCCATAGTAGAGGATGAGCCTCTCTGGTGGCCTTTGGCTTTATCCACAAGTCCATACGGACAGATTTTTTCAAAATGCTGCATCCTATCCCCATTCATTCATTGCATCAGGCATCTCCTCTTCATGTGTATGCAGCTCTTCCCTCTGTGCTCTGATGCCATCAGCCGGGACCTCATTAGTATATGTATTTTTTTTTCTCATCATTAAATAGTCCCAAGATCTTTGGAACTGCACACAAGGTGACAGCTTCTCCTCCCAGGACACATCACTGACAGCTGCAGGGTATAAACACTACGAGGCAGTGATCTAATGGAAACTGATTACAATGATGCCTCATCCATCAGGGGTGTAGCAGAGCCAGCTATACACCTACTACATGCTGTGTATGTGCTGCCCATCACTTCCCCTTATATATAGGAGTGTTATATTCTTGTACATAGGGGGTAGTATTATAGTAGTTATATTCCTGTACATAGGGGGCAGTATTATAGTAGTTATATTCTTGTACATAGGAGGCAGTATTATAGTAGTTATATTCCTGTACATAGGGGGCAGTATTATAGTAGTTATATTCTTGTACATAGGGGGCAGTATTATAGTAGTTATATTCCTGTACATAGGGGGCAGTATTATAGTAGTTATATTCCTGTACATAGGGGGCAGTATTATAGTAGTTATATTCTTGTACATAGGGGGCAGTATTATAGTAGTTATATTCTTGTACATAGGGGCAGTATTATAGCAGTTATATTCCTGTACATAGGAGGCAGTATTATAGTAGTTATATTCTTGTACATAGGGGCAGTATTATAGTAGTTATATTCCTGTACATAGGGGGTAGTATTATACTAGTTATATTCTTGTATATAGGGGGCAGTATTATAGTAGTTATATTCCTGTACATAGGGGCCGTGTTATAGTACTTATATTCCTGTACATAGTGGGCAGTATTATAGTAGTTATATTCTTGTACATAGGGAGCAGTATTATAATAGTTATATCCCTGTACATAGGGAGCAGTATTATAGTAGTTATATTCCTGTACATAGGGGGCAGTATTATAGTAGTTATATTCCTGTACATAGGGGGGCAGTATTATAGTAGTTATATTCCTGTACATAGGGAGCAGTATTATAGTAGTTATATTCTTGTACATAGGGGGCAGTATTATAGTAGTTATATTCCTGTACATAGTGGGCAGTATTATAGTAGTTATATTCCTGTACATAGGGAGCAGTATTATAATAGTTATATCCCTGTACATAGGGGGCAGTATTATAGTAGTTATATTCTTGTACATAGGGGGCAGTATTATAGTAGTTATATTCTTGTACATAGGGGCAGTATTATAGTAGTTATATTCTTGTACATAGATGGCAGTATTATAGTAGTTATATTCCTGTACATAGGGGGCAGTATTATAGTAGTTATATTCTTGTACATAGGGGACAGTATTATAGTAGTTATATTCCTGTACATAGGGGGCAGTATTATAGTAGTTATATTCTTGTACATAGGGGGCAGTATTATAGTAGTTATATTCTTGTACATAGGGGCAGTATTATAGTAGTTATATTCTTGTACATAGATGGCAGTATTATAGTAGTTATATTCCTGTACATAGGGGGCAGTATTATAGTAGTTATATTCTTGTACATAGGGGACAGTATTATAGTAGTTATATTCCTGTACATAGGGGGCAGTATTATAGTAGTTATATTCTTGTACATAGGGGGCAGTATTATAGTAGTTATAGTCTTGTACAATGGGGCAGTATTATAGTAGATATATTCTTGTACATAGGGGGCAGTATTATAGTAGTTATATTCTTGTACATAGGGGCAGTATTATAGTAGTTATATTCTTGTACATAGGGGGCAGTATTATAGTAGTTATATTCTTGTACATAGGGGGCAGTATTATAGTAGTTATATTCTTGTACATAGGGGGCAGTATTATAGTAGTTATATTCTTGTACATAGGGGGCAGTATTATAGTAGTTATATTCCTGTACATAGGGGGCAGTATTATAGTAGTTATATTCCTGTACATAGGGGGCAGTATTATAGTAGTTATATTCCTGTACATAGGGGACAGTATTATAGTAGTTATATTCTTGTACATAGGGGGCAGTATTATAGTAGTTATATTCTTGTACATAGGGGGCAGTATTATAGTAGTTATATTCTTGTACATAGGGGGCAGTATTATAGTAGTTATATTCTTGTACATAGGGGGCAGTATTATAGTAGTTATATTCCTGTACATAGGGGGCAGCATTATAGTAGTTATATTCCTGTACATAGGGGGCAGCATTATAGTAGTTATATTCCTGTACATAGGGGGCAGTATTATAGTAGTTATATTCTTGTACATAGGGGGCAGTATTATAGTAGTTATATTCCTGTACATAGGGGGCAGTATTATAGTAGTTATATTCCTGTACATAGGGGGCAGTATTATAGTAGTTATATTCTTGTACATAGGGGGCAGTATTATAGTAGTTATATTCCTGTACATAGGGGGCAGTATTATAGTAGTTATATTCTTGTACATATGGGGCAGTATTATAGTAGTTATATTCCTGTACATAGGGGGCAGTATTATAGTAGTTATATTCTTGTACATAGGGGGGCAGTATTATAGTAGTTATATTCTTGTACATAGGGGGCAGTATTATAGTAGTTATATTCTTGTACATAGGGGGCAGTATTATAGTAGTTATATTCTTGTACATAGGGGGCAGTATTATAGTAGTTATATTCTTGTACATAGGGGGTAGTATTATAGTAGTTATATTCTTGTACATAGGGGGCAGTATTATAGTAGTTATATTCTTGTACATAGGGGGTAGTATTATAGTAGTTATATTCCTGTACATAGGGGGCAGTATTATAGTAGTTATATTCTTGTACATAGGGGGCAGTATTATAGTAGTTATATTCCTGTACATAGGGGGCAGTATTATAGTAGTTATATTCTTGTACATAGGGGGCAGTATTATAGTAGTTATATTCCTGTACATAGGGGGCAGGATTATAGTAGCTATATTCCTGTACATAGGGGGCAGGATTATAGTAGTTATATTCTTGTACATAGGGGGCAGGATTATAGTAGTTATATTCTTGTACATAGGGGGCAGGATTATAGTAGCTATATTCCTGTACATAGGGGGCAGGATTATAGTAGTTATATTCTTGTACATAGGGGGCAGGATTATAGTAGTTATATTCCTGTACATAGGGGGCAGTATTATAGTAGTTATATTCCTGTACATAGGGGGCAGTATTATAGTAGTTATATTCTTGTACATAGGGGGAAGTATTATAGTAGTTATATTCTTGTACATAGAGGGCAGTATTATAGTAGTTATATTCATGTACATAGGGGGCAGTATTATAGTAGTTATATTCTTGTACATAGGGGGCAGTAGTATAGTAGTTATATTCTTGTACATAGGGGGCCATGTTGATGTGTCTTTAGTAGATTTTCTTGATACAGTTTGAAAAAAAATTACTCCTGGATACTTGTCATTTACATTGACTTCAGTATTTAGCGAAGGTTAACTTTTTGTTTTCATCAATCTTATATTGTGTCAAATTTTAATTGATAACCTCTATCCATAACCCATAATAATTAAAGTTATGTTTACTCAACCAAATCCATCCCATTAAATTAATGGCAGGCATTACGGCATAAACAAGACTGTAACACGTGACTGCTTCTTTGTTCTCTCCTTCGCCCTGTGTTCTGGGGATAAGGGGATCTTGTGTGATTTACTTTAATTCATATGACATCATGCAGCGTAATCGCGGTTTCTGGAATCTCTGGCCTCCTGCTCCTTATTAATCACGAGATGCAATGTAAATAGATTTTTCTTTTTAAATCGCACTCCACCCAAAACACACAGTCCCTTCAATTTTTATTATTATCCCTGCATTATGTGTTCGGCCATTTTCCAGATTGATCAGGTGTTCGTTAGACTTGGCGTGATATCTGTGGATTATCTGGTCTGGTGAATTAGTATTGATAATATTAATGGGTTGTCTCGGCTCCACCCATTATAAACATCGGCGAATAATATTATATCACACGCGATTGTCTGAACCTAGAGCTTAACCTGAGAAAGGATCCGAGTAATGACCTCTTACTGTCCTGCGCCTGGCAGTAGGACAACTTGCTCCATACGATGTGTACTAGACTAGAGACTGCTCCTGGAAGTCCTCATCAAGTTACAAATGTTTGATATTAGGGCTCTGGCTCTGTGACATTACGTGCCCTCTGTCTTAGTGTCTGTCCAGGACGCAACTAAATAAATGAAGTAAAACTTTTCTCTTGTAAACCACAACATGTCCCTAAAAGACCTGCCTCCCCAATGCCCCCCTGCCCTGGCTGCCATGTCCTTGGCGTGACCTTCCCTCGTCTTCTCTTAATTGAGAAGTGAAAATCCGTCCCATGGCAGGGTGACAGGAGCAGGCTGCTGCGTGCCATGTCTCCTCTCCGCGTCTCTTGGAAGTTAAACAATAAAAACGTTGAGAAATAATTTCTTGAGGAGAAAGGACATTGTTAATGCAGTCATGCGTGCCCTGCGCCTCTCCCGTTACACTCGCCGGATCGCTATCCTTCCCGCTGACATGAGGAATTAATGATTTACGGTGAATCTCACTCTTTGCCCTGAAGTTTTGGGAATATTTACACTGGCTACTGTTTTCACAAACAAATGGCAGCAAGAAGGAGCGTGCGCCAATGATATTATAACATGGTTGGCCAATGGAGGGGGCGTCAATATCATAACATGTCCTGGTGATGGAATGTGCGCCAATGATAACATAATGTGGCCAGGCAACGGAGCGTGCGCCAATAATACCATAACGTGACCAGGTGATGGAGCGTGTGCCAATAATACCATAACGTGACCAGGTGATGGAGCGTGCGCCAATAATACCATAACATGGCCAGGTGATGGAGCGTGTGCCAATAATACCATAACGTGACCAGGTGATGGAGCGTGCGCCAATAATACCATAACGTGACCAGGTGATGGAGCGTGCGCCAATAATACCATAACATGGCCAGGTGATGGAGCGTGTGCCAATAATACCATAACATGTCCTGGTGATGGAGCGCGCGCCAATAATACCATAACGTGACCAGGTGATGGAGCGTGCGCCAATAATACCATAACGTGACCAGGTGATGGAGCGTGTGCCAATAATACCATAACGTGACCAGGTGATGGAGCGTGCGCCAATAATACCATAACATGGCCAGGTGATGGAGCGTGTGCCAATAATACCATAACGTGACCAGGTGATGGAGCGTGCGCCAATAATACCATAACGTGACCAGGTGATGGAGCGTGCGCCAATAATACCATAACATGGCCAGGTGATGGAGCGTGTGCCAATAATACCATAACATGTCCTGGTGATGGAGCGCGCGCCAATAATACCATAACGTGACCAGGTGATGGAGCGCGCGCCAATAATACCATAACGTGACCAGGTGATGGAGCGTGCGCCAATAATACCATAACGTGACCAGGTGATGGAGCGCGCGCCAATAATACCATAACGTGACCAGGTGATGGAGCGTGCGCCAATAATACCATAACGTGACCAGGTGATGGAGCGTGCGCCAATAATACCATAACGTGACCAGGTGATGGAGCGTGTGCCAATAATACCATAACGTGACCAGGTGATGGGGCGTGTGCCAATAATACCATAACACAGCCAGGTGATGGAGCGTGTGCCAATAATACCATAACGTGACCAGGTGATGGAGCGTGCGCCAATAATACCATAACGTGACCAGGTGATGGAGCGTGCGCCAATAATACCATAACGTGACCAGGTGATGGAGCGTGTGCCAATAATACCATAACGTGACCAGGTGATGGGGCGTGTGCCAATAATACCATAACACAGCCAGGTGATGGAGCGTGTGCCAATAATACCATAACGTGACCAGGTGATGGAGCGCGCGCCAATAATACCATAACGTGACCAGGTGATGGAGTGTGCGCCAATAATACCATAACGTGACCAGGTGATGGAGCGTGCGCCAATAATACCATAACACAGCCAGGTGATGGAGCGTGTGCCAATAATACTATAATGTGACCAGGTGATGGAGCGTGTGCCAATAATACCATAACGTGACCAGGTGATGGAGCGTGCGCCAATAATACCATAACACAGCCAGGTGATGGAGCGTGTGCCAATAATACTATAATGTGACCAGGTGATGGAGCGTGTGCCAATAATACCATAACGTGACCAGGTGATGGAGCGTGCGCCAATAATACCATAACGTGACCAGGTGATGGAGCGTGTGCCAATAATACCATAACACAGCCAGGTGATGGAGCGTGCGCCAATAATACCATAACACAGCCAGGTGATGGAGCGTGTACCAATAATACCATAACGTGACCAGGTGATGGAGCGTGTACCAATAATACCATAACGTGACCAGGTGATGGAGCGTGCGCCAATAATACCATAACGTGACCAGGTGATGGAGCGTGCGCCAATAATACCATAACGTGACCAGGTGATGGAGCGCGCGCCAATAATACCATAACGTGACCAGGTGATGGAGCGTGCGCCAATAATACCATAACGTGACCAGGTGATGGAGCGTGCGCCAATAATACCATAACGTGACCAGGTGATGGAGCGTGTGCCAATAATACCATAACGTGACCAGGTGATGGGGCGTGTGCCAATAATACCATAACACAGCCAGGTGATGGAGCGTGTGCCAATAATACCATAACGTGACCAGGTGATGGAGCGTGCGCCAATAATACCATAACGTGACCAGGTGATGGAGCGTGCGCCAATAATACCATAACGTGACCAGGTGATGGAGCGTGTGCCAATAATACCATAACGTGACCAGGTGATGGGGCGTGTGCCAATAATACCATAACACAGCCAGGTGATGGAGCGTGTGCCAATAATACCATAACGTGACCAGGTGATGGAGCGCGCGCCAATAATACCATAACGTGACCAGGTGATGGAGTGTGCGCCAATAATACCATAACGTGACCAGGTGATGGAGCGTGCGCCAATAATACCATAACACAGCCAGGTGATGGAGCGTGTGCCAATAATACTATAATGTGACCAGGTGATGGAGCGTGTGCCAATAATACCATAACGTGACCAGGTGATGGAGCGTGCGCCAATAATACCATAACACAGCCAGGTGATGGAGCGTGTGCCAATAATACTATAATGTGACCAGGTGATGGAGCGTGTGCCAATAATACCATAACGTGACCAGGTGATGGAGCGTGCGCCAATAATACCATAACGTGACCAGGTGATGGAGCGTGTGCCAATAATACCATAACACAGCCAGGTGATGGAGCGTGCGCCAATAATACCATAACACAGCCAGGTGATGGAGCGTGTACCAATAATACCATAACGTGACCAGGTGATGGAGCGTGTACCAATAATACCATAACGTGACCAGGTGATGGAGCGTGTGCCAATAATACCATAACGTGACCAGGTGATGGAGCGTGTGCCAATAATACCATAACACAGCCAGGTGATGGAGCGTGTACCAATAATACCATAACGTGACCAGGTGATGGAGCGTGTGCCAATAATACCATAACACAGCCAGGTGATGGAGCGTGCGCCAATAATACCATAACACAGCCAGGTGATGGAGCGTGTACCAATAATACCATAACGTGACCAGGTGATGGAGCGTGTACCAATAATACCATAACGTGACCAGGTGATGGAGCGTGTGCCAATAATACCATAACGTGACCAGGTGATGGAGCGTGTGCCAATAATACCATAACACAGCCAGGTGATGGAGCGTGTACCAATAATACCATAACGTGACCAGGTGATGGAGCGTGTGCCAATAATACCATAACACAGCCAGGTGATGGAGCGTGTACCAATAATACCATAACGTGACCAGGTGATGGAGCGTGTACCAATAATACCATAACGTGACCAGGTGATGGAGCGTGTGCCAATAATACCATAACGTGACCAGGTGATGGAGCGTGCGCCAATAATACCATAACGTGACCAGGTGATGGAGCGTGTGCCAATAATACCATAACGTGACCAGGTGATGGAGCGTGTGCCAATAATACCATAACGTGACCAGGTGATGGAGCGTGTACCAATAATACCATAACGTGACCAGGTGATGGAGCGTGTGCCAATAATACCATAACACAGCCAGGTGATGGAGCGTGTACCAATAATACCATAACGTGACCAGGTGATGGAGCGTGTGCCAATAATACCATAACACAGCCAGGTGATGGAGCGTGCGCCAATAATACCATAACACAGCCAGGTGATGGAGCGTGTACCAATAATACCATAACGTGACCAGGTGATGGAGCGTGTACCAATAATACCATAACGTGACCAGGTGATGGAGCGTGTGCCAATAATACCATAACGTGACCAGGTGATGGAGCGTGTGCCAATAATACCATAACACAGCCAGGTGATGGAGCGTGTACCAATAATACCATAACGTGACCAGGTGATGGAGCGTGTGCCAATAATACCATAACACAGCCAGGTGATGGAGCGTGTACCAATAATACCATAACGTGACCAGGTGATGGAGCGTGTACCAATAATACCATAACGTGACCAGGTGATGGAGCGTGTGCCAATAATACCATAACGTGACCAGGTGATGGAGCGTGCGCCAATAATACCATAACGTGACCAGGTGATGGAGCGTGTGCCAATAATACCATAACGTGACCAGGTGATGGAGCGTGTGCCAATAATACCATAACGTGACCAGGTGATGGAGCGTGTACCAATAATACCATAACGTGACCAGGTGATGGAGCGTGTGCCAATAATACCATAACACAGCCAGGTGATGGAGCGTGTGCCAATAATACCATAACGTGACCAGGTGATGGAGCGCGCGCCAATAATACCATAACGTGACCAGGTGATGGAGTGTGCGCCAATAATACCATAACGTGACCAGGTGATGGAGCGTGCGCCAATAATACCATAACACAGCCAGGTGATGGAGCGTGTGCCAATAATACCATAACATGTCCTGGTGATGGAGCGTGTACCAATAATACCATAACGTGACCAGGTGATGGAGCGTGTGCCAATAATACCATAACGTGACCAGGTGATGGAGCGTGCGCCAATAATACCATAACGTGACCAGGTGATGGAGCGTGTGCCAATAATACCATAACGTGACCAGGTGATGGAGCGTGCGCCAATAATACCATAACGTGACCAGGTGATGGAGCGTGCGCCAATAATACCATAACGTGACCAGGTGATGGAGCGTGCGCCAATAATACCATAACGTGACCAGGTGATGGAGCGTGCGCCAATAATACCATAACGTGACCAGGTGATGGAGCGTGCGCCAATAATACCATAACGTGACCAGGTGATGGAGCGTGCGCCAATAATACCATAACGTGACCAGGTGATGGAGCGTGCGCCAATAATACCATAACGTGACCAGGTGATGGAGCGTGCGCCAATAATACCATAACACAGCCAGGTGATGGAGCGTGCGCCAATAATACCATAACGTGACCAGGTGATGGAGCGTGCGCCAATAATACCATAACGTGACCAGGTGATGGAGCGTGCGCCAATAATACCATAACGTGACCAGGTGATGGAGCGTGTGCCAATAATACCATAACACAGCCAGGTGATGGAGCGTGTGCCAATAATACCATAACGTGACCAGGTGATGGAGCGTGTGCCAATAATACCATAACGTGACCAGTCTACCAGTGATATAATGTGGCTGGAGATAGCTGTTTTCCTATCAATGTTCCCATCCTTTTAAAGGACACCTGTCATCAGGTCTCTGCCACTTGTCCTGTCACTACTACCTGTTGGAGCAGCTCACAAGGATCCCATCCCAGCCTTTATCTAGTTATTTCATACATTATTCATTGTAAAATCATCTATTCTTTATTATGTAAATGAGGCTGGTCACATGGTCAGAGGCAGTGATGTCACCCCTGTTACCCCTCCCCTCTCCTCCCCCTGCTCATGTCTGTGTGTAATGTATAGTAAAGCATTGCTAGTGTGTGTGCTGCATCTGCTGACATGCTGCATCCTCCTAATACACAGAGACATGTTCTGTTATAACATGTTCTGCTTGTAGCTGCTGTATTTCTCCTATACACACACACAGGCTGCAGGGGGCGCCAGCACCAGGAAGCACATCATTATACAGCCTCACATCATTATACAGGCTGTCAGTCATGCACTGGGGGTGTGGCTGTGCCTCCCACTCATGAATAAGCTGGACAGCTTGAATATGCTAATGCTTCATTGGACATTTCACAGGTCATTTGCATACAGCTTTAGGACCTCATTGCTTAGGATTACATGCATGTAGAGGGACAATGAAGGGATAGAGGCAATGCTCTCTAAAGGCAGAATATGAAAATATATTTAGATTAGGGGGTTATTTTGTATGTCGGGTTCTCTTTAAGTTCCTCTCATATCATTGCCACCGATTTTTCTCTATGGTGCATCTTATCTCACTGACTCCATTCATGTTCACATTACAGCTGATATTTGTAAACCAAAGGCAACTAATGTTATTATCAAAATAAATTGTATATCAAGGATCCTCCTACTGATTGCGGGAGGGCCAGCATTCAGAGGACGGCTGACCACAGGGGACGGGCCCAGCATTCAGAGGACGGCTGACCACAGGGGACGGGCCAGCATTCAGAGGACGGCTGACCACAGGGGACGGGCCAGCATTCGGAGGACGGCTGACCACAGGGGACGGGCCAGCATTCAGAGGACGGCTGACCACAGGGGACGGGCCAGCATTCAGAGGACGGCTGACCACAGGGGACGGGCCCAGCATTCAGAGGACGGCTGACGACAGGGGACGGGCCCAGCATTCAGAGGACGGCTGACCACAGGGGACGGGCCCAGCATTCAGAGGACGGCTGACCACAGGGGACGGGCCCAGCATTCAGAGGACGGCTGACCACAGGGGACGGGCCCAGCATTCAGAGGACGGCTGACCACAGGGGACGGGCCCAGCATTCAGAGGACGGCTGACCACAGGGGATGGGCCCAGCGTTCAGAGGACGGCTGACCACAGGGGATGGAGCCAGCGTTCAGAGGACGGCTGACCACAGGGGATGGAGCCAGCGTTCAGAGGACGGCTGACCACAGGGGATGGAGCCAGCGTTCAGAGGACGGCTGACCACAGGGGATGGGCCCAGCGTTCAGAGGACGGCTGACCACAGGGGATGGAGCCAGCGTTCAGGGGACGGCTGACCACAGGGGACGGGCCCAGCATTCAGAGGATGGCTGACCACAGGGGATGGGCCCAGCATTCAGAGGACGGCTGACCACAGGGGATGGAGCCAGCGTTCAGGGGACGGCTGACCACAGGGGACGGGCCCAGCATTCAGAGGATGGCTGACCACAGGGGATGGGCCCAGCATTCAGAGGACGGCTGACCACAGGGGATGGAGCCAGCGTTCAGGGGACGGCTGACCACAGGGGACGGGCCCAGCATTCAGAGGACGGCTGATCCCGCTGACCACAGGGGATGGAGCCAGCGTTCAGAGGACGGCTGACCACAGGGGATGGAGCCAGCGTTCAGAGGACGGCTGACCACAGGGGATGGAGCCAGCGTTCAGAGGACGGCTGACCACAGGGGATGGAGCCAGCGTTCAGAGGACGGCTGACCACAGGGGATGGAGCCAGCGTTCAGAGGACGGCTGACCACAGGGGATGGAGCCAGCGTTCAGAGGACGGCTGACCACAGGGAACGGGCCAGCATTCAGAGGACGGCTGATCCCGCTGACCACAGGGGATGGATCCAGCATTCAGAGGACGGCTGACCACAGGGGATGGAGCCAGCATTCAGAGGACGGCTGACCACAGGGGATGGAGCCAGCATTCAGAGGACGGCTGACCACAGGGGATGGAGCCAGCGTTCAGAGGACGGCTGACCACAGGGGATGGAGCCAGCGTTCAGAGGACGGCTGACCACAGGGGACGGGCCCAGCATTCAGAGGACGGCTGATCCCGCTGACCACAGGGGATGGATCCAGCATTCAGAGGACGGCTGACCACAGGGGATGGAGCCAGCGTTCAGAGGACGGCTGACCACAGGGGATGGAGCCAGCGTTCAGAGGACGGCTGACCACAGGGGATGGAGCCAGCGTTCAGAGGACGGCTGACCACAGGGGATGGAGCCAGCATTCAGAGGACGGCTGATTCCGCTGACCACAGGGGACGGGCCAGCATTCAGAGGACGGCTGATTCCGCTGACCACAGGGGACGGGCCCAGCATTCAGAGGACGGCTGATCCCGCTGACCACAGGGGATGGAGCCAGCATTCAGAGGACGGCTGATTCCACAGGGGACGGGCCCAGCAGTCATATTACAGCAGCTTCTCAGAAAGAATTGAGCAGTGGACAGATTACTGTTGCCACATTTGATATGATCTTCAGGAATTGCTATAATCTGTCAGATTATAGGGATTTTTACTGTTCGGAGAATGGATCAGCAGTCAGATGACAGCTACTCCTACTGTCAGATTATAGGCATATTATTTCTCACATATCACAGAACATCTGTTCAGTTACTTCAGTTTGGAGCAGAAGTTGCAGGTTCGGTATTTATGTTGATCACATGGAATGGAGAAGGGTTTTACCACTTCTTGGTGAGATGAAAGCTAATATGTGAGGAAGGGGCCACAGCTTCTCCACAAACCAATTAGGAGATAACTGGACAGTTATGTGATATGTTACCTATTAGTGTATTATTCCTATATTCCTGCATTTATTCATCTATACATAACAAAATAACCATTCAAAGTATAACAAAGCAGGAAGCATTTTACATGTTCATTTCTTTAACTATTACTACGAAAACATTTTATATCAAGTTAGAGTTTTCCAAGGATTACAGTATTAAAATAACTTCAATGTTACAGCGCTGCAACATCCTGCAAATACTGATACTGCCCCCGATGTACAGGAATATAACTACTGTAATACTGCCCCCTATGTACAGGGATATAACTACTATAATACTGCCCCCTATGTTCAAGAATATAACTACTATAATACTGCCCCCTATGTACAAGAATATAACTACTATAATACTGCCCCCTATGTACAAGAATATAACTACTATAATACTGCCCCCTATGTACAGGAATATAACTACTATAATACTGCCCCCTATGTACAAGAATATAACTACTATAATACTGCCCCTATGTACAGGAATATAACTACTATAATACTGCCCCCTATGTACAGGAATATAACTACTATAATACTGCCCCCTATGTACAGGTATATAACTACTATAATACTGCCCCCTATGTACAAGAATATAACTACTATAATACTGCCCCCTATGTACAAGAATATAACTACTATAATACTGCCCCTATGTACAGGAATATAACTACTGTAATACTGCCCCCTATGTACAGGAATATAACTACTATAATACTGCCCCCTATGTACAGGTATATAACTACTATAATACTGCCCCCTATGTACAAGAATATAACTACTATAATACTGCCCCCGATGTACAGGAATATAACTACTGTAATACTGCCCCCTATGTACAGGGATATAACTACTATAATACTGCCCCCTATGTTCAAGAATATAACTACTATAATACTGCCCCTATGTACAGGAATATAACTACTGTAATACTGCCCCCTATGTACAGGAATATAACTACTATAATACTGCCCCCTATGTACAGGTATATAACTACTATAATACTGCCCCCTATGTACAAGAATATAACTACTATAATACTGACCCCTATGTACAAGAATATAACTACTATAATACTGCCCCCTATGTACAGGAATATAACTACTATAATACTGCCCCCTATGTACAGGAATATAACTACTATAATACTGCCCCCTATGTACAGGAATATAACTACTATAATACTGCCCCCTATGTACAAGAATATAACTACTATAATACTGCCCCCTATGTACAAGAATATAACTACTATAATACTGCCCCTATGTACAAGAATATAACTACTATAATACTGCCCCCTATGTACAGGAATATAACTACTATAATACTGCCCCCTATGTACAGGAATATAACTACTATAATACTGCCCCCTATGTACGAGAATATAACTACTATAATACTGCCCCCTATGTACGAGAATATAACTACTATAATACTGCCCCCTATGTACAAGAATATAACTACTATAATACTGCCCCCTATGTACGAGAATATAACTACTATAATACTGCCCCCTATGTACAGGTATATAACTACTATAATACTGCCCCCTATGTACAAGAATATAACCACTATAATACTGCCCCCTATGTACAAGAATATAACTACTATAATACTGCCCCCTATGTACAAGAATATAACTACTATAATACTGCCCCCTATGTACAAGAATATAACTACTATAATACAGCACCCTATGTACAAGAATATAACTACTATAATACTGCCCCCTATGTACAAGAATATAACTACTATAATACTGCCCCCTATGTACAAGAATATAACTACTATAATACTGCCCCCTATGTACAGGAATATAACTACTATAATACTGCCCCCTATGTACAGGAATATAACTACTATAATACTGCCCCCTATGTACAGGAATATAACTACTATAATACTGCCCTCTATGTACAGGAATATAACTACTATAATACTGCCTCCTATGTACAGGAATACCTACTATAATACTGCCCCCTATGTACAGGAATATAACTACTATAATACTGCCCCCTATGTACAAGAATATAACTACTATAATACTGCCCCCTATGTACAAGAATATACCTACTATAATACTGCCCCCTATGTACGGGAATATAACTGCTATAAGTACTGCCCCCTGTGGACGTGAATACAACTGCTATAAGTACTGCCCCCTGTGGACGGGAATTCAACTGCTATAAGTACTGCCCCCTGTGGACGGGAATACAACTGCTATAACTACTGCCCCCTGTGGACAGTTATGAAATATCACCTGGTGATAAATATTCAGACCCTTTGCTGTGACGCCCGTATTTAACTCACTTGCTGTCCATTTCCTTCTGATCCTCATTGAGATGGTTCTACTCCTTTATTGGAGTCCAGATGTGTTTAATTAAACTAATTGGACTTGATTAGGAAGGCTCACACCTGTCTATATAATACATCACAGTGTCAGAGCACATGAGAATCATGAGGTCTAAGGAACTCCCCAAGGAGCAGTAACTGTGGCAAGGCACAGATCTGGCCAAGGTTACAATAGAATTTCTGCAGCACTCAAGGTACCTTAGAGCACAGTGGCCTCCATAATCCTTACATGGAAGAAGTTTGGGACGACCACAACTCTTCCCCGCCCTGTCCATCCAGCCATAGTAAGCAATAATGGGAGAAGAGCTTAATGAGACTTAAAGAAGACCCCAGGATTCCTGTGGCTGAGCCCCAGAGATGCAGCAGAGAGATAGGTGACCCCCACCTACCTACCTACCGCAGTGATAGGTGACTCCCATCACTGCAGCCTCCAGCAGTCGGCGCTTTATGGCAGAGTCTGGAAGCTTCTCCTCAGTGTAAGACACATGAAAGCCGCATACAGTGTGCAAAACACATGACGGACCCGGACTATGAGGGATAAGATTCTCTGCTCTGAAGAGATGAAGATTGGACTTTTTGGTGTTAGTTCTAAGCGGTGGAGAAAACCCGGCGCCGCTCATCACCTGCCAAATCCCCTGGGGGGGGGGGGGGGGCAGCATCAGGCTATGGGGGGGGGGGGGCAGCATCAGGCTATGGGGGGGGCAGCATAAGGCTATGGGGGGGGCAGCATCAGGCTACGGGGGGGGGCAGCATCAGGCTACGGGGGGGGGGCAGCATCAGGCTACGGGGGGGGCAGCATCAGGCTATGGGGGGGGGGGCAGCATCAGGCTACGGGGGGGGGGCAGCATCAGGCTACGGGGGGGGGGCAGCATCAGGCTACCGGGGGGGCAGCATCAGGCTACGGGGGGGCAGCATCAGGCTATGGGGAAGGGGGGCGGCATCAGGCTATGGGGGGGCAGCATCAGGCTACGGGGGGGCAGCATCAGGCTATGGGGTGGAGCAGCATCGGGCTATGGGGTGGAGCAGCATCGGGCTATGGGGTGGAGCAGCATCGGGCTATGGGGTGGAGCAGCATCGGGCTATGGTGGGGGCAGCATCGGGCTATGGTGGGGGCAGCATCAGGCTATGGGGTGGAGCAGCATCGGGCTATGGGGTGGAGCAACATCGGGCTATGGGGTGGAGCAGCATCAGGCTATGGGGTGGAGCAGCATCAGGCTATGGGGGGGGCAGCATCAGGCTATGGGGTGGAGCAGCATCAGGCTATGGGGGGGGCAGCATCAGGCTATGGGGGGGGGCAGCATCAGGCTACGGGGGGCAACATCAGGATATGGGGGGGGCAGCATCAGGATATGGGGGGGGCAGCATCAGGATATGGGGGGGCAGCATCAGGATATGGGGGAGGGGAGCAGCATCAGGATATGGGGGAGGGGAGCAGCATCAGGATATGGGGGAGGGGAGCAGCATCAGGCTACGGGGGAGGGAACAGCATCAGGCTACGGGGGGGGCAGCATCAGGCTACGGGGGGGGGCAGCATCAGGCTACGGGGGGGGCAGCATCAGGATATGGGGGGGCAGCATCAGGCTATGGGGGGGCAGCATCAGGCTATGGGGGGGCAGCATCAGGATATGGGGGGGGGCAGCATCAGGATATGGGGAAGCAGCATCAGGATATGGGGGGGGCAGCATCAGGCTATGGGGGGGCAGCATCAGGCTATGGGGGGAGGGCAGCATCAGGATATGGGGGGGGCAGCATCAGGATATGGGGGAGGGGAGCAGCATCAGGATATGGGGGAGGGGAGCAGCATCAGGCTACGGGGGAGGGAACAGCATCAGGCTACGGGGGGCAGCATCAGGCTACGGGGGGGCAGCATCAGGCTACGGGGGGGGCAGCATCAGGCTATGGGGAAGGGGGGCGGCATCAGGCTATGGGGGGGGCAGCATCAGGCTACGGGGGGGGCAGCATCAGGCTATGGGGTGGAGCAGCATCGGGCTATGGGGTGGAGCAGCATCGGGCTATGGGGTGGAGCAGCATCGGGCTATGGGGGGGGGGCAGCATCGAGCTATGGGGTGGAGCAGCATCGGGCTATGGGGTGGAGCAGCATCGGGCTATGGGGTGGAGCAGCATCGGGCTATGGGGTGGAGCAGCATCAGGATATGGGGGTGGGGGGGCAGCATCAGGATATGGGGGGGCAGCATCAGGCTACGGGGGGGGGGCAGCATCAGGATATGGGGGGAGGGCAGCATCAGGCTACGGGGGGGGGGGCAGCATCAGGATATGGGGGGGGCAGGACCACTGGGGGTAATGGAAGGAGAGATGAATGCGGCCAAGTACAGAGATATCCTGGATGAGAACCTCTTCCTGATGCTCTGGACCTCAGACTGGGCCGAACCTTCCAACAAGACAATGACCCGAAGCCCAGAGCTAAAATACCACAGCAGAGGCTCCAGAGCATCTGTCACCATTCCTGACCGGCCCAACCAGAGCCCGGACCTAAACCCAATGGATCATCTCTGGAGAGACCGGAAAATATCTCCACCAGTGTTCACCGTCCATCACTGGGGGCCGAAAACTCATCACCAGGGGCCCGAATACTCATCACCAGGAGGTCTAATACTCATCACCAGGGGCCCGAATACTCATTACCGGGGGCCCGAATACTCATCACCGGGGGCCCGAATACTCATCACCAGGAGGTCTAATACTTATCACCAGGGGCCCGAATACTCATCACCGGGGGCCCGAATACTCATCACCAGGAGGTCTAATACTTATCACCAGGGGCCCGAATACTCATTACCGGGGGCCCGAATACTCATCACCGGGGGCCCGAATACTCATCACCAGGAGGTCTAATACTTATCACCAGGGGCCCGAATACTCATCACCGGGGGCCGAATACTCATCACCGGGGGCCGAACACTCATCACCGGGGGCCGAACACTCATCACCGGGGGCCGAACACTCATCACCGGGGGCCGAACACTCATCACCGGGGGCCGAACACTCATCACCGGGGCCCGAACACTCATCACCGGGGCCCGAACACTCATCACCGGGGGCCGAATACTCATCACCGGGGGCCGAATACTCATCACCGGGGGGCCGAATACTCATCACCGGGGGCCGAATACTCATCACCGGGGGCCGAATACTCATCACCGGGGGCAATTTCAGGTTTTCTTGTAATAAAGAGTGAAACATTTAAAGGGGTCTGAATACTTTTTGTATCCACTGTACAAGAATATATCTGGATAGAAAATCTCCTTCTGTCTTGGGGAATGTGGGGTCAGATGTAACATATAATGATTAGATTCTGATGAAACAGCAGATACATCCGTTGCCTATAGTAACCTCTGCCTCTGGTTGCTGTGGTTGTTGCTCCTAGATTTCCTTGCCCTTGTTTTTATTATTGCGTCTTATGATGTCCTTGGCTTTGTTATCCGCTCATACAACTTTATAGAAAGGTACGATTGGCCCGGCAGGACTAATCGCTTAATTCGGACTTGTCATGGATTTGCTGGCCTAAGCTTTGCCCCAATAAATGAGCAGTGTCATGTGACGGGCGGATTCGAGCTCACCTTGTCAGCATGGCCACTGCCCTTGTGTTATTACAGATCAGTGTGCAGGGACCAGGACAGCAAGCAGAGATGCTGCATCCCCATATATCTCACATTGTGGGGTCTGCTTGGAGCTGCTGCTTCTACATACTGAAAGGTTATCAAATTTGTATGATATATTGGATAGCAGTATAATTAATGTGCCCATATATACAGGATAGGAGTAGTAGTACTGTGCTGTGCCCATATATACAGGATAGGAGTAGTAGTGCTGTGCTGTGCCCATATATACAGGATAGGAGTAGTAGTACTGTGCTGTGTCCATATATACAGGATAGGAGTAGTAGTACTGTGCTGTGCCCATATATACAGGATAGGAGTAGTAGTACTGTGCTGTGCTCATATATACAGGATAGGAGTAGTAGTGCTGTGCTGTGCCCATATATACAGGATAGGAGTAGTAGTACTGTGCTGTGTCCATATATACAGGATAGGAGTAGTAGTACTGTGCTGTGCCCATATATACAGGATAGGAGTAGTAGTACTGTGCTGTGCTCATATATACAGGATAGGAGTAGTAGTGCTGTGCTGTGCCCATATATACAGGATAGGAGTAGTAGTACTGTGCTGTGCTCATATATACAGGATAGGAGTAGTAGTGCTGTGCTGTGCCCATATATACAGGATAGGAGTAGTAGTACTGTGCTGTGCCCATATATACAGGATAGGAGTAGTAGTAGTACTGTACTGTGTCCATATATACAGGATGGGAGTAGTAGTACTGTGCTGTACCCATATATACAGGATAGGAGTAGTAGTACTGTGCTGTGCCCATATATACAGGATAGGAGTAGTAGTGCTGTGCTGTGCCCATATATACAGGATAGGAGTAGTAGTGCTGTGCTGTGCCCATATATACAGGATAGGAGTAGTAGTACTGTGCTGTGCCCATATATACAGGATAGGAGTAGTAGTAGTACTGTACTGTGTCCATATATACAGGATGGGAGTAGTAGTACTGTGCTGTACCCATATATACAGGATAGGAGTAGTAGTACTGTGCTGTGCCTATATATACAGGATAGGAGTAGTAGTACTGTGCTGTGCCCATATATACAGGATAGGAGTAGTAGTACTGAGCTGTGCCCATATATACAGGATAGGAGTAGTAGTACTGTACTGTGTCCATATATACAGGATGGGAGTAGTAGTACTGTGCTGTACCCATATATACAGGATAGGAGTAGTAGTACTGTGCTGTGCCCATATATACAGGATAGGAGTAGTAGTACTGTGCTGTGCCCATATATACAGGATAGGAGTAGTAGTACTGTGCTGTGCCCATATATACAGGATAGGAGTAGTAGTACTGAGCTGTGCCCATATATACAGGATAGGAGTAGTAGTACTGTACTGTGTCCATATATACAGGATGGGAGTAGTAGTACTGTGCTGTACCCATATATACAGGATAGGAGTAGTAGTACTGTGCTGTGCCTATATATACAGGATAGGAGTAGTAGTACTGTGCTGTGCCTATATATACAGGATAGGAGTAGTAGTACTCTACTGTGTCCATATATACAGGATGGGAGTAGTAGTACTGTGCTGTGCTCATATATACAGGATAGGAGTAGTAGTACTCTACTGTGTCCATATATACAGGATGGGAGTAGTAGTACTGTGCTGTGCCTATATATACAGGATAGGAGTAATAGTACTGTGCTGTGTCCATATATACAGGATAGGAGTAGTAGTACTGTGCTGTGCCCATATATACAGGATAGGAGTAGTAGTACTGTGCTGTGCCTATATATACAGGATAGGAGTAGTAGTACTGTGCTGTGGCCATATATACAGGATAGGAGTAGTAGTACTGTGCTGTGCCCATATATACAGGATAGTAGTAGTAGTACTGTGCTGTGCCTATATATACAGGGTAGGAGTAGTAGTACTGTGCTGCGTCCATATATACAGGATAGGAGTAGTAGTACTGTGCTGTCCCCATATATACAGGAAAGGAGTAGTAGTACTGTGCCCATATATACAGGGTAGGAGTAGTAGTACTGTGCTGTGCCCAGATATACAGGATAGGAGTAGTAGTACTGTGCTGTGTCCATATATACAGGATAAGAGTAGTAGTACTGTGCTGTGCCCATATATACAGGATAGGAGTAGTAGTACTGTGCTGTGCCCATATATACAGGATAGGAGTAGTAGTACTGTGCTGTGTCTATAAATACAGGATAGAAGTAGTAGTATTGTACTGTACCCATATATTCAGCATAGGAGTAGTAGTACTGTGCCCATATATACAGCATAGGAGTAGTAGTACTGTGCTGTGCTCATATATACAGGATAGGAGTAGTAGTACTGTGCTGTGCTCATATATACAGGATAGAAGTAGTAGTACTGTGCTGTGCTCATATATACAGGATAGAAGTAGTAGTACTGTGCGGTGCCCATATATACAGGATAGGAGTAGTAGTACTGTGCTGTGCCCATATATACAGGATATGAGTAGTAGTACTGTGCTGTGCTCATATATACAGGATAGAAGTAGTAGTACTGTGCTGTGCTCATATATACAGGATAGAAGTAGTAGTACTGTGCGGTGCCCATATATACAGGATAGGAGTAGTAGTACTGTGCTGTGCCCATATATACAGGATAGGAGTAGTAGTACTGTGCTGTGCTCATATATACAGGATAGAAGTAGTAGTACTGTGCTGTGCTCATATATACAGGATAGAAGTAGTAGTACTGTGCGGTTCCCATATATACAGGATAGGAGTAGTAGTACTGTGCTGTGCTCATATATACAGGATAGAAGTAGTAGTACTGTGCTGTGCCCATATATACAGGATAGAAGTAGTAGTACTGTGCGGTGCCCATATATACAGGATAGGAGTAGTAGTACTGTGCTGTGCACATATATACAGGATAGGAGTAGTAGTACTGTGCTGTGCCCATATATACAGGATAGGAGTAGTAGTACTGTGCTGTGCTCATATATACAGGATAGAAGTAGTAGTACTGTGCTGTGCCCATATATACAGGATAGAAGTAGTAGTACTGTGCGGTGCCCATATATACAGGATAGGAGTAGTAGTACTGTGCTGTGCACATATATACAGGATAGGAGTAGTAGTACTGTGCTGTGCCCATATATACAGGATAGGAGTAGTAGTACTGTGCTGTACCCATATATACAGGATAGGAGTAGTAGTACTGTGCTGTGCCCATATATACAGGACAGGAGTAGTAGTACTGTGCTGTGCTCATATATACAGGATAGGAGTACTAGTACTGTGCTGTGCTCATATATACAGGATAGGAGTAGTAGTACTGTGCTGTGCTCATATATACAGGATAGGAGTAGTAGTACTGTGCTGTGCTCATATATACAGGATAGGAGTAGTAGTACTGTGCTGTGTCCATAAATACAGGATAGAAGTAGTAGTACTGTGCTGTGTCCATATATACAGGATAGGAGTAGTAGTACTGTGCCCATATATACAGGATAGGAGCAGTAGTACTGTGCTGTGCCCATATATACAGGATAGGAGTAGTAGTACTGTGCTGTGCCCATATATACAGGATAGGAGTAGTAGTACTGTGCTGTGCCCATATATACAGGATAGGAGTAGTAGTACTGTGATGTGCCCATATATACAGGATAGGAGTAGTAGTACTGTGCTGTGCCCATATATACAGGATAGGAGTAGTAGTACTGTGCTGTGCCCATATATACAGGATAGGAGTAGTAGTAGTACTGTGCTTGCCCATATATACAGGATAGGAGTCGAGTACTGTGCTGTGCCCATATATACAGGATAGGAGTAGTAGTACTGTGATGTGGGACTGTCTGTATACATACTGGGCAGGTGTCAGCACTATCCATGATAGTGGAGACTGCCGCTATGTTGATTAATGAATTGAGGTGCCCTCTGTGTTGCTGGGCCCCTACCTCCTGACCAGCTGTCCCTTGCAGCTCCTAGGTGTGATCCTCCTGCCGCTTCCTTTCATGTCCTGTGCTGTGAGATTATACAGTACGACTTGTTTGATCTCTAGCACAGCGCCACATTAGGAAGAGCAAAATTATCTATTAGGATTATTCTCAGCCCCAATATAAAGGAGTCTAATCACCATCTACGTAAATCAAATCGCTGCACCGTTTTCTACTGTTCTTTGAAGTTGCCTGCACCCAGATGTTTTTTTTGTGTGACATTTTTAACCCCTTTGTATAAATTGAAAGAGCAGTAAAGATCACAGAACAGCCATGATTTCTCTCTGGTTCTGTAAGAGAAATGGGGCCAAGTCATCACAGCGAGGCAACGAATACTGACCTCTTCTTCCTGATTGTTACCAGTATAGGTCAACCAGCAATGTAACTATGATATAGATAGTCCGGCAGAGGTGATAACTGATTTCCTTATGCCACGGCGGAGGTGTCCAGGTCAGTGATCTCAGTCCTGAACTTTATCCCAGATGTGTGCTTGGGCTCCATTCCCATCAGACTAGAAAGTTTTGACCAGTTTTGTAGTTGGGGGTCAGGATTTAGAAGGTTCAGCAGGTAGTCACATGTAGTCCCCGGGTCACCCAGGCCCCATACACCGGCACAGTCCCTGCTCTCTCTTCCGCTGCCCAAGCTTCACACTTATAAGGTTTGCAATGTGGAAAAGAAAAGGCTGAGACTTGCATTTTTTAAGCATAGTGTGACTAGAAATTGGGATATAACTTGAGGGGTGCAAAGGGTGTGATTGCAAATGGGCACGGCCACACAGGAGCCTCGGGGAAGGGGGGGGGGCACAGCCGCACAGGAGCTTCGGGGAAGGGGGGGGGGCACAGCCACAGAGGAGCCTCGGGAAAGAGGGGGGGCACAGCCACACAGGAGCCTCGGGAAAGAGGGGGGGCACAGCCACACAGGAGCCTCGGGAAAGAGGGGGGGCACAGCCACACAGGAGCCTCGGGAAAGAGGGGGGGCACAGCCACACAGGAGCCTCGGGAAAGAGGGGGGGCACAGCCACACAGGAGCCTCGGGGAAGGGGGGGCACAGCCACACAGGAGCCTCGGGGAAGGGGGGGGCACAGCCACACAGGAGCCTCGGGGAAGGGGGGGGGCACAGCCACACAGGAGCCTCGGGAAAGAGGGGGGGCACAGCCACACAGGAGCCTTGGGAAAGAGGGGGGGCACAGCCACACAGGAGCCTCGGGAAAGAGGGGGGGCACAGCCACACAGGAGCCTCGGGAAAGAGGGGGGCACAGCCACACAGGAGCCTCGGGAAAGAGGGGGGGCACAGCCACACAGGAGCCTCGGGAAAGAGGGGGGGGCACAGCCACACAGGAGCCTCGGGAAAGAGGGGGGGCACAGCCACACAGGAGCCTCGGGAAAGAGGGGGGGCACAGCCACACAGGAGCCTCGGGAAAGAGGGGGGGCACAGCCACACAGGAGCCTCGGGAAAGAGGGGGGGGCACAGCCACACAGGAGCCTCGGGAAAGAGGGGGGGCACAGCCACACAGGAGCCTCGGGGAAGGGGGGGGCACAGCCACACAGGAGCCTCGGGGAAGGGGGGGGGGGCACAGCCACACAGGAGCCTCGGGAAAGAGGGGGGGCACAGCCACACAGGAGCCTTGGGAAAGAGGGGAGGCACAGCCACACAGGAGCCTCGGGAAAGAGGGGAGGCACAGCCACACAGGAGCCTCGGGGAAGGGGGGGGGCACAGCCACACAGGAGCCTCGGGAAAGAGGGGGGCACAGCCACACAGGAGCCTCGGGAAAGAGGGGGGCACAGCCACACAGGAGCCTCGGGAAAGAGGGGGGGCACAGCCACACAGGAGCCTCGGGAAAGAGGGGGGGCACAGCCACACAGGAGCCTCGGGAAAGAGGGGGGGCACAGCCACACAGGAGCCTCGGGAAAGAGGGGGGGCACAGCCACACAGGAGCCTCGGGAAAGAGGGGGGGCACAGCCACACAGGAGCCTCGGGGAAGGGGGGGCACAGCCACACAGGAGCCTCGGGGAAGGGGGGGGCACAGCCACACAGGAGCCTCGGGGAAGGGGGGGGGCACAGCCACACAGGAGCCTCGGGAAAGAGGGGGGGCACAGCCACACAGGAGCCTTGGGAAAGAGGGGGGGCACAGCCACACAGGAGCCTCGGGAAAGAGGGGGGGCACAGCCACACAGGAGCCTCGGGAAAGAGGGGGGCACAGCCACACAGGAGCCTCGGGAAAGAGGGGGGGCACAGCCACACAGGAGCCTCGGGAAAGAGGGGGGGCACAGCCACACAGGAGCCTCGGGAAAGAGGGGGGGCACAGCCACACAGGAGCCTCGGGAAAGAGGGGGGGCACAGCCACACAGGAGCCTCGGGAAAGAGGGGGGGGCACAGCCACACAGGAGCCTCGGGAAAGAGGGGGGGCACAGCCACACAGGAGCCTCGGGGAAGGGGGGGGCACAGCCACACAGGAGCCTCGGGGAAGGGGGGGGGGGCACAGCCACACAGGAGCCTCGGGAAAGAGGGGGGGCACAGCCACACAGGAGCCTTGGGAAAGAGGGGAGGCACAGCCACACAGGAGCCTCGGGAAAGAGGGGAGGCACAGCCACACAGGAGCCTCGGGGAAGGGGGGGGGGCACAGCCACACAGGAGCCTCGGGAAAGAGGGGGGCACAGCCACACAGGAGCCTCGGGAAAGAGGGGGGCACAGCCACACAGGAGCCTCGGGAAAGAGGGGGGCACAGCCACACAGGAGCCTCGGGAAAGAGGGGGGGCACAGCCACACAGGAGCTTCGGGGAAGGGGGGGCACAGCCACACAGGAGCCTCGGGAAAGAGGGGGGGCACAGCCACACAGGAGCCTCGGGGAAGGGGGGACACAGCCACACAGGAACCTCAGGAAAGAGGGGGGGCACAGCCACACAGGAGCCTCGGTTAAGGGGGGACACAGCCACACAGGAGCCTCGGGAAAGAGGGGGGGCACAGCCACACAGGAACCTCGGGAAAGAGGGGGGGGCACAGCCACACAGGAGCCTCGGGAAAGAGGGGGGGCACAGCCACACAGGAGCTTCGGGGAAGGGGGGGCACAGCCACACAGGAGCCTCGGGAAAGAGGGGGGGGGCACAGCCACACAGGAGCCTCGGGAAAGAGGGGGGGCACAGCCACACAGGAGCCTCGGGAAAGAGGGGGGGCACAGCCACACAGGAGCCTCGGGAAAGAGGGGGGGGCACAGCCACACAGGAGCCTCAGGAAAGAGGGGGGGGCACAGCCACACAGGAGCCTCGGGAAAGAGGGGGGGCACAGCCACACAGGAGCCTCGGGGAAGGGGGGGGCACAGCCACACAGGAGCCTCGGGGAAGGGGGGGGCACAGCCACACAGGAGCCTCGGGGAAGGGGGGGGGCACAGCCACACAGGAGCCTCGGGAAAGAGGGGGGGCACAGCCACACAGGAGCCTTGGGAAAGAGGGGGGGGCACAGCCACACAGGAGCCTCGGGAAAGAGGGGGGGCACAGCCACACAGGAGCCTCGGGAAAGAGGGGGGCACAGCCACACAGGAGCCTCGGGAAAGAGGGGGGGCACAGCCACACAGGAGCCTCGGGAAAGAGGGGGGGGGCACAGCCACACAGGGGCCTCGGGTAAGAGGGGGGGCACAGCCACACAGGAGCCTCGGGAAAGAGGGGGGGCACAGCCACACAGGAGCCTCGGGAAAGAGGGGGGGCACAGCCACACAGGAGCCTCGGGAAAGAGGGGGGGGCACAGCCACACAGGAGCCTCGGGAAAGAGGGGGGGCACAGCCACACAGGAGCCTCGGGGAAGGGGGGGGGCACAGCCACACAGGAGCCTCGGGAAAGAGGGGGGGCACAGCCACACAGGAGCCTCGGGGAAGGGGGGGGGGCACAGCCACACAGGAGCCTCGGGAAAGAGGGGGGGCACAGCCACACAGGAGCCTCGGGAAAGAGGGGAGGCACAGCCACACAGGAGCCTCGGGAAAGAGGGGAGGCACAGCCACACAGGAGCCTCGGGGAAGGGGGGGGCACAGCCACACAGGAGCCTCGGGAAAGAGGGGGGGCACAGCCACACAGGAGCCTCGGGAAAGAGGGGGGGGCACAGCCACACAGGAGCCTCGGGAAAGAGGGGGGCACAGCCACACAGGAGCCTCGGGAAAGAGGGGGGGCACAGCCACACAGGAGCCTCGGGAAAGAGGGGGGGCACAGCCACACAGGAGCTTCGGGGAAGGGGGGGCACAGCCACACAGGAGCCTCGGGAAAGAGGGGGGGCACAGCCACACAGGAGCCTCGGTTAAGGGGGGACACAGCCACACAGGAACCTCGGGAAAGAGGGGGGGCACAGCCACACAGGAGCCTCGGTTAAGGGGGGACACAGCCACACAGGAGCCTCGGGAAAGAGGGGGGGCACAGCCACACAGGAACCTCGGGAAAGAGGGGGGGGGCACAGCCACACAGGAGCCTCGGGAAAGAGGGGGGGCACAGCCACACAGGAGCTTCGGGGAAGGGGGGGCACAGCCACACATGAGCCTCGGGAAAGAGGGGGGGCACAGCCACACAGGAGCCTCGGGAAAGAGGGGGGGCACAGCCACACAGGAGCCTCGGTTAAGGGGGGGGGGGGCACAGCCACACAGGAACCTCGGGGAAGGGGGGGGGCACAGCGTGCCTCTTCTCGTATAAAGGGACTAGTACTATACACTATACATTCTAGTTGGGACTGGTACATATTGTGCAGTAGGGAATCACCTCTTCTAGTAGGATAATAAAAGGGCCTTCAGAGATTAGCTTGATCCTTCAGGTGGATGTCCACACGCTCGCTTTCTTCTAGAAACAGCTCCTGTCTATGTATAATATATCCGGTATTACAGCTCTCTCCGGAAAGGCTGAAGTGTAATACCACACACAACCTGCAGACAAGTGTGGCGCTGCTTCTAATATCATCTGACGGATCCACCTTCCCCATAGGTGACTCCTGCAGACTCCATGAGATTAGCATGCAAAGGTGAATACTCTAGTTCAAGGGTCATGATGAGGTTATAGTGGATGAGGAGCGGCCTATGCAGGATGGAGGGGGGGGGGGGGATAGAAGGGGCGAGCAAGAGAATTGGTGTTACGTAAGGGAATTGCTATATAAGCAAGGATGTAAGTGACCCTTTAGGATGAAGCAGAGCTCATGGCCCCCCAGTTGCGGCGGCCTGAAGTTGGCCGCTCACCTGTTCCCCGGCCGAGCCTCCAGCTAAGAGCGGCTAATCCTAATGCATGGTGTCAGGTATGCTGTAATCAGCCGCTGCAGCCCTAATGGATCAGATTAGAGCAGTTAATGAATTATTTTTAGGCAGCAAATCTCAAGCTGTGAAGGGTTTTTGTTTCTGTCTGGGAACAAATTGCGGCTAAATGGTTTGACATTTCACCGGATGACGTACAGCCCGAAAAACAAGAGGGACCCAAAGATCCTTCTAGACACCTGAGTGCGATATATGGAGGCGCGAATGACTGCGGGGTGCAAGGGACCCTGCATTCAAGTCCTTCCAACATTAATATCACCTTTGACTCCCCACAGGTGCAACTATGCATTGTCCCAGGAGAGATGTGTAATCAGACTTTTGTGGATGGCGTTAGTAGCAGCAGGACTGTGAAATATGGATTTATGTTCCTGGTTTGTAGCTTCTACAAGTGCACTAGGTTCAATACCTGACACTGACTGTGTAGAAAAGAGCAAAACTGCGTGATAATAAACCCCCAGTGAATGGAGAAACTACAATATATATCCATAATTCACAGTCCTGCTGCTACTAACAACAAAATACACAAAGGGCTGTTTACATCGCTCTAGGGAGAATAGCTAACACTGTCTGCAGGGAGCACAGCTGCGTTAAGATATGCCCCCAATCCTGCAATATTAATCCTGCTATTGTAGGGCAGCCTGGTGGCTTAGTGGTTAGCATTACAGCCTTGCAGCGCTGGGGTCCTTGGTTGAAGTCCCAGGGAAAACATCTGCAAAGAGTTTGTATGTTCTTTCCAGGTTTGCGAGGGTTTCCTCCGGGTCCTCCGGTTTCCTCCCACACTCCAAAAACATACTGGTAGGTTGATTAGATTGTGAGACCCATTGGGGACAGGGAGCAGTTTGGCAAGCTCTGTGCAGCGGCGCTGTATAAATATTATATAATATATATAAATGATTAATTATTAACAACATACACAAAGGTATGAATACACATCTCTCCAAGGACAATACAGAACACTTCCTGCAGAGAGCACAGAGCGCAGCAGTGTTAGGATATGCCCCCAATCCTGCAATATAAATCCATATGTCAGTCTGATTACACATCTCTCCAGGTACAGAACACTAGATAATGGGCAAATATTGAGGGATTAAAATAAAATCGAGGGGACAGGTGAGTGCATTGGCGACAAACTAAAAGGTATTTTCTGAGAATGGAAAAAAACCTGGCAGGGAAATGTTGTGGGTGAAAATGGAAGAAAACCCTATAACTACCTCTCCAGAGGGTTCCCCCATGGCTCTGGACATCTCATACATTGTGCACGTGATCCCTGGCATTGGTCGTCATGTAGCGCTCGCACATACGAGATTGGCTCAGTGGTCACGTGGACATTATACCCGACGTCCCCAAAAGCCACGGAAACCGTAGTCTGTTTTCCACAAAATCCTTTCCCTTTAAATAGGAAGCTGAAGGAAGTGTGATGCATTGTAAAAACCCAATGGTTCTCCTGGGGGTCCAGTCCTGGAGGTCACATTGGAGACTCCCTGACTTGTCCTTGTACAGTCCCCATTGTGTCTTATTACAATGTATCAAAGCACAGAGCCCTTTAGCAAGTATTTCTAGCTGGATTGTCCACATGTTTGCCTCCAGCACATCAGACGCTTTCCACCGTACACCCGATATTTGTCCTGAGGGAATTATTAGGCAGAACCCTTGTCAATGGATCGTATTAACCTCACTTCATCTCTTCTAATTTGGCGGAGTCCAGGGAATTTCTGATGCAGCTGCTACGTTAACCGAAGCTCATATTCACTATTAATAGCCCCGCAGATTGATACTCGCTATCTTTTTACTGGTTTTGATTATGATGACAGCTGTTTCACACCAATAAGGGTATATAATGATTCACACAACTTGAAAGTCTATGTATGGCCAACTTCAAGGAGGTTTCCACAATCACAAAGATGAAGGATCAAGGACCAAGAGGCATCTCTATAAAACGGGTCTTGATGGAGCAGGCCCTGGATAATAGTACAATCCAATCCAAAGGTGCGTCAATGGTAAGGCCAACTAATGTATACGCTTATAATATTGATCCCTGTATACAAGAATATAACTACTATAATACTGCCCCCTATGTACAAGAATATAACTACTATAATACTGCCCCTATGTACAGGAATATAACTACTATAATACTGCCCCCTATGTACAGGGATATAACTACTATAATACCGCCCCCTATGTACAAGAATATAACTACTATAATACTGCCCCCTATGTACAGGAATATAACTACTATAATACTGCCCCCTATGTACAAGAATATAACTACTATAATACTTCCCCCTATGTACAAGAATATAACTACTATAATACTGCCCCCTATGTACAGGGATATAACTACTATAATACTGCCCCCTATGTACAAGAATACAACTACTATAATACTGTCCCCTATGTACAAGAATATAACTACTATAATACTGCCCTCTATGTACAGGAATATAACTCCTATAATACTGCCCCCTATGTACAAGAATATAATTACTATAATACTGCCCCCTATGTACAAGAATATAACTACTATAACACTGCCCCCTATGTACAGGAATATAATTACTATAATACTGCCCCCTATGTACAGGAATATAACTACTATAATACTGCCCCCTATGTACAGGAATATAACTACTATAATACTGCCCCCTATGTACAGGAATATAACTACTATAATACTGCCCCCTATGTACAAGAATATAACTACTATAATACTGCCCCCTATGTACAAGAATATAACTACTATAATACTGCCCCCTATGTACAAGAATATAACTACTATAATACTGCCCCCTATGTACAGGAATATAACTACTATAATACTGCCCCCTATGTACAGGAATATAACTACTATAATACTGCCCCCTATGTACAAGAATATAACTACTATAATACTGCCCCCTATGTACAAGAATATAACTACTATAATACTGCCCCCTATGTACAAGAATATAACTACTATAATACTGCCCTCTATGTACAGGAATATAACTCCTATAATACTGCCCCCTATGTACAAGAATATAATTACTATAATACTGCCCCCTATGTACAAGAATATAACTACTATAATACTGCCCCCTATGTACAGGAATATAACTACTATAATACTGCCCCCTATGTACAGGAATATAACTACTATAATACTGCCCCCTATGTACAGGAATATAACTACTGTAATACTGCCCCCTATGTACAGGAATATAACTACTATAATACTGCCCCCTATGTACAAGAATATAACTACTATAATACTGCCCCCTATGTACAAGAATATAACTACTATAATACTGCCCCCTATGTACAGGAATATAACTACTATAATACTGCCCCCTATGTACAGGAATATAACTACTATAATACTGCCCCCTATGTACAGGGATATAACTACTATAATACTGCCCCCTTTGTACAAGAATATAACTACTATAATACTGCCCCTATGTACAAGAATATAACTACTATAATACTGTCCCCTATGTACAGGAATATAACTACTATAATACTACCCCCTATGTACAAGAATATAACTACTATAATACTGCCTCCTATGTACAGGAATATAACTACTATAATACCGCCCCCTATGTACAAGAATATAACTACTATAATACTGCCCCCTATGTACAAGAATATAACTACTATAATACTGCCCCCTATGTACAAGAATATAACTGCTATAATACTGCCCCTATGTACAAGATTATAACTCCTATAATACTGCCCCCTATGTACAGGAATATAACTACTATAATACTGCCCCCTATGTACAAGGATATAACTACTATAATACTGCCCTCTATGTACAAGAATATAACTACTATAATACTGCCTCCTATGTACAGGAATATAACTACTATTATACTGCCCCTATGTACAGGAATATAACTACTATAATACTGCCCCCTATGTACAGGAATATAACTACTATAATACTGCCCCTATGTACAGGAATATAACTACTATAATACCGCCTCCTATGTACAGGAATATAACTACTATAATACCGCCCCCTATGTACAGGAATATAATTACTATAATACCGCCCCCTATGTACAAGAATATAACTACAATAATACCGCCCCCTATGTACAAGAATATAACTACTATAATACTGCCCCCTATGTACAAGAATATAACTACTATAATACCGCCCCCTATGTACAGGAATATAACTACTATAATACCGCCCCCTATGTACAGGAATATAACTACTATAATACCGCCCCCTATGTACAAGAATATAACTACTATAATACTGCCCCCTATGTACAAGAATATAACTACTATAATACTGCCCCCTATGTACAGGAATATAACTACTATAATACTGCTCCCTATGTACAGGAATATAACTACTATAATACTGCCCCCTATGTACAAGAATATAACTACTATAATACTGCCCCCTATGTACAGGAATATATCTACTATAATACTGCCCCCTATGTACAGGAATATAACTACTATAATACTGCCCCCTATGTACAGAAATATAACTACTATAATACTGCCCCCTATGTACAGGAATATAATTACTATAATACTTCCCCCTATGTACAAGAATATAACTACTATAATACTGACCCCTATGTACAGGGATATAACTACTACAATACTGCCCCTATGTACAAGAATATATCTACTATAATACTGCCCCCTATGTACAGGAATATAACTACTATAATACTGCCCCCTATGTACAGAAATATAACTACTATAATACTGCCCCCTATGTACAGGAATATAATTACTATAATACTTCCCCCTATGTACAAGAATATAACTACTATAATACTGACCCCTATGTACAGGGATATAACTACTACAATACTGCCCCTATGTACAAGAATATAACTACTATAATACTGCCCCCTATGTACAAGAATATAACTACTATAATACCGCCCCCTATGTACAGGAATATAACTACTATAATACCGCCCCCTATGTACAGGAATATAACTACTATAATACCGCCCCCTATGTACAAGAATATAACTACTATAATACTGCCCCCTATGTACAAGAATATAACTACTATAATACTGCCCCCTATGTACAGGAATATAACTACTATAATACTGCTCCCTATGTACAGGAATATAACTACTATAATACTGCCCCCTATGTACAAGAATATAACTACTGTAATACTGCCCCCTATGAACAGGAATATAACTACTATGATACTGCCCCTATGTACAAGAATATAACTACTATAATACTGACCCCTATGTACAGGGATATAACTACTACAATACTGCCCCTATGTACAAGAATATAACTACTATAATACTGCCCCCTATGTACAAGAATATAACTACTATAATACCGCCCCCTATGTACAGGAATATAACTACTATAATACCGCCCCCTATGTACAGGAATATAACTACTATAATACCGCCCCCTATGTACAAGAATATAACTACTATAATACTGCCCCCTATGTACAAGAATATAACTACTATGATACTGCCCCTATGTACAAGAATATAACTACTATAATACTGCCCCCTATGTACAAGAATATAACTACTGTAATACTGCCCCCTATGAACAGGAATATAACTACTATGATACTGCCCCTATGTACAAGAATATAACTACTATAATACTGACCCCTATGTACAGGGATATAACTACTACAATACTGCCCCTATGTACAAGAATATAACTACTATAATACTGCCCCCTATGTACAAGAATATAACTACTATAATACCGCCCCCTATGTACAGGAATATAACTACTATAATACCGCCCCCTATGTACAGGAATATAACTACTATAATACCGCCCCCTATGTACAAGAATATAACTACTATAATACTGCCCCCTATGTACAAGAATATAACTACTATAATACTGCCCCCTATGTACAGGAATATAACTACTATAATACTGCTCCCTATGTACAGGAATATAACTACTATAATACTGCCCCCTATGTACAAGAATATAACTACTATAATACTGCCCCCTATGTACAGGAATATAACTACTATGATACTGCCCCTATGTACAAGAATATAACTACTATAATACTGACCCCTATGTACAGGGATATAACTACTACAATACTGCCCCTATGTACAAGAATATATCTACTATAATACTGCCCCCTATGTACAGGAATATAACTACTATAATACTGCCCCCTATGTACAGAAATATAACTACTATAATACTGCCCCCTATGTACAGGAATATAATTACTATAATACTTCCCCCTATGTACAAGAATATAACTACTATAATACTGCTCCCTATGTACAGGAATATAACTACTATAATACTGCCCCCTATGTACAGGAATATAACTACTATAATACTGCCCCTATGTACAGGAATATAACTACTATAATACCGCCCCCTATGTACAGGAATATAACTACTATAATACCGCCCCCTATGTACAGGAATATAACTACTATAATACCGCCCCCTATGTACAAGAATATAACTACTATAATACTGCCCCCTATGTACAAGAATATAACTACTATAATACTGCCCCCTATGTACAGGAATATAACTACTATAATACTGCTCCCTATGTACAGGAATATAACTACTATAATACTGCCCCCTATGTACAAGAATATAACTACTATAATACTGCCCCCTATGTACAAGAATATAACTACTATAATACTGCCCCCTATGTACAGGAATATAACTACTATAATACTGCCCCCTATGTACAGGAATATAACTACTATGATACTGCCCCTATGTACAAGAATATAACTACTATAATACTGACCCCTATGTACAGGGATATAACTACTACAATACTGCCCCTATGTACAAGAATATATCTACTATAATACTGCCCCCTATGTACAGGAATATAACTACTATAATACTGCCCCCTATGTACAGAAATATAACTACTATAATACTGCCCCCTATGTACAGGAATATAATTACTATAATACTTCCCCCTATGTACAAGAATATAACTACTATAATACTGCCCCCTATGTACAGGAATATAATTACTATAATACTTCCCCCTATGTACAAGAATAGAACTACTATAATACTGCCCCCTATGTACAAGACTATAACTACTATAATACTGCCCCCTATGTACAAGAATATAACTACTATAATACTGCCCCCTATGTACAGGAATATAAATACTATAATACTGCCCCCCTATGTACAAGAATATAACTACTATAATACTGCCCCCTATGTACAAGAATATAACTACTATAATACTGCCCCCTATGTACAAGAATATAACTACTATAATACTGCCCCTATGTACAGGAATATAACTACTATAATACTGCCCCCTATGTACAGGAATATAACTACTATAATACTGCCCCCTATGTACAAGAATATAACTACTATAATACTGCCCCCTATGTACAAGAATATAACTACTATAATACTGCCCCCTATGTACAGGAATAAAACTACTATAATACTGCCCCCTATGTACAGGAATATAACTACTATAATACTGCCCCTATGTACAAGAATATAACTACTATAATACTGCCCCCTATGTACAGGAATATAACTACTATAATACTGCCCCCTATGTACAGGAATATAACTACTATAATACTGCCCCCTATGTACAAGTATATCTACTATAATACTTCCGCTTATGCAGTAATATACATGTAGTTTTCCTAACCTGATGGGAGCCGCTCTGTAGGTTGTGTGCTTGATGATGGTACAGGTCATGTAGAGACATCAATCATGCGCTGTGCACACTGGATTAGTTGAGGTGTGAAGGATAACCATGTAGGACAGCTGTAATAACATATACATTGACACTAATGGATACACAGATGGCAGCGCAGTGATACTGGGGCCGGGGAGGAGAAGGCTCTTCATGTTCCTGTTCCATGAATGTTGGGTTATGTGAGGAGGATATTAGTGAGTGGCTCCTCTATTGTGCAGTCACATGAGGAGTGTCCACTCTGTAATCTCACTACTATCCTGGGGTTTTCCTACAATTTCTACATCTCACTTTTTTCCAGACTCCAATTACTAAAACTTTCTGTGTTGTGCAGTTTTCAGGACACCACATGAGTTCAGGTTATGAGGCCGACGGAGAATTTCTGCCTCAACAATAAGATCCTGACCCTGTGCAATAATCCAGGAAATAACACAGTGTAAAAGAGACCCCCGGAGATAGTGGTGGGGGTCCGAGTGTCCCTATTGTGGCCAGAAGCTGCATTTTCTATCCGCTTCTATTCTTGCCCAACCCCCTTCAGCACTCCATTTTTTACATTGTCTCACCAAATTATGGGGTTTCTCTGGTACTGAGAAAAGATTGCTACAACAGCTCCCCACAAAAATGGGGGTCATTTATACCCCAATCTGTGTGGAGTAACAGTTGTGCAGGTGAACTACCTCCAACTGCCCCATAGAAGTGACAATGCATTATTCAGTTAGGAGTACACTGTCCCCCTCTGACATTGCCATGATGGTAGATGAAGCTGTAGCCTAAGAACTTATTGGGGTCCTGCATCATACGTTATTTAATGGAATGGAATAATAGTTATCACATCTTGTAGCCATGATATCAGCGAGTAGTTATGTTCCGTTTAAGCAAGCAATGACGCCGGAGCCTCATCTCTATGGACATTCCAAGAACCCTCCGCAGCCAAGGAGGAGAGTGTCGGGTTATTAGCTGAGAATAACCTCTGCGCGATGGGGTGTGAACAACGTGTAACTCTAGACAGAAGGAACGTTATCTTCTCTGGACAGAACGTGCACAATACACAAGACGGAGAAGATGAGGGATCATCCACATCTAATAGTGCCGCAATGTCCGGCACCCACTGTCCCAAATGCATCACACAACATTCACAGGATGCAAGACTTGTGCCAGGGTGGTCTGGAGGGGACGCCGAGAGGTCTGGGGAGCCCTGCAGGAGACGCCGAGAGGTCTGGGGAGCCCTGCAGGAGACGCCGAGAGGTCTGGGGAGCCCTGCAGGAGACGCCGAGAGGTCTGGGGAGCCCTGCAGGAGACGCCGAGAGGTCTGGGGAGCCCTGCAGGAGACGCCGAGAGGTCTGGGGAGCCCTGCAGGAGACGCCGAGAGGTCTGGGGAGCCCTGCAGGAGACGCCGAGAGGTCTGGGGAGCCCTGCAGGAGACGCCGAGAGGTCTGGGGAGCCCTGCAGGAGACGCCGAGAGGTCTGGGGAGCCCTGCAGGAGACGCCGAGAGGTCTGGGGAGCCCTGCAGGAGACGCCGAGAGGTCTGGGGAGCCCTGCAGGAGACGCCGAGAGGTCTGGGGAGCCCTGCAGGAGACGCCGAGAGGTCTGGGGAGCCCTGCAGGAGACGCCGAGAGGTCTGGGGAGCCCTGCAGGAGACGCCGAGAGGTCTGGGGAGCCCTGCAGGGGCCGCCGAGAGGTCTGGGGAGCCCTGCAGGGGCCGCCGAGAGGTCTGGGGAGCCCTGCAGGGGCCGCCGAGAGGTCTGGGGAGCCCTGCAGGGGCCGCCGAGAGGTCTGGGGAGCCCTGCAGGGGCCGCCGAGAGGTCTGGGGAGCCCTGCAGGGGCCGCCGAGAGGTCTGGGGAGCCCTGCAGGGGCCGCCGAGAGGTCTGGGGAGCCCTGCAGGGGCCACCTAGATTACTGGGGAGCCCTGCAGGGGACGCCGAGGGTTCTGGGGAGCCCTGCAGGGGACGCCGAGGGTTCTGGGGAGTCCTGAAGAGGATGGCAAGAGGCTGGGGGAGTTTGGATGGGTTCAGTGCTGGAGCAGGAAACTGCCAGCCTCCTGTTTCTCCATTGCATTCAACTCTGTTTGAATGGTCCCCAACTAGGACATACTTCTGGCCACTCTGAATGGCTAACAGCATCTGAAATGTTAACAACATTTGAGAGGTAAGTTGGAGGTCTGGCGGGTGTGGAGGGGACGCCGAGAGGTCTGGCGGGTGTGGAGGGGACGCCGAGAGGTCTGGCGGGTGTGGAGGGGACGCCGAGAGGTCTGGCGGGTGTGGAGGTGACGCCGAGAGGTCTGGCGGGTGTGGAGGGGACGCCAAATGGTCTGGCGGGTGTGGAAGGGACGCCGAGAGGTGTGGGGAGTCTGGACGGTGTCAGTGCCGGAGCAGGGAACTACCGCTTCCTGCTTCACCTGCTGTTTGAATGCTCCCTAAAATGCCAACAAGAACACTCAGGCCACTCTGGCTGGCTAACACCTCCTGAAATGTTTACAATGTTTAGGAGGTAAGTTGGAGGATATGGGGATTGGATAACGTGAAGATCCAATAGTCTAAACCTGATAAATGTGCCCGTGTCTGGTCACTGGGTGTCCTGTCTTTGATGCCGGTGATGTATGAGGTGCCTTACAAGTCTCATTACTCAATACTATACTGATGTCTTGCCCGGCATTCTGGGAAACATGTTCCGTTTTTCCTGGTGGATGGAGCTGGCGCCAGCACATTCCTGGGCAATCTCGTGTTCTGGCTCCATATGGCAGAAAAATAAACGTTCCTCCTGTCGCAATCTGACTGCAGGGGCCGTCTTTATAATTGTCACAGCAGCTGATAGCCGTCACGTGTTTACTGAAGCAGCTGTCAGCTTAGAGGAATCCGAGGGAGAATGGAAAAGTACTGAGGTGACAGACCCCGTGCACCCAGCGGGGTCACCCCAGCCAGGAGCCCCACTCACTGCTGTGGGGTCTATGTCTGGAATCCAGAGAGGTCACTTATATATCTGAACTATAAACATACATGGGGCCTGACCACTGGAACCCCACCAAGAATGGAGGCGAAGACAACCGGATATCTGCTGTAATGCTGGTCACACACATTGGGCCAATATTGGATGAATCTATTGGTTTATTATTTTTCAGTCAGATCAGTTGACTGTCTGACTGATGGATATGGGGGCCCCAACTCTCCCCATTAGAGATAAGGACAGGGCAGTTGGATTTCAATCTACCCAATCCTTTAATGGGTTTTCCTAATTTTCTGGCCAAGCCCGGTATCTTTATGGGGGATTAGGGTGAATATCTGTCTGAGGTGGACTGACATGGGGGGGAATCTATTAAGACTGGGGCAGAAAATGCTGGGGCAAACGGGGCTTGGTACATGCCTTCGCTGCCAGTAATCTGGTGGAAAAGGCTTAGTATATTCCCCTCCATGAGTCTCGATTGACACATCTTCTCTGCACTGCTACAATGTAACAAACACATCAGCACATAAGAAATGCTGAAGTGTTTCGCTGATAGAGGATGGTTTAGACAAGATGTCGTTGTGGCAAACCCTCAGCTGTGAGAACTGTGAGGGCTATAGTTTGGCGCTATATGGTCATCTATCCATCATGTTTCAAGAAACCTTCAGTAAATCAGTAGCAAAAAGCGTAACTGTAAAGTTACTGACAAAAAGTAGTGTTAGTACAGCTGGAGAGAACCTGTATCACGCTGCTGGCTTCTTCCTATCCTTAAATATACATGGCTCATATAAATATACGGTTTTGGTGCGTTTTTAAAACGCATCAGTTTTTGACCGGTTTTCCCCAATTATCTTAATAGATAAACCGGTTTTAAGCATCCAAAACGCATGGTCGAATACCAAAAATGTGGCATGTGAGGCTGTCTATAAGATCACTCAGCTTATAGCACTCAGGGCATCCACATGAACGTGCACAAACAGCTGAGCCAATCAGGACACAGAATCAGTGTTAGTGATGGGCATTCCGGCTCTTTTCAGTGAGCTGGATCATTAGGCTCCGCTCACTGAAAAGAGCCGGCTCATCTGGCTCCTGAACGGCTCCCTGTTTAATTTAATAGAGAGAGTCTCTATTCAGAGGCGGAGTCAGCCTGTACGGGGTGGAGTTTACAAAGCGACAGGCTCCCTGCCCAGAGCTGATTAGTGCAGGGTTATTTTATTAGAAATAGACAGTTCAGAGGGAGGAGAGACCCAATAAACATCAGATGTCCCATCCTCCTGCCTGGCCCGACCCTCAGGATCAGAGGTAGTGGATCCTCTGAACCACTGTGGACGATGACACAAGCCAACACCTGGGACCCGGAGTCTAAGTGGCACCGAGTCTTCACCAGAGCCCGGTGCAAAGCAGGTTGATCTTGCTGCGGCGTGGTACCACTAGGTCATTCTGCAGGCGTGACTTGTCCACAGTGGCTGCCAAGGTCAAGGTACAGGAACGGCGGGCAATCTCGTGGTCGGGGACATGCAGGAGGTCAGGATGGGCAGCACAGGATCAGAGTCGGGGACATAGCAATAGGTCAGGGCAGGCAGCGGAGAAGCGTAGTCATAAACGGAACCAGGGTCAATCACAATAACAGCGCAGGGCATCAGACAAAGTTTTCTCTAACGCACGAAGATCCGATGGGGGATGCTGGGAGAGGAAGACTTAAATCAGTTTCCCTGGAATGGACAGCACCAATCAGTGGTCTAAATCCCAGCGTGCTGGCTCGTGCCCTAGGAAGCGGGGACGCGCGCAACCAGCTGCCAAAGCAGGAACGCGGACAGGTAATGTATTGTGCCCACGACCCGGAACGTGGATTGCGGGGACACCCGTGACACCCTCTTTACTATAATCTGACGGAAACGGCTCATTGGATCAGTTCTTTGTGCCGCGAATGACCCATCACTAGTTACTGCTTGTACAGAGATCTAGTGCAAGAGCAAGGTAGGAATGGCACAGGATGGCACAGAGCACTGGAGCTCTGCATCACACAGTCATCTACTACATCAGAGAATATTGATTCCTTCTCCTATTATCAGTATCTCTTCCTCCTATAATTGACTTTATCTCTGACATTTTTACCAATTGCAAGACAAAGTGCAGCTCACAGTGTTATCGGTTCATTTAGAAGTCTATGGAGAGGGAAGAGGGAGGAGTAAGGCTGCTGGAGATAATAGTAAGTTTCTATCTCGCCACAAGTGCTTTATTCCCATCATAGCAGGTCAGTGACTCTCTATAATCTCCTGTATGATCCTGCTGATGCTGATAATCATTAGTCTTATGTTACATTGTACGAGGGTCCCACATAAATCAACTGCAGGTAGCTGCTGCATCAAGTGGGGTAAGACCCCCATCAATAAGCAATAGGTGATACATATTTTATACCCCGTTAAGAGTTTCTCTAGTACTCCTGATTATAACCTGCTTGCAGGGGTGCACTGTGATTTTTATATTTCTCCGGAGTTTCCCTTTAATAGGTCCTTTTTCCTTCTGTTTTTGTGATGGCATGTTAATGGAAGGAGAGTTTTTTTTAGGCGGTGAACTTTTAATGCTCTGTGGAAAGATGACAATTCCCGGCTCTTCAGACTGTTTTTAGTGAGATTTTGGCAGCTGATACTGCGGAGCACAAGGGGTGGTCAGGGCTTCTCCTTATATGTGGAGGACCCATCATGTCTGGTTCCTACAAGTCTGCATCCTCATGGGGTTTTAATGGGAACTGTAATAGGGGACAATAGGTCGGCACCAGTAGGAAGATGAGTGCTTGAGACATTCAGTAATATCCCTCAGGGAGCATTCACACGTTCAGTTTTTCAGATGCAGTTTTTGAAGCCAAAAGCAGGTGTGGATCATAATAGGTGAGAACATATCATGGAGAGAAGCTGCTCCTCTTCTTTTTTAACTCCACTCCTGGTTTGGACATCAAAAACTGAACGTTTGAATGCACCCAGAGGCTCCTAATGATGTAATTTAGATACTGTAGATTGTTCTTCTGTCCCCGACCACAGGCCACCATGTATCCCGACAAGAGTGAAAATGATGTGGATACGTTGGGGCTCATTTACTTACCCGGTCCTGCACGTTCCCTGATCCGGAGTGTCTGACGAGAATGCACTGTGCCGCGATTCACTTACATTGTGCACCCGAGATCCTGCGCCCGATATCCTGCATGTGTCACTTCCCCACTCAGGTCCCCGGAGTTCACCTTCTTCTTCCCGGTGCATGTAAGTGCTTGGCTTGCGACACAATTTTAAAGTGAAATCCTGCGGTTTGTCTGGATCCGTCGGATCGTTCGGTGGCCGCCAAAATCTGATCGCATGCGAGACAATGCTGCTGTTACACCGGCATGATCCCCGAAAAGTCGGAAAACCACGTAGTGTTATCAGGAGACTATTGTCTTGTGCTTCACTCAGAGACTAAAAACCCTTACAGAACTGGTCCATTTCTCCAATCCAGACGCTTCCTTCTTGTTTGCCAAGTTTCTTGTTCTGATATATTTATCAGGCTGGGACATTGTAACAGTATTTTAAGGAGTTTTCGCACTAATGGCACGGACAGGGTAGGGGATGGGTGTCTGATCACTGGTACTCTTATTGCTCTAGAGATTAGGGGTCCTCGAGGATGTTTCTTTTTCTTCATCCAAAACGAAGGTTCAGTCTGTGCTCTTACTTAGCATCTAATTACTTAGAAGTGGCTCCCCTGATAACCAGCACCCTGTGCCTTCACCCCAACTACATCACTGTGGCCAAAAGTCCACATGTGCTCCATTCATTTCTATGGGTCTTCTGGGTTGGCAATCATACACAGCCCCCATAGTAGCAATAGATTTCAGGCTGAGTATGTCAATTGACATGACCAGTGGTGAACCATATGATAACTGGTGGGAAACCAGGGCCTGTGCAGTGGGTGCTGGGTGACAACAGTGAACTGAATGTTTAGTCCCACCTGAACCACTTGAGGGCTGCTTATATCTACATCTAAGGAGGTCCCAGTGATCAGACCCCCAGCATTCATACCCTTATACTGTAGATAATTAGGACATACCCTTTAGACATCATTTTATAATTGTGTAAAATCCTCCATACTGATACAATGGGGCTTATTTACTAAGGGTCAAGGATCGAACTTTCGTCGGACTTTCTGACGGTTTTGGGATTTGCGCAGCTTTGACAGGTTTTTAAGGGGTCTGCGCTTGTGTCGCACGTGATCGGATTGGATGCGCTGCTTTTATGCAACACAAAATAGGGTGCGTGCCTTGGCTAGCCGACTGATTCGGACTGAGCACAGGATTTAAAGGGGTATTCCAGGAATCAGCATAATTCATATACAAGTGGGCATTCAAAATATAAGCTAATGTGTAATTAGTTGTTATTTAAAATTTTGCTCCCCTTAGCAGAAAATGCTGGTGTCATAGACTGTAATGAAGAAATAAAATGCTACTGGCCCTTTAATCAGTCCGTTAATTTCCTCCGCGCGGTCCGTTGCAGGACAGAAGATGGCTGCTGGTCACATGTCCACATCACATGTCCTGTACCTGCCTGGGCAGGGTCATGTGATCACCACTACGTTTGGCTGTAGTCGGTTGGTTGCAGTGCATCCAGTATGGTCAGTGTTGTGGTGATGGCAGTTACACATCATTACTATGGTAACAGTGCAAGAAAACCTGTTACATCATCACTGGGAGCAGAGCATAAGTGGTAGGAGGAGTTACTGAGTACTAAAGGATCATGGGACTTGTAGTTTCCAGTGGCGGCCATCTTAGTGATAACTCCACCTACTTTAGAGAGGCCATAAATTTTGTAAATCATAAAATCTAATTTTTTAAGCTCCGTTTTGTGACTAATGACATTGAGTATTGTTGTATTCATTTATTTATATCATCATGGGTTTTTGTGTCAGACGTTCATATTCCCGGAATACCCCTTTAAGTTTCAAAATGTGTCGCAAGACAAAGCACTTACATGCACCAGGAAGAAGAAGGTGAACTCCGGGGACCTGAGCAGGAAAGCAACACATGCAGGATATCGGGGCACGATCTTAGTGACTCCCCGCACAGCGCATTATACACAGACAATGCACTTACATGCACCAGGAAGAAGAAGGTGAACTCCGGGGACCTGAGCAGGAAAGCGACACATGCAGGATATCGGGCGCACGATCTTAGTGACTCCCCGCACAGCGCATTATACACGGACAATGCACTTACATGCACCAGGAAGAAGAAGGTGAACTCCGGGGACCTGAGCGGGGAAGCGACACATGCAGGATATCAGGCGCACAATCTTAGTGACTCCCCGCACAGCGCATTATACACGGACAATGCACTTACATGCACCAGGAAGAAGAAGGTGAACTCCGGGGACATGAGCGGGGAAGCGACACATGCAGGATATCGGGTGCACGATCTTAGTGACTCCCCGCACAGCACATTATACACGGACAATGCACTTACATGCACCAGGAAGAAGAAGGTGAACTCCGGGGACCTGAGCGGGGAAGCGACACATGCAGGATATCGGGGGCAGGATCTTAGTGACTCCCCGCACAGCGTATTATACACGGACAATGCACTTACATGCACCAGGAAGAAGAAGGTGAACTCCGGGGACCTGAGCGGGGAAGTGACACATGCAGGATATCAGGTGCAGGATCTTAGTGACTCCCCGCACAGCGCATTATACACGGACAATGCACTTACATGCACCAGGAAGAAGAAGGTGAACTCCAGGGACCTGAGCGGGGAAGCGACACATGCAGGATATCGGGCGCAGGATCTTAGTGACTCCCCGCACAGCGCATTATACACGGACAATGCACTTACATGCACCAGGAAGAAGGTGAACTCCGGGGACCTGAGCGGGGAAGTGACACATGCAGGATATCGGGCGCAGGATCTTAGTGACTCCCCGCACAGCGCATTATACACGGACAATGCACTTACATGCACCAGGAAGAAGAAGGTGAACTCCAGGGACCTGAGCGGGGAAGCGACACATGCAGGATATCGGGCGCAGGATCTTAGTGACTCCCCGCACAGCGCATTATACACAGACAATGCACTTACATGCACCAGGAAGAAGAAGGTGAACTCCAGGGACCTGAGCGGGGAAGCGACACATGCAGGATATCGGGCGCAGGATCTTAGTGACTCCCCGCACAGCGCATTATACACGGACAATGCACTTACATGCACCAGGCAGAAGGTGAACTCCGGGGACCTGAGCGGGGAAGTGACACATGCAGGATATCGGGCGCAGGATCTTAGTGACTCCCCGCACAGCGCATTATACACAGACAATGCACTTACATGCACCAGGAAGAAGGTGAACTCCAGGGACCTGAGCGGGGAAGTGACACATGCAGGATATCGGGGGCACGATCTTAGTGACTCCCCGCACAGCGCATTATACACAGACAATGCACTTACATGCACCAGGAAGAAGAAGGTGAACTCCGGGGACCTGAGCAGGAAAGCGACACATGCAGGATATCGGGGGCAGGATCTTAGTGACTCCCCGCACAGTGCATTATACACGGACAATGCACTTACATGCACCAGGAAGAAGGTGAACTCCGGGGACCTGAGCGGGGAAGCGACACATGCAGGATATCGGGTGCACGATCTTAGTGACAGCGCATTATACACGGACAATGCACTTTAGGTGAACTCAGTCAGACGGGTAAGTAAATCTCCCCTTATGTATCACTGCAAGTAACATTCAGCAATGGTGGGTGTGTAGCAGCATCATCCAGTGGGTAATGTTGTGGTTACACACCCACCACTGCTGAGAAGCGTCTCTACCTTATGGATTCCTGGATGTGAACTTTCCATGGTGTAAGACCTAATGAAGACCAGACTAATCCAATCAGCCACTCGGACAAAATGTCTTCATAGTGAAATGTGCAGCCTGAAACCCACCCAGGCCAGCCGCTCAGCCCCTTCTCCGACTAGTGCACACTTTTTTGGTGCTCCCAGGGACAAATAAATAGTCTTGGCGCCAGAAATGTATCTGCCGAGGAACACAAAGATAAATATATACGTCTTTACAAGTCACAAGGCGAGCCAGCGGAGATTGTGACACTCTAGATAAATCTCCCCCAATGCGTTTACTCTGTGTTAACAAATACAACGTGTAAACACACCCCGGGCTATAAAGTCTTGATTGCCCATTATTAAGGTGAACATGTGATTGCTTCAGGCATCTGCTACATCTGTGTATGTAACTATGAACAGAAACTAAAACCGGGCATCGATGAAAGGTTTTGTAGTGTGGAATATTGGAAGGTTTCTCAATAAAGTTGTGGCTGTCACTCCTGCGGCCTCACATCGTGGGGTCACTCAGTGTCATTGGGTTTATAGTGATCATGAGGATGGTGTGGGTCATCTGTGCTGCACTTCCCAGACCAACCACAACCCAGCATAACGACTCCCTCCTTTTCTTTGATAAGATGTCATAACCTCCAAGCTGATCCAGATCTATAATAAGGAACAGAAGTCAGGCGCCATCAGGTGAGTGACATGGTGCCCTACTGCGCCGGTCTGCAAGCTGCACCCAACAGAATGAAGATGCACCAGAAGGTCAAGGTGACCCTCCAGTACATGAGATCGCAATCAAAGGAGATTTGTACATAGTGACTGCAGCAGAATAGTGAGTGCAGCTCTGGAGTATAATACAGGATGTAACTCAGGATCAGTACAGGATAAGTAATGTCATGTATGTACACAGTGACTGCACCAGCAGCAGAATAGTGAGTGCAGCTCTGGAGTATAATACAGGATGTAACTCAGGATCAGTACAGGATAAGTAATGTCATGTATGTACACAGTGACTGCTCCAGCAGCAGAATAGTGAGTGCAGCTCTGGAGTATAATACAGGATGTAACTCAGGATCAGTACAGGATAAGTAATGTCATGTATGTACACAGTGACTGCACCAGCAGCAGAATAGTGAGTGCAGCTCTGGAGTATAATACAGGATGTAACTCAGGATCAGTACAGGATAAGTAATGTCATGTATGTACACAGTGACTGCACCAGCAGCAGAATAGTGAGTGCAGCTCTGGGGTATAATACAGGATGTAACTCAGGATCAGTACAGGATAAGTAATGTCATGTATGTACACAGTGACTGCACCAGCAGCAGAATAGTGAGTGCAGCTCTGGAGTATAATACAGGATGTAACTCAGGATCAGTACAGGATAAGTAATGTCATGTACACTCACCGGCCATTTTATTAGGTACACCTGTCCAACTGCTCGTTAACACTTAATTTCTAATCAGCCAATCACATGGCGGCAGCTCAGTGCATTTAGGCATGTAGACATGGTCAAGACAATCTCCTGCAGTTCTCCCGAGCATCAGTATGGGGAAGAAAGGTGATTTGTGGCCTTTGAACGTGGCATGGTTGTTGGTGCCAGAAGGGTTGGTCTGAGTATTTCAGAAACTGCTGATCTACTGGGATTTTCACGCACAACCATCTCTAGGGTTTACAGAGAATGGTCCGAAGAAGAAAAAAACATCCAGTGAGCGGCAGTTCTGTGGGCGGAAATGCCTTGTTGATGCCAGAGGTCAGAGGAGAATGGGCAGACTGGTTCGAGCTGATAGAAAGGCAACAGTGACTCAAATCGCCACCCGTTACAACCAAGGTAGGCAGAAGAGCATCTCTGAACGCACAGTACGTCCAACTTTGAGGCAGATGGGCTACAGCAGCAGAAGACCACACCGGGTGCCACTCCTTTCAGCTAAGAACAGGAAACTGAGGCTACAATTTGCACAAGCTCATCGAAATTGGACAGTAGAAGATTGGAAAAACGTTGCCTGGTCTGATGAGTCTCGATTTCTGCTGCGACATTCGGATGGTAGGGTCAGAATTTGGTGTCAACAACATGAAAGCATGGATCCATCCTGCCTTGTATCAGCGGGTCAGGCTGGTGGTGGTGGTGTCATGGATCCATCCTGCCTTGTATCAGCGGGTCAGGCTGGTGGTGGGGGTGTCATGGATCCATCCTGCCTTGTATCAGCGGGTCAGGCTGGTGGTGGTGGTGTCATGGATCCATCCTGCCTTGTATCAGCGGGTCAGGCTGGTGGTGGGGGTGTCATGGATCCATCCTGCCTTGTATCAGCGGGTCAGGCTGGTGGTGGGGGTGTCATGGATCCATCCTGCCTTGTATCAGCGGGTCAGGCTGGTGGTGGTGGTGTCATGGATCCATCCTGCCTTGTATCAGCGGGTCAGGCTGGTGGTGGTGGTGTCATGGATCCATCCTGCCTTGTATCAGCGGCTCAGGCTGGTGGTGGTGGTGTCATGGATCCATCCTGCCTTGTATCAGCGGCTCAGGCTGGTGGTGGTGTCATGGATCCATCCTGCCTTGTATCAGCGGTTCAGGCTGGTGGTGGTGGTGTCATGGATCCATCCTGCCTTGTATCAGCGGGTCAGGCTGGTGGTGGTGGTGTCATGGATCCATCCTGCCTTGTATAAGCGGCTCAGGCTGGTGGTGGTGGTGTCATGGATCCATCCTGCCTTGTATCAGCGGGTCAGGCTGGTGGTGGTGGTGTCATGGATCCATCCTGCCTTGTATCAGCGGCTCAGGCTGGTGGTGGTGGTGTCATGGTGTCTTTGGGCCCCTTGGTACAACGCCACAGCCTACCTGAGTATTGTTGCTGCCCATGTCCATCCCTTTATGAGCACAATGTACCCTGTAACATCTGATGGCTACTTTCAGCAGGATAATGCGCCATGTCATAAAGCTGGAATCATCTCAGACTGGTTTCTTGAACATGACAATGAGGTCACTGGACACAAATGGCTCCACAGTCACCAGATCTCAATCCAATAGAGCATCTTTGGGATGTGGTGGAACGGGAGATTCGCATCATGGATGTGCAGCCGACAAATCTGCGGCAACTGTGTGATGCCATCATGTCACTATGGAGCAAAATCTCTGAGGAGCTTCCAGCACCTTGTTGTATCTATGCCACGAAGAATTGAGGCAGTTCTGAAGGCAAAAGGGGGTCCAACCCGTTACTAGCATGGTGGACCTAATAAAGTGGCCGGTGAGTGTATGTAAGTAGATGTGGGTCTGTTCGGTGATAGAACATTTCTAGATTCGTGTTGTTTCCCGACGTCTGGCTGGACGTCAATGCTATAAATATAATGGTGAATGGAAATATCTCGCTGTCATTGCTGCAGTCAATAAAACATCTCGGGATGTGTGTCTGGAACATCTCCAGAGATCGGTCATTGTAAGGACGGGGTGTATCTAAGCTTGTCCTGTGTGATACCATCTGATGGATCTAGACCTTTGTGTGGCGCTGGTGTCCTGCAGGCGGCCATGTGTGACCCGGCGAGGTGATGTGACAATGGGATCCCATGTAAGGTCAGAGTGCCCGGGCCGGTGGCATGTATCATGTGCTGCCAGCTTACACTTGAGAATGGTATGAGACGTCAGTCAGATGGAAACAGAACGTTCTTGTCAGCAGGGGCATTAATCCCATTGTGCGAGCGAGACATGTCACTATCAAGGTGAGAGACCACGAGGGGCAGCTGCTCCGGCACAGGGGTCCCACGTCCCCCTTTATCCATGAACTGATTTGTATCTCCTGCTCCGGTCGCCTCTAGAGCTGCATTCACTACATTGTTACAATAAAATATATACTGTAAGTTCTAGTCCAAATATAAAGTAACATATAGAGCAGTGATGGCAAACCTTTTAGAGGCCGAGTGCCCAAACTACAACAAAGACCCGCTTCTTTATCGCAAAGTGCCAACCCAGGAATTTAATTTGTGATTTATACTCCCTTCTCTGTCACAGCTTTCATTGATACCAGCACTCTGAGGACACCAATATAGCAGAAAATAGTCCCAGGTAGAGCTGTCACTTTAAAATAGCTCTGTGCACAGCAAGTCCTGGGCTGTCTGGGACTGTAGGAAGATACCTGGAGTCCTCTCTGGTGATGGCCTGAGTGCCCACAGAAAGGGCTCTGAGTGCCACCTCTGGCACCAGTGCCATAGGTTAGCCATCACTGATATAGAGTAATAAGATGGCGGGCAGAATGGTGAGTGCAGCTCTGCGGGTGCCATACACCGCGCCATCCCTGCCCCGGTTACAGACAGTTAATCCATTCTTATTTCAGGCAATAATTCCTTGTGTCCATAGCCGGAGCGATGGCGGTGACATCCTGCGCCCCGTCCAGATTTACTAGTTGTTTGTGAGAGAGAACAATCTTTATTACATCCAAAAGCCATAACAGCCTTATCAGAGAACATCTCCCAGAACAGAACACCGGGTACTCGTGTAAAGGGGAAGGTGCCGCCAGGAATGGGTGATTCATCATAGAGGCTATAATGACCACCAGAGATCTATATGACCGGCATCTGTCTCCTACAGCGACGTATAGAAGAATATATCAGCCACAACTAAGAGGATAGTACACACAGTGATGTCACAGTACAGGGATAATACACACAGTGATGTCACAGTACAGGGATAATACACACAGTGATGTCACAGTACAGGGGATAATACACGCAGTGATGTCACAGTACAGGGGATAATACACACAGTGATGTCACAGTACAGGGGTAATACACACAGTGATGTCACAGTACAGGGGTAATACACACAGTGATGTCACAGTACAGGGGTAATACACACAGTGATGTCACAGTACAGGGGTAATACACACAGTGATGTCACAGTACAGAGATAATACACACAGTGATGTCACAGTACAGGGATAATACACACAGTGATGTCACAGTACAGGGATAATACACACAGTGATGTCACAGTACAGCGATAATACACACAGCGATGTCACAGTACAGGGATAATACACACAGCGATGTCACAGTACAGAGATAATACACACAGTGATGTCACAGTACAGGGATAATACACACAGCGATGTCACAGTACAGAGATAATACACACAGTGATGTCACATTACAGGGATAATACACACAGTGATGTCACAGTACAGGGATAATACACACAGCGATGTCACAGTGCAGGGATAATACACACAGTGATGTCACAGTACAGGTATAATACACACAGCGATGTCACAGTACAGGGATAATACACACAGCGATGTCACAGTACAGAGATAATACACACAGTGATGTCATAATACAGGCATAATACACACAGTGATGTCACAGTACAGGGATAATACACACAGTGATGTCACAGTACAGAGATAATACACACAGTGATGTCACAGTACAGGAATAATACACACAGTGATATCACAGTACAGGTATAATACACACAGCGATGTCACAGTACAGGGATAATACACACAGCGATGTCACAGTACAGAGATAATACACACAGTGATGTCATAATACAGGCATAATACACACAGTGATGTCACAGTACAGGGATAATACACACAGTGATGTCACAGTACAGAGATAATACACACAGTGATGTCACAGTACAGGCATAATACACACAGTGATGTCACAGTACAGGGATAATACACACAGTGATGTCACAGTACAGGGATAATACACACAGTGATGTCACAGTACAGGGATAATACACACAGCGATGTCACAGTACAGGGATAATACACACAGCGATGTCACAGTACAGGGATAATACACACAGTGATGTCACAGTACAGGGGTAATACACACAGTGATGTCACAGTACAGAGATAATACACACAGTGATGTCACAGTACAGGCATAATACACACAGTGATATCACAGTACAGGTATAATACACACAGCGATGTCACAGTACAGGGATAATACACACAGCGATGTCACAGTACAGAGATAATACACACAGTGATGTCATAATACAGGCATAATACACACAGTGATGTCACAGTACAGGGATAATACACACAGTGATGTCACAGTACAGAGATAATACACACAGTGATGTCACAGTACAGGCATAATACACACAGTGATGTCACAGTACAGGGATAATACACACAGTGATGTCACAGTACAGGGATAATACACACAGCGATGTCACAGTACAGGGATAATACACACAGCGATGTCACAGTACAGGGATAATACACACAGCGATGTCACAGTACAGGGATAATACACACAGTGATGTCACAGTACAGGGATAATACACACAGCGATGTCACAGTACAGGGATAATACACACAGCGATGTCACAGTACAGGGATAATACACACAGCGATGTCACAGTACAGGGATAATACACACAGTGATGTCACAGTACAGGGGTAATACACACAGTGATGTCACAGTACAGGGGATAATACACACAGTGATGTCACAGTACAGGGATTATACACACAGTGATGTCACAGTACAGGGATAATACACACAATGATGTCACAGTACAGAGATAATACACACAGTGATGTCCCAGTACAGGGATAATACACACAGTGATATCACAGTACAGGGATAATACACACAGCGATGTCACAGTACAGGGATAATACACACAGCGATGTCACAGTACAGAGATAATACACACAGTGATGTCACAGTACAGAGATAATGCACACAGCGATGTCACAGTACAGGGATAATGCACACAGCGATGTCACAGTACAGGGATAATGCACACAGTGATGTCACAGTACAGGGATAATGCACACAGCGATGTCACAGTACAGAGATAATACACACAGTGATGTCACAGTACAGGGGATAATACACACAGCGATGTCACAGTACAGGGATAATGCACACAGTGATGTCACAGCACAGGGATAATGCACACAGTGATGTCACAGTACAGGGATAATACACACAGTGATGTCACAGTACAGGGGTAATACACACAGTGATGTCACAGTACAGGGATAATACACACAGCGATGTCACAGTACAGGGGTAATACACACAGCGATGTCACAGTACAGGGATAATACACACAGCGATGTCACAGTACAGGGATAATACACACAGCGATGTCACAGTACAGGGATAATACACACAGCGATGTCACAGTACAGGGATAATACACACAGCGATGTCACAGTACAGGGATAATACACACAGTGATGTCACAGTACAGCGATAATACACACAGCGATGTCACAGTACAGGGATAATACACACAGTGATGTCACAGTACAGAGATAATACACACAGTGATGTCACAGTACAGGGATAATACACACAGCGATGTCACAGTACAGAGATAATACACACAGTGATGTCACATTACAGGGATAATACACACAGTGATGTCACAGTACAGGGATAATACACACAGCGATGTCACAGTACAGGGATAATACACACAGCGATGTCACAGTACAGGGATAATACACACAGTGATGTCACAGTACAGGTATAATACACACAGTGATGTCACAGTACAGGGATAATACACACAGCGATGTCACAGTACAGAGATAATACACACAGTGATGTCACAATACAGGCATAATACACACAGTGATGTCACAGTACAGGGATAATACACACAGTGATGTCACAGTACAGAGATAATACACACAGTGATGTCACAGTACAGGCATAATACACACAGTGATGTCACAGTACAGGGATAATACACACAGTGATGTCACAGTACAGGGGTAATACACACAGTGATGTCACAGTACAGGGATAATACACACAGCGATGTCACAGTACAGGGATAATACACACAGCGATGTCACAGTACAGGGATAATACACACAGCGATGTCACAGTACAGGGATAATACGCACAGCGATGTCACAGTACAGAGATAATACACACAGTGATGTCACAGTACAGAGATAATGCACACAGCGATGTCACAGTACAGGGATAATACACACAGTGATGTCACAGTACAGGGATAATACACACAGTGATGTCACAGTACAGGGATAATACACACAGTGATGTCACAGTACAGGGATAATACACACAGTGATGTCACAGTACAGGGATAATACACACACTGATGTCACAGTACAGGCATAATACACACAGCGATGTCACAGTACAGGGATAATACACACAGTGATGTCACAGTACAGGGATAATACACACAGTGATGTCACAGTACAGGATAATACACACAGTGATGTCACAGTACAGAGATAATACACACAGTGATGTCACAGTACAGAGATAATACACACAGTGATGTCACAGTACAGGGATAATGCACACAGCGATGTCACAGTACAGGGATAATACACACAGTGATGTCACAGTACAGGGATAATGCACACAGCGATGTCACAGTACAGAGATAATACACACAGTGATGTCACAGTACAGGGGATAATACACACAGCGATGTCACAGTACAGGGATAATACACACAGGGATGTCACAGTACAGGGATAATACACACAGTGATGTCACAGTACAGGGATAATGCACACAGTGATGTCACAGTACAGGGATAATACACACAGGGATGTCACAGTACAGAGATAATACACACAGTGATGTCACAGTACAGGGATAATGCACACAGTGATGTCACAGCACAGGGATAATGCACACAGTGATGTCACAGTACAGGGGATAATACACACAGTGATGTCACAGTACAGGGGTAATACACACAGTGATGTCACAGTACAGGGGTAATACACACAGTGATGTCACAGTGCGGGGCAGTATTCAGTTCCTATCTCCTCTCTAGTTCTCACTGATGTGGAATACGCCTTTAAGAAAGTTGGTTTTGAAAACAAAAAACAATCTATAACCAGCGGTTCTGTATTCTGTATTCCTTGCCGGCCTCTGAGTAAACAGTTGCGGGGGCAGTCGTGTTTCTGCGCTGCGTTTATTTATTTCAGTAAATTTAATGTTAATATTTAAATTCTATGAATGTTTCAGGACTCCGGAGCCGCGACGGGGACGCTCCGTATCCCTGCTGCCCCCCCACTGCTGTGTATACAGCTCAGGACTGACATCGGGGCTTCTGGCTCCAATCCTGGTGGCATTTATACACTCCGTCATAAAGGAAAAATCTACTTTTTTAACTAAAGTTTTAAGGTGAAAAGAGGAAGAAACTAAAGCATAGGATTAGATACACAGCTTAGCAGACTGTATCACACAGGATAGGATTAGATACACAGCTCAGCAGACAGTATCACACAGGATAGGATTAGATATACAGCTCAGCAGACTGTATCACACAGGATAGGATTAGATACACAGCTCAGCAGACTGTATCACACAGGATAGGATTAGATACACAGCTCAGCAGACAGTATCACACAGGATAGGATTAGATATACAGCTCAGCAGACAGTATCACACATGATGGGATTAGATACACAGCTCAGCATACAGTATCACACAGGATAGGATTAGATATACAGCTCAGCAGACAGTATCACACAGGGTAGGATTAGATACACAGCTCAGCAGACAGTATCACACATGATGGGATTAGATACATAGCTCAGCAGACAGTATCACACAGGATAGGATTAGATATACAGCTCAGCAGACAGTATCACACATGATGGGATTAGATACACAGCTCAGCAGACAGTATCACACAGGATAGGATTAGATATACAGCTCAGCAGTCAGTATCACACATGATGGGATTAGATACACAGCTCAGTAGGCAGTATCACACATGATGGGATTAGATACACAGCTCAGCAGACAGTATCACACAGGATAGGATTAGATACACAGCTCAGCAGACAGTATCACACAGAATAGGATTAGATACACAGCTCAGCAGACTGTATCACACATGATGGGATTAGATACACAGCTCAGCAGACAGTATCACCCAGGATAGGATTAGATACACAGCTCAGCAGACAGTATCACACAGGATAAGATTAGATACACAGCTCAGCAGGCAGTATCACCCAGGATAGGATTAGATACACAGCTCAGCAGACTGTATCACACAGGATGAGATTAGATACACAGCTCAGCAGGCAGTATCACCCAGGATAGGATTAGATACACAGCTCAGCAGACAGTATCACACAGGATAGGATTAGATACACAGCTAAGCAGACTGTATCACACAGGATGAGATTAGATACACAGCTCAGCAGGCAGTATCACCCAGGATAGGATTAGATACACAGCTCAGCAGACAGTATCACACAGGATAAGATTAGATACACAGCTCAGTAGGCAGTATCACACATGATGGGATTAGATACACAGCTCAGTAGGCAGTATCACCCAGGATAGGATTAGATACACAGCTCAGCAGAGAGTATCACACAGGATAGGATTAGATACACAGCTCAGCAGACAGTATCACACATGATGGGATTAGATACACAGCTCAGCAGACAGTATCACACAGGATAGGATTAGATACACATCTTAGCAGACAGAATTACACATAATGGGATTAGATACACAGCTCAGCAGACAGTATCACACATGATGAGATTAGATACACAGCTCAGCAAATAGTCTGACACTTTATGAATTATGATGCCCTGAATAGTAAATGATAGGATTAGCGATGGCAGCCCTGCAGACAGAATCGTGTGAGATAGGCTTAGATACACCATTTGAGAATTATAACCAGAAAGGATTAATAACAGCACAATAGCTGAGAACATTGTATCACACACAAAATTTAGATACACAATTACTTGTAGAAAACAGGTTTCTGTGTGATACTAACTACTCCTGGTTCTTAGATGAAGGGTAACATGAAGGATGTGCACATGTAAGGTTACACAACACTGCTGATAGCAGATAGCAATACAATTGATAAGCTTAGATACACAATAAAGTAGCTGTAATCATACATGAAGGAGAGCAGCACAATGGCTGTGAAGATAGTATCACACATAAGATTAGATACACAATACAGCAGCTTTAAGATCACATGAAGGAGAACAGTTAAATGGCTCAGCAGATAGTATCACACATGACGGGCTTAGATACACAATACAGTGGCAGTAAGAACACCTGAAGGAAAACATACAAAAGCAAATAGTATAACAAATAATAATCTTAGCACATAATCCTGAAGCTGTAATCATACATGACGGAGGGTGACACAATAGCTGAGCACATAGTATCCTACAAGTTACACATAATACAGCAGCTGTAATGATACATGACTGGCTTAGATACACATAATACAGCAGCTGTAATGATACATGACTGGCTTAGATACACAATACAGCAGCTGTAGTCATACATGAAAGGCAGTGGCACAGAGACGGATCTCATCATTTATGGTATCTACACACTGTACCCGTGGGGTATACATGATGAGGATTGTAGTCTGGGTGTTACTACTGGTCTGGGCACATCTGTAAGGTGCCAGCGGAGGGGCAAGGGAGAATATTACATCTGCAGCTCTGAGCGTGTACGTGGGGATCAGATACAGTAATCCTATAACGCAGGGACTCAGCTCGCATGTGAGGCTTAAACATCTGACCCTCATCTCCTGCCAAATACACAGATTACACTCAGACTACCCAGCGTACAGTATGCCCCTGTGTGCCTCCCCGAGCCCCCTCCCTGGTACAGGTACGCCACTTCAGCTCCAAACACTCCTAAAGCTGCAAAGTGATCAGCTTACAGGACTGCGAGTGCGGAACACTTCAGGAGCATCTGTTGGGTCCATAATGGTTGTCACTCAGCTTTCCCTGAAACAGAGAGAAATAGAGACTGATGAGCGTATTTTATGTGGTTCACTAATAAACCTTCTTATTTGAGGTTCCTTTTCCAGATGAGATCACCCCTCATTTCATAAAACTAGTTTACATGCACCCAAAATTCATCATAAAACTTTTGCTATAAAACTATTCAGATCAGGAAGAAAGTAACATGGAGGCAACACGAGCAGGAGTTACTTACTGTTACTGGGGGCCAGTAGCTAGGGGAGGAGAGGACACAGATAGAGTTCAATAATACGATGGTGCAGAGAGCTATTCTCATGAGGTCTAAGGAACTGCCCATGGAGCCCAGAGACAAAATTGTGGCAAGGCACAGATCTGGCCAAGGTTACAATAGAATTTCTGTAGCATTTAAGGTTCCTTAGAGCACAGTGGCCTCGATAATCCTTACATGGAAGAAGTTTGGAACGACCACAACTCTTCCCCGCCCTGGCCGTCCAGCCAAACTAAGCAATAATGGGAGAAGAGCCTTGGTGACAGGTAAAGAAGAACCCCATGATCCCTGTGTCTGAGCCCCAGAGATGCAGCAGGGAGGTGGGGGTCTCCTATCACTGCGGTAGGTAGGTGGGAGTCACCTATCACTGCAGTAGGTAGGTAGGTGGGAGTCACCTATCACTGCGGTAGGTAGGTGGGAGTCACCTATCACTGCAGTAGGTAGGTAGGTAGGTGGGAGTCACCTATCACTGCGGTAGGTAGGTGGGAGTCACCTATCACTGCAGTAGGTAGGTAGGTAGGTGGGAGTCACCTATCACTGCAGTAGGTAGGTAGGTGGGAGTCACCTATCACTGCAGCCTACAGCAGTCGGGGCTTTATGGCAGAGTCTGGAAGCTTCTCCTCAGTGTAAGACACATGAAAGCCGCCTACAGGGTGCAAAACACATGGAGGACCCGGACTATGAGGGATAAGATTCTCTGCTCTGATGAGATAAGATTGGACTTTTTGGTGATAATTCCAAGCGGTGGAGAAAACCAGGAGCCGCTAATCACCTGCCAAATACAATCCCAGCAGTGACACATGGGGGGCAGCATCAGGCTATGGGGGGGGGGGGGGGCAGCATCAGGATATGGGGGGGGGCAGCATTAGGCTATGGGGGGGGGGGCAGCATCAGGATATGGGGGGGGGCAGCATCAGGCTATGGGGGGGGGGGCAGCATCAGGCTATGGGGGGGACAGGACCGCTGGTGTAATGGAGGGAAAGATGAATGCGGCCAAGTACAGAGAGATCCTGGATGAGAACCTCTTCCTGATACTCTGGACCTCAGACTGGGCCGAACCTTCCAACAAGACAATGACCCGAAGCCCAGAGCTAAAATACCACAGCAGAGGCTCCAGAACATCTCTGTGACCATTCCTGACCGGCCCAGCCAGAACCCGGACCCAAACCCAATGGAGCATCTATGGAGAGACCGGAAAATGTCTCCACCAACATTCACCATCCAACCTGAGGGCCCTGGAGAGGATCTGCAATGAAGAGGCCGGGGATCCCCAAATCCAGGGGGAGGAACTTGTAGCATCTTCCCAAGAAGACTCCGGGCTGCACCAGCTCCAAAGCTTCTACTCATCACTGAGCAAAGGGGCCGAATACTCATCAACGGGGGCCAAATACTCATCACCGGGGGGCCGAATACTCATCACCGGGGGGCCGAATACTCATCACCGGGGGGCCGAATACTCATCACCGGGGGGCCGAACACTCATCACCGGGGGCCGAATACTCATCACCGGGGGCCGAATACTCATCACCGGGGGCCGAATACTCATCACCGGGGGCCGAATACCCATCACCGGGGGGGCGAATACTCATCACCGGGGGCCGAATACTCATCACCGGGGGGCCGAACACTCATCACCGGGGGGCCGAACACTCATCACCGGGGGGCCGAACACTCATCACCGGGGGGGCCGAACACTCATCACCGGGGGGCCGAACACTCATCACCGGGGGGCCGAACACTCATCACCGGGGGCCGAACACTCATCACCGGGGGCCGAATACTCATCACCGGGGGCCGAATACTCATCACCGGGGGGCCGAATACTCATCACCGGGGGGCCGAATACTCATCACCGGGGGCCGAACACTCATCACCGGGGGCCAAATACTCATCACCGGGGGCGAACACTCATCACCGGGGGGCCGAACACTCATCACCGGGGGCCGAATACTCATCACCGGGGGCCGAATACTCATCACCGGGGGCCGAACACTCATCACCAGGGGCTGAATACTCATCACCGGGGGCCGAATACTCATCACCGGGGGCCGAATACTTATCACCGGGGATGAAATTTTTATGAGTTTCGAAATGGCAGATCAGACATTTGGGCGCTATTTTCTATTACGGGGCTCAATGCTGGGAATAACCATTTTAGTACTTTGATAGATCGGGCATTTTTTAATATGGGGATACCTAACATGCTTATGATTTTTTTTGTTTATTTTTATGTTAGTTCTAGGGGGAGGGGGGATGATTTGAGCATTATAGTTTTTATTTATTTAAAAAAACTCTTTTAAACATGTTTTACAAATTTTTTAGACTTCTCCCAGTGATACTTTATAATGTATATGTATGGGTGCATATGCTGTAGATGTGTATTTAAGGTGTGGTAAAACTTTACACATGTATACATAAGTGTGAGTGTAGAATGTATGTGTATATATATGTATATTAATGTGTGTGTACAGATATGTACCCCACTCAAAGTCTCTATGTATGTTATATCAATGTGTCTCTGTGTGTTATATTCATGTACCTGTGTCTTATATCTATGTAATTGTATGTTATATCTATGTGTATTTGTGTTATCTCTATGTATCTCTGTAGGTTACATCTCTGTATCTGTATGTTATATCTATGTACCTGTGTGTCTTATATCTGTACCTGTAGGTTACATCTCTGTATCTGTATGTTATATCTATGCCCCTGTGTGTCTTATATCTATGTATCTGTATGTTATATCTATGTATCTGTATGTTATATCTATGTGTATTTGTGTTATCTCTGTATCTGTATGTTATATCTATGCCCCTGTGTGTCTTATATCTATGTACCTGTAGGTTACATCTCTGTATCTGTCCATATTCTGAATGGTTTTTGTTTTCCTCCGCACGTGGTTCCTCCTCTGTTTCTCTCCATCTCGCCACTCCCCTTTTTACAGCTTAACCCCGCCCACCACAGACATGCTCCGCCCCCTCCCTAGCCGTGTAAGCGGAGGAGCCGGTGATTTTCCACCATGAGGCTGATGCTGTCACCAGTCCCCGGGAACCCGGAGCCTCCGAGCAGCGAGCACTGAGCACTGAGCACTGAGCAGAGAGCAGCGAGCCGCGAGCCTGGAGCCGGAGCACGGGAACCCCAGGTGAGAGGAGAGGGGGATGCTGAGCCTGTGTATCCCCATAGACATGCATACAGGAGCTACAACACCCAACATCCAATATATACAGGAGCTACTGCACCCAACATCCAGTATATACAGGAGCTACTGCGCCCAACATCCAATATATACAGGAGCTACTGCACCCAACATCCAATATATACAGGAGCTACTGCACCCAACATCCAATATATACAGGAGCTACTGCACCCAACATCCAGTATATACAGGAGCTACTGCACCCAACATCCAATATATACAGGAGCTACAGCACCCAACATCCAGTATATACAGGAGCTACAGCACCCAACATCCATTATATACAGGAGCTACAGCACCCAACATCCAGTATATACAGGAGCTACTGCGCACAACATCCAGTATATACAGGAGCTACTGCGCCCAACATCCAATATATACAGGAGCTACTGCACCCAACATCCAGTATATACAGGAGCTACTGCACCCAACATCCAGTATATACAGGAGCTACAGCACCCAACATCCAGTATATACAGGAGCTACAGCATCCAACATCCAATATATACAGGAGCTACTGCACCCAACATCCAATATATACAGGAGCTACTGCGCCCAACATCCAGTATATACAGGAGCTACAGCACCCAACATCCAGTATATACAGGAGCTACAGCACCCAACATCCAGTATATACAGGAGCTACAGCATCCAACATCCAATATATACAGGAGCTACAGCACCCAACATCCAGTATATACAGGAGCTACAGCATCCAACATCCAATATATACAGGAGCTACTGCACCCAACATCCAATATATACAGGAGCTACTGCACCCAACATCCAATATATACAGGAGCTACTGCGCCCAACATCCAATATATACAGGAGCTACTGCGCCCAACATCCAATATATACAGGAGCTACTGCACCCAACATCCAATATATACAGGAGCTACTGCGCCCAACATCCAATATATACAGGAGCTACTGTACCCAACATCCAATATATACAGGAGCTACTGCGCCCAGCATCCAATATATACAGGAGCCACGGCGCTCATCACCCCACATGTGGTACCTACTGCACCCATCACCCCACATGTGGTACCTACTGCACCCATCACCCCACATGTGGTACCTACTGCACCCATCACCCCACATGTGGTACCTATTGCACCCATCACCCCCAGGGGTGGTACCTACTGCACCCATCACCCCCAGGGGTGGTACCTACTGTACCCATCACTCCACATGTGGAACCTACTGTACCCATCACCCCACATGTGGTACCTACTGCAGCCATCACCCGACATGTGGTACCTACTGCGCCCATCACTTGACATGTGGTACCTACTGCACCCATCACCCCACATGTGGTACCTACTGCACCCATCACCCCACATGTGGTACATACTGCACCCATCACCCCACATGTGGAACCTACTGTACACATCAAGCCACAGACAGGAGAAACCGTAATTCTATAGTACTTTTCATACAGACTGACTATAGAGAATTACCAGAATACCCTCATTCCTGTAAATACTCTCTGTGTCTCAGTGTTATGTATATGTATAACATGTTCCTTCATCCTCCACAATGTAAATGTTCTAGTAACCGGGGATAACCTGCTGCCCTCATTCCTAGATAACGCAAACCATGGCGACCCCCTGCACTCCTGGCACAGATGCCCATCTTACCTATCCAGCACCCAGGACGGGCACAACCTAAAGATAACAAGGGGGCAGCCGTGTGTCCCAGTAGCTGAGGGACTACTAGATTGTTTGTTTGTGGTGAGATTTGTAGTTTCGTATCTGGGTGGATAATTGTCTCTGCCCATGAATGATGGCACAGTACATGGCCATTTTATTTTACATGTTGCTGCACGGCTGAGGTCTTGATTTGGTTGTTGTAGATAATTTTAGCAGATGCTTGTATAGATACAGCTGGAGTGGTGCACAAAATTCCTGTAGGTGTTTCAATAACATCCCATCAATTCAATTAAGACCAGTGCATCGCGAAACGCGCAGAGCTCTGCTACATCTCTCTGTAGTGGAAGTTTCCAGAGTAGTTGTAGCTGCACTCATCATTAGAGGAGTGTCATGGTCCCCCACATACAAGGAATGTGTTGTACTTTGTCCCCAGCATTGTACCAGTATCACATCTCTTGTACTCAGTGGGCATAGTGTCTGCTCCTCATAGCGAGCCTGTAGTGCCACACACTGGATCCTGTATCTCCGCGCTCGCCATTTGGTCGCAGTCTTCTGCACAGTTTAACCCTACGCTCTGTTCTGCTTTGCCCCACCATGTATAAAAAAGTTGACAGTCATGAGATCCCCTTATTGATCCGCCAGGATACATGGCCGCCGTTATAGATTTGCACCACCAGGTGTTTGCATCCAGTGGAAAATGGTGTCTGGATGCCATTTTGTACGTGTCCCCCCCACCTTCCTCCACGGTTGGAGGTGCATCATAATTGGTCATTAAAAAGTTGAGATGCTTCGATACGTGTTTCTAGTGTCTTGATTTCGGTCAAGGCCTATACAGTCCAAACGTGTGATAAAATAAGAGATGTTTCCCTCCTGACATAAGGAAGTGCTGTAATGGCCGCTCCTCATCCCATCATTTATCCTCGCTCGTCATTTTCTTCTCAGTTTTTAGCGTTACGTTTTATATCTCTATATATTGTGACGATGGGTGCGACCACAGCATCTGTTGTCATGGAAACCAGTGTGCGCTCCCACTCATTTATGCCATTTTGAATCATGGCTCCCACACAGAAATAGCTCATTCCATCGCCACAGCCGCCGCAGCAGCATCATCATCTCTGTTCATGCTGTATCCTGCTTCATCATTGTGAAATGGAAAGATATTATGATATACCGGTTGTAGGATCTCTGCTTGCTGTCAGTAAATAAAAACATGCTACAGTTCAAAGCTTTTCTACTGTAGATATGAACAAGAATAGTCAGTGCCATTCACTGCAAGCAAGCAGAGATTGTGAAAAAAGTGAATAATTGAAATTCAAGGTCTATTAGAAAATTGCCAAAGTCTTTAAAATCTTAAAGGTGATGAGTAGTCTTTAATAGTCGGCTCCTTTAAGTGCAGTTGCCGCCATGGACGGCCGTGCTCTCCTGTTTCACCTCAGAGGTTACTTCCTCCAACAAGGAGTTTTGTTTCTGTCAAAATAAAAAATAGAAAATCTCATGTAATTTATACTGAAAGGGGAAGTGGTTATTGTGTCGCCTGTCTACGTGCGGGCTGGAAATTTCCATGAGAGGTTACAATTATATGATTATTTAAATAAATCGTTAACAGTGATTATATGTGACTTTAGGAGACGATAGGGACCAGACTGTGAGGTTGCCAGGGACTTTTTGGGAACATGTTCAGGCCTTTTGTATGTGATGACATTTATTATAAATAAAGCTGTGGCCATTGCTGTCTATTAGGCAGACTAGGCCTCAGGCCTGAAAAGTCTGTCACCCATGGCAACCTATTAGATTCCAGCTTTCATTTTCATTTGCCCTGTGTAGGAATGAGAGGAATGATCTCATTGGTTGATACGAGGTCCATTTTATATTCGCCAGAGTGATGATAACGAAACATGTGAAGGTCAAAGCAACCAATCAGGATGAAGCCTTTATTATTTCAGAGCAGGATAATAATTGCAAGCAGTGGGCTGATTGGTTTATACCTGGTGGTTTTATACTTGTTATAGTACCATGGAATTGAATGATAATTTGACAGAAAGCTGTCCTGCTTCTTGCTATGGCAGCACATTTTGGTCGTACGCTTGCTAGTGTGAATAGAGGCATGTGGGGAATAGAAAGTGACTCTGTCCAAGCTGTGCCCCTCCATGATTTATACTGCAGCTCTGCTCTATGACATCCCACCTGTCAATGGTGTCAGTGACCACATCAGAGGTCTCTGGGTTTAATCTTTAAGGTCATGTCCACATGAAATACTCAGATGCGGCAGATTTCACTGTCTCAGGGTGCGGTCACGTGGTGCGTTTTGATGCGTTTTTAAATGCATTGCAAAGCGCATGCATTTTGGCTATTATCATGCGTTTTGGCTTTTTGAATCCATTTTCTAAATTTCTGGAAGTGTAAGTAGCTGTGAAAATTGTTAACACAACTGCTTACGTTTCCAGGAATGAATAAAAACAGATTCAAGCTTAAAAACGCATCTTAAAGCGCAGCGCGTGGCCGCACCCTCATGGACTTCTTCCTTATTACAGACAGATGATGACATGTAGATATAGAGGAAGTTGTAAATTTTTATGTTTTATCTGATCGCCCTGTCACCTGCTGTCATTTAGAGGGACCAGGATCTTGTAGCCGCTTTTGGTCCTTCATGTAACCACCCACCACTGGCGACATAAACCTTAATTCTCTCTGAGCCACCTAACCTGTATCCAGAGGTGTTGGCAGACATATCAGTAGGTAGACCCCCACTGGCTCATTGTAACGAATCTTCAGAAACCATGCAACCTCTCTGGCGAAGAGGTTGTCATTGCAGCCAATTGCTGCTCCCTTATCATCACGGGGAGTGGCGATCTCAACCAAGATAGTGGCGCCCAAGCGCCGGCGGCATTTCTTTGCCAGCAGCAACTAAGCACTGACCTCAGGTGTTAGCGATGGGTGTCCTCTTCATACATCCTCAATAGCTCCGTCAGTGAGCGTTAAAGAGTTAAAGTCTGCAGATCATCTACTGTTGTGTTCTGTTAGGCCGGGGTCACACGTTCCGCTAGCAGTCCGTTCATAACGTGACGCTAGCGCACAGGGGGCAGTCCTCGGCCCGAACGCACTTGTGTCCGGGCTGAGGACCGCCCCCTGTGCGCTAGTGTCGCGTTATTAACGGACTGCTAGCGGAACGTGTGACCGCGGCCTTATACATATTGCGACACCTGCTCTGATACCAGGCCTCAGTCTATTCCCTCTGGCTGTGGAAGGGTTAAGGTCGGAGGCTGATCTGCTAGCGCTTCCCTTATTGCCGCTTGTAATTATAATTAAGGAACATTTCTTTTGCTGTCTGATTATTTGCGTGCTGTAGCAACATCAATAAAGGATAATTGTATCTCGTGGGATGGGAAGATACAGGTGCGAAACCGCCGCACGGAATACTCCGCCATTAAAGGGGAACGCTGCAGGAAACGTGTGACATATACTGTGTTACACCTCAGGGCTGGGGCTGCAGCAGGCTGTTGCTGGAGGGTCTGACGGGTGACCTGTATTACCATCCATATGTATTTTCATGCAATCCTCCCCCTGTCGTGTATCGGTGCAGGTAACAAATCCATCTGGGGTCCAGGATATTTAGCTTCCAAGATAAGTGAAGGAATGGACCTGACACCTGTTCTGACACATTTCTTTCTAAGCCCAATGAGGATAAAACAAGTGAAAAACTTTGATAGATGAAGGCAGAGAAAGAGTTAAAGTTGCTTGGAAAATTCTCTGCATTCTGTTCCCTGTGGCATTATCTGGGCACTGAGGGCACGTACTCCTTGGGTTACCATGTCACACACTGGGGGTGACTCACACAGGAGCAGATGTCCCCTCGCCAGGGGCTTTTACACTGCGATAGAAAAAAGTTCCCAAACGATGGGACGTATTTTTGCAGACGTGTCCAAAATCCGATGTGAGGGGGATGTTGGGGCATGAGAAGATACCAGGTCGCATCCTCTGTACTAATGACGGTTACTTTATCTTCACATTCAGTTTACATGGATCTGCCATGCAACTTCTGCGGTAAAAGGGTAAGTATTAGTGTTGTGCCCACCATTACACGTCTCCGGCAGCACATGTGCAATGAATAGCACCCGTAAGCACCCACCCATGTGTCTCCATCCTCTCGATCTGTCCATGCGATCATCACTATTCAGGTGTGAATAGTTTTTTAGAATTCAGTTTAAAGTAATATATTATATCTTATACTCCAGTCACATCCAGAGCTGCAATGAAAATTTAGTTGGTTTCCTGAGACATTTGTCAGGTTGCACAGTTCGGGTCACACATTTAGGGTTTGTGCTTCGCTTGTATCTCAGTCCTGTCCCTTCTCCTCTCCCTCAGGTACAAAGATGTCCAACAAGGAAAAGCTACAGTATTTGAAGGACTTTCACAAAGATATCATGAAGCCGTTTCCAGGCAAGAGTCCAGGGACACGTCCTGAGGATGAGGCGGACGGGAAGCCCCCGCAGCGGGAGAAGTGGGCCAGTAAGATCGACTTCCTGCTGTCGGTGGCCGGTGGCTTCATTGGTCTCGGCAACGTCTGGCGCTTCCCGTACCTCTGCTATAAGAACGGCGGAGGTGAGCGGCGCACATCGCTTCTCAGAGAGAGACTAGGCCTTTTGTTACAGTGTATCAGGGCAGGGCAAGACTGCATCACAATCAATAGGTTTTTATCACATGTATGTTCCTATTCATTGACAGCAAGCATAAATCTTGGGAACCAAAGGCAGATAGCCTGTGATGCTGCTGTAAGGAGCTCTGCACCTGCACCTGCGTTCATAAGAGATTTTTGCCTGCGTCCCCATGTCAACACTGCCTGCATTATCATAACTTTCATAGCATAGAATCTGTTACATAGGAAATCTCAGATATTTTGTATTTTTCGTATTTATTGCCTTCCAGTGCAAAAGGAGTTAAAGGTGTCTAATTTTTACTTCTTTTTACCCATTTTCCAGGTGCCTTTTTAATCCCGTATTTCATCTTCTTGTTTGGGGGAGGTTTACCTGTGTTTTTCCTGGAGGTCGTTTTGGGACAGTTTACATCGGAAGGTGGGATCACCTGCTGGGAGAAAATCTGCCCAATCTTTACAGGTAACACCTGAGCCTCACTCCCTGGCAGTGACAAAATGACATTTCAGGGGACATGACATTGCAACTCAGTGATATGCCGACGCTTGGGGGTTGGGGGCCGGTACATGGACACGCTGACACTTGGGGGGACAGGACGGGGACACGCTGACACTTGGGGGGACAGGACGGGGACACGCTGACATATGGGGGGACAGGACAGGGACACGCTGACATATGGGGGGACAGGACAGGGACACGCTGACACTTGGGGGGACAGTACAGGGACAGGCTGACACTTGGGGGGACAGGACAGGGACAGGCTGACACTTGAGGGGGACAGGACAGGGACACGCTGACACTTGAGGGGGACAGGACAGGGACACGCTGACACTTGAGGGGGACAGGACAGGGACACGCTGACACTTGGGGGCAGGACAGGGACACGCTGACACTTTGGGGGCAGGAAAGGGACACGCTGACACTTTGGGGGCAGGAAAGGGACACGCTGACACTTTGGGGGACAGGACAGGGACATGCTGACACTTTGGGGGACAGGACAGGGACATGCTGACACTTTGGGGGACAGGACAGGGACATGCTGACACTTGGGGGGGGGGGGGGGGGAGGCAGGGCAGTGATATTCTGACACTTGGGGGTGGGTACAGGGACCCTTGGGGGAGGCAGAGACTCTTCTCCGTTGAGTTATGAGAAGCCTCCAGGATATTGGGGTTCGGCAGTCATTATCTCGGTGATGTGCCTGGCAGGGAGCACTGGGCCTATAAATGCAGTAATATTACAGCTCCAGGGTCTGTGCCAGGAGTTATTCTGAGCTCATCCCGCGTCCGCAGGAGGTCTCAATCAGGGTAATAGGAGAAAGAGGTTTTTTTTTTTATAGGGTAACGGTACTTGAACCTGAGAATAAGGGATTTGCATCCCCTTCTGATGGTTCTGGGTAAGGGTGCGGTCACACATACCACGTTGACTTAAAGTGCACAGGGAGCACCATGGCCCGATCACATATGCATTTTTTTGGAGTCAAAGCGGTACCCCGCAGAATTGAAGAAGATTTAGTAGACACTTCCATCTACAGATACATACTAAACTGTGCTGCATATGAGGATGTACTTGTATCTTTGCATATTTGTATAGGATTTCCACATGTATCCCATTTGTATATGTGTGTATACCGGTGAATGTGTATACTGGTGTGTGTATATGTGTGTATACCGGTGAATGTGTATAGGCGTGTATACTGGTGTGTGTATATGTGTGTATACCGGTGAATGTGTATAGGCGTGTATACTGGTGTGTGTATACCGGTGAATGTGTATAGGCGTGTATACTGGTGTGTGTATATGTGTGTATACCGGTGAATGTATACGTGTGTGTGTGTGTGTGTGTGTGTGTGTGTGTATACCGGTGAATGTATACACGTGTGTGTGTGTATACCGGTGAATGTATACACATATGTGTGTGTGTGTGTGTATACCGGTGTGTTCATGTATATTAAGGGTTAATATTTTGGCTTGTGCCCAGCATTCCTTCCCTGTGACACTTCTTCTTGCACAGTCACTGTTGGGTGTCACTTGCGCTGTAACCATGTGGGTGTCTGGTTAGGTCCCGCTATTCTGTAGGGTAACAATAGTCTATTATGTGGCAGGGTACGTGTGGTTACTGTGTGCCCAGCGATCCTGTGGGGTGGGGGGAGGGGGGAGGGGGGCTCTGGCCGCTGTATACAATGTATCGCAGGGTAATCTCGCTGTTTGTCGCCAGTCACATTATAGACATCTCTTTGTGTCTCCTGCTGCAGGGATCGGCTATGCCTCCATCGTCATCGTGTCTCTCCTCAATGTCTATTACATTGTTATCCTGGCTTGGGGGGTCTACTACTTGTTCCAGTCTTTCCAGAGTCAGCTGCCGTGGGCCCTGTGCCACCAGGCGTGGAACACCCCAAACTGTGTGGAGGACACAATGCGGAAGAACTGGACCATGTGGATGTCCCTCAACTCCACCAACTTCACCTCCCCGGTGACCGAGTTCTGGGAGTAAGTACAAGCGCTGCCTGTAGAGGGGGCTGTGTAATCCTGGTCACATGACTCGCTGCAGTTTACTTTTTGTACTCCACAAATATGTTATCTAGAATATTAAACGGAGACATTAGAAGACACAACACGTCCTGCAAAAAACAAGCCCTCATACAACTATGGGGGATTCAAAAAAGTAAAAAACAATGGCTACCTTCTGGGGTATTATGGGAATTTTAATTTTTTCTTATCAATCCTTTGGGTAGGTATCAGGTCAGTTTGATGTGGGTGCTGTAAACCAGCAGCACCCGGTGATCATGTTGCAGGTGGGTGCCTTCTTGTAGCCCTCCAAGAAGGTAAAGGTGTGGCCCCAGGTTTGGTGGCTATCTCCTATCGGCAGGGAAGGGGATAACCATCTCTTAGGTGGGGGTCTGGCCCCTGGGACTGATCGTGACAATGGAGGGTCTCATTCTCTCTTGTTGATTGGGCATCTGCATAGACATTACATAGAGGGGCAGGACATGTGCTCCACCCTCCTATCCCCCCAAATAATAGGAACAGGACCCTCGTTTTCATGACTGATGGGGGTCACAGGGGTCAGACCTCCAGAATACTGTGCAAACTTGGGAATAGCCCCTCTAAACCCCCAGAGTCACAGACCTCTTTGGTAAGCAGGAGCTGGGCTCACGGATGCAGCTTTTCTACACCCCTGAATGGCAGATCCGCTAAGTTATATATAATAATGTGGCAGCTGTGATGACAAGTCTGGGAAATATTGGTGACGGAGATAATTTGGAGATAATTCTGGTCCCCCGTGAGGTTGTCTGCCCCTTATGTTTACGTCTTTCAGCAGTCGTCCAATTCTGAGAAGTTTTCCGTATTTTTTGGTCAGTATCCAGTAAAGCTCCGGCCGCTCCCCATAACACGTTCATTTACAGTAAATCTGATAAGAGGTGTCCTACCCCCCTGGGACTTTCCCCCACCCCCCGTGTATCCATGTAGTGACAGCGCTATTTGTCCTCACCGTTAATCATTGACTGCAGACTTTGGCGCTCGACCATCTTGGCTTTGGCAAACAGACTACGTGCCAGCTTGGCGCCTGCGTAGGACGTGTCCGGTGCCCAGTGGAGTCAGAGTGGACTCCCAGATACTCCCAGGAAACTTTCAGCAGATACAATTGTATCCTAATGATGAGCGGTCACCCAGCTTTCCTACATGCAGAGACAATTGGGAAATGACTAGTAACGTGGGTGTTAGAAGATTTGCTGCTCAGAATCCTGGGAAAGCTTTGTGACTAGTACTTTGGTGTCTGCAGTTGTCACCCAGCTTTCCAAGAGTAAGGTCTATAGGATTGTTGATTGAGTTGATCTGTGGGGGTGCGACACCTGGAAACCCCTCGGACCGGCTCAGTGCAGCCGTGACAGCGTCGTACTATCCCCACTGTACGGGTGCTAACAGTAGGTCAACGGTAGTAAAGGAGCCTGGAAAACCCCTTTAAAGGAAATCTACCTCAAGACCCATCCTGATAAACCAGGGACATTACTCATAGATCCGGGCACCGGGACTGTGGTATCTTCTTATATTCGTTATCCATGTCCTCCTCCCTTCTAAAATCAAAGTTTATAATTATGCTAACAAACCAGAAGGGCTCCTCTGTGCTTCAGCTTCATAGACTGTTACACTGTCTCCCCCACTCCCTTAGCACTTCCTCCCTCCATCTGCTTGATGTAATCTCACTTGTGCTCCAGCACAGAGTAAATTACCCTTAAACTCCATTGGAAACCAATTAAATACCATATAGGGTGTCACCCAGCTTTCTTAGGAACAGACCTAATAAGAACATGTGGCTGTATAATCGGATTCCGGAGGCTGGTGACCCTTCCTGTAATTACATCTTATCCTGGGAAAGCTGGGTGACCGATGCCTCCAGACCGTTCATAAGTCTAGGAAAGGCACCTGAAATTTCTTTCCCCTCTCTCCTCTGGCGTCGACCGTTCCTTGTATATGGGTATTTATAACCGGTGGCGTCGCTCTGCCCGGGGCCCCACGAGACAAATTCTCTACATCCAAAATAGATCCTGGAACCTTTCATGTTCTAATCCCTATTGTTTTGCTGCAACTTTGAAAGTGACTGAGGAACGTGATGGGAGAGTCATCTGGGGGAAACGTGTTACCCGGAGCAACCAATCACATTCCAGGATCCCTGTGCTCTAATGTGATGTGGATCTGGAATAGTGTTAGTAGCAGCAGGACTGTGAAATATGGATTTATATTCCAGGATTGTACTAGGGGCGTGTCCTCACACTGCTGTGCTCTGTGCTGTCTGCAGCCAGCGTTGAGTATTGTCCCTGCAGAGATGTGTAATCAGACCTCTGTGTATGGTGTAAGGAGCAGCAGGACTGTGATATATGGATTTATAGTCCAGGATCCTACTGGGGATGTGTCCTCACACTGCTGTGCTCTGTGCCGTTTGCATTGAACTTTTCCACAGCTCCTCTGATCTTGGTAATTGGGCTTTTTGTCGAATACTGCAGCTGTAACTGGGAGTAGCGGGAAGGATAAGTGCAGAGAGCACAGCAGTGTGAGGACACGCCCCCAGTACACTTCGAGAAGCTACAATTCCATATATTCATAGCTCTGCAGCTACTAACAGCGGTTAATCTGCTTGCTGATGGTTTCCATATTGATACAGAATAGATATCGGACAGACGCCGCGTTACTTGTACGAGACGTTCGGTTTCTTTCCGCTGTGTTTACTCTGCGGTCGCACAGACAGAACTCTCTCAGGACCCGCAGATGTTCAGGAAATGGGGGTCAGAAGAGACGAGGTTATGGCCGCCCCTGACGTCACCGCAGCATCTGTCCTCCGGGCTAACAGCAGGATGAAGGGAGGATAAGCTGGATGCAGTTGGGAAAGCTGGGTAGGACCAATATGGCTGCCACAGGTCGCACCCAGCTTTCCCAGACTCCGGAGTATGCACATCTCTCTTGTTATGTCTTGCTATCAGAATTTTGGGGAAAGACGGTGATGACCCCAATCACCAGAGAGACTACAGATGTGGCAGAGCTGGGTGCCCGTTGTTATGACAATCTAACAATGGGCACCCAGCTCTGCGAGATCTGTAGTCTCTCTGGTGAAAGGGGTCATCATCGCTTGATGGGTGACTTGTGGGGGTCTCTGCCAGACATTCCAGGAGATTACTGGGGGCGTCCTGCCAAAAGGGAAGCTGCAAAAGTAAATCCAAAATCTGATTAATGGCCGGAGCGGTAATGAGGGCGACGAGTGTCAGCATTAGGCTTCGGTATCATGGCCGCCTGACAATCCTGCGCTGACCCCTGCTGTCCACTCCGGGTACTGCACGTGCAGGATACCATCGCTAGGGACCTGTCTGATATCGGGGTCATAGAGGGTCCAGTCTGGGCTCATGGAAGGGGGTAACGTCCCGCACAGGAGGTTCTATAATGTATTTTTGTATGTTCTTGTCTCTCCTTCTGTAGGTATAAAGTTCTTAGCTTATCAAAGGGAATTGATGATGTGGGTGTAGTGAAGTGGGACCTGGCGCTGTGCCTCCTGCTCACTTGGGTCATCTGTTTTTTCTGTATTTGGAAAGGTGTTCGCTCCACGGGGAAGGTAAGAAAGAAGATGGCGCCGGGGTCATTGGGGTCTCACTAACTGAACGTTGCATGTGTGACATGTCAGACGTATCGCTATTAACCCACAGAGACTGACGCCACCCCAGGTGCTGTAGCTAGCCGCAGTCAACCCCCCCACCCCGACCACATGTCACAGCTATCCCGCAGTCACCCCCTGACCACGTGGCACAGCTATCCCACAGTCACACCCTGACCACATGTCACAGCTATCCGCAGTCACACCCTGACCACATGTCACAGCTATCCGCAGTCACACCCTGACCACATGTCACAGCTATCCGCAGTCACACCCTGACCACATGTCACAGCTATCCCGCAGTCACCCCCTGACCACATGTCACAGCTATCCGCAGTCACCCCCTGACCACATGTCACAGCTATCCCGCAGTCACCCCCTGACCACGTGGCACAGCTATCCCACAGTCACTCCCCGACCACATGGCACAGCTATCCCACAGTCACTCCCCGACCACATGGCACAGCTATCCCACAGTCACTCCCCGACCACGTGGCACGGCTATCCGCAGTCACCCCCTGACCACGTGGCACAGCTATCCCACAGTCACCCCCCGACCACGTGGCACAGCTATCCCACAGTCACCCCCCGACCACGTGGCACGGCTATCCGCAGTCACCCCCTGACCACGTGGCACGGCTATCCGCAGTCACCCCCTGACCACGTGGCACAGCTATCCCACAGTCACTCCCCGACCACGTGGCACGGCTATCCACAGTCACCCCCTGACCACGTGGCACGGCTATCCCACAGTCACCCCCTGACCACGTGGCACGGCTATCCCACAGTCACCCCCCGACCACGTGGCACGGCTATCCCACAGTCACCCCCCGACCACGTGGCACGGCTATCCGCAGTCACCCCCTGACCACGTGGCACGGCTATCCGCAGTCACCCCCTGACCACGTGGCACAGCTATCCCACAGTCACTCCCCGACCACGTGGCACGGCTATCCGCAGTCACCCCCTGACCATGTTTTGTGCCCCCACAGGTGGTGTATTTCACGGCTACGTTCCCGTTCATCATGCTTCTTGTGTTACTGATCCGTGGGGTCACCCTTCCAGGAGCTGCTGAAGGGATCAAATTTTATCTTTACCCAGACATTGAGCGCCTAGCCGACCCTCAGGTGAGTGCACCGGGTATCTGTTAGTATGATCCCCATGAAGATAATGCAGCCATACGGGAAGTGGTGATACTGGCACTGCCCATGGTTCAGGTTAAAAAAAAAAACCTTGATCCTCTAGGTCTCTTGTATTGGCCCCTCTGGGCTCCAGCAGCGACTCTCTGCTCTTGAGGATGTCACATACATTCAGTTCATCCCTGGTCTCGGAGCCGCTGCTGGAACTCGAGGGGGGGTACAAGTCATGGGGGCGCCGGCAGTGACTTGCCTGTGACTGTCCGTCTTCTCTCCCCATAAGGTGTGGATTGATGCTGGCACCCAGATCTTCTTTTCTTACGCCATCTGTCTGGGAGCCATGACGTCCCTGGGGAGTTACAACAAGTACAAGTACAACTGTTATAGGCAAGTCAGGGCTGCGAGGGGGAGGGGGGCTGCGGGATTTGCTGTTGGTCATTAACACTGCTCCGTGACATGTGTGTGACATAGGGACTGTTTGCTGCTGGGATGCCTCAACAGCGGTACCAGTTTTGTGTCTGGCTTCGCAATTTTTTCCGTCCTGGGCTTCATGGCACAAGAGCAAGGGGTGGACATTGCAGATGTGGCGGAGTCAGGTACTGTATGACCACGACACGGTGAGGGCTGTCACCGACAGCTGGAGAGTGACCGAACCCCTTCCCTACCATTCATGCGAAGCAAAACACAAATCATTCCCCAAATTTGCGCGCGTCCACTTATATACTGCACCGATCCCAGGACGAGTATCGGTATCGCATCTGTTATTGGGGTACAGATAAACACCCCTGGTACAGGAGAGAAGACCCCTATACAGCTCTCGGGGGGTTTATAGTACTCTGGGGGAGCGCTGTAGCCCTCCCTGCAGCACAGAGGAAGGAAGCGGGACCTGATCTTGTGCCGACTCTTCTTCCTCTGCACTGACGGATACCTAACGCCACAATACTCCGGGTCCCCCCAGCTTTGTCTGGACCCAAGAGCTAACCATCTGTAATGGTGCAGTGCCGCCACCACCCCCTGGAGACATCTTGGTGCCATTCATTAATATTTGGGATCCTGCGGATGGAGGACGGTGCGGATATCGCTGCATCCAGCATGAGCCTTCATATATACCAGAGCAGGGGTGCGAGGGGTGGCCACCCCCTCCCTGTATGTGCCACCAGGTTCTTAAACTTCTAAGGGAGGAGACGTGACCCCCAAAAGTTGCCAAAAGTCAACTGCATAGAGTGTAACGTCTTCATGGATGGTTTGTACTCCTGGCACCTGATATTGTGATGTGTGATACGTACAATGTTGTGTCCTTTTATTGTTACATTGTATCTTCTACTCCAATCACATCCAGAGCAGCCGCTTCCGGGTCCTTGCTGTATTGTTCACATGTATCACATAATTTGCATGTTGGTCATAGCAGCAGATAGTGTGACAGCATAGCCTTTCATTGCCTCCCAGTCACCACAGGGGGGCGACACATGGTCTGGTATTGTCATGGAAGCGGCTCTGGGAGAGTCGTCCTAGAATTGCTGGAGGTGGGACACAGCCTGAAGAGTTAGGGGTGAGAGGAAATGTCACATCAGGCAGGAATAGCCCCAGTGCATGCTGGGATTTGTAGTCCTGCCTGGCTCGGTCATGATACAGGCAGAGCGCCGCGTCCGCCATCTTGTACAGACTTACATTGAGTGTCTTCTCTCCCACCCCTTCCCCTTCTCTTATTCTTTTAGGTCCTGGCTTGGCGTTCATCGCGTACCCCAAAGCCGTCTCCATGATGCCTCTGCCCACCTTCTGGGCCATCCTCTTCTTTATAATGCTTCTGCTGCTTGGACTGGATAGCCAGGTAAGTGGCCTCTTACACATTGGGGCTCATTTACTAAGGACTTTCCACGTTCTTTTAGGTGTAAACTGCCTGCACAGGTATTTAAGAAGTGTCCACATATGTGTCGCACGTGACCCTTTTGTGGTGCTGCTGCGCTATTCTTCACACGGCACAAATTTCTGCACTGAAGGGGGTCCGAAAGAAGTGTGTCGCACGCCCCATGTTAAAGATGCACCAAAAAAAGTGGTGCCCTTTATTAGAGCAGTGCAGGGGGCACCAGATTCATGAAGAACGTGCGCCAAAAATCCTGAATCTGGCGCCCCCTGCACACTACACAGGACACTACACCTAGAGCACACTGCACGCGGCACACATGATAGGCTTTGATACTTTCTGCTAAGACGGCCTATCACACATGGTAGACTTAGATACAGCAGTTAAGCAGAGTGGGCTTAGATACACCCTGGGGCCATGTAATGTGGTGATGACCCTCAGTCTCTTCTCCTCTTCTCTCGTGCAGTTTGTTGAAGTTGAAGGACAGATCACATCATTAGTTGATCTGTACCCGTCCTTCCTACGGAAGGGTTACAGGCGAGAGATCTTCATCGCTATCATGTGTTTCCTCAGCTATCTTCTGGGGTTAACTATGGTCACAGAGGTAAGTCGCCAGGACCCCCATAGTCATGAGCTCAGCCCTGGATGGGTGCTATTAGTCATATATTTAGGGGTCCTTTTCCCTCCCCCATTCAGGAGTTGGGGGAGAGGAATCAGAATGGGGGGAAACGGATAAAGCCCAGAATCTTAATATTTAAAGGAGTCCCTGGCAGCGTCCATATGGGTCTCCGTCTCCTAATTTACCATCCCGGTACCAGGCGGCCCGAGGCGACATCTTTGACTTGTTTGCTAGCATTTTCCTCTCTCGTTAAAGTGATTCCAGTTGATGACACCCACCATTTGTAGGAACCCATATATCTGTGCGCTTCTTAAAGGGGTGGTCTGACATGTAAGGCTCTGATGTATTCTGGTGACCCCTCTCTCTCGTCCCTCACAGGGCGGCATGTACGTTTTCCAGCTTTTTGACTACTATGCAGCGAGCGGTGTCTGCCTCCTGTGGGTTGCATTCTTTGAATGTATTGCTGTAGCCTGGGTTTATGGTAAGCTCCTGCCATGTAAGGTGACTGCACCCTGACACCCATCCTGGTGCCTCTATGTCACCCTGCTCTTCACCCCCACAGGCGCTGATAAATTATATGACAACATTGAGGACATGATCGGGTACCGGCCAGGACCATGGATGAAGTGGAGCTGGTGCGTCATCACTCCTCTGCTCTGTGTGGTGAGTGCGCCTCCTGCAGGGTGATTCAGGTCACTGCAGGGCATTGGTGTCAGGATAACCTCATTAATGCCGCATTGCATTGTATTTGCAGGGCTGCTTCATCTTCTCTTTAGCCAAATACACCCCTCTGACGTACAACAAGTATTACACGTATCCAGACTGGGCCATCGGACTGGGCTGGGCCCTGGCGCTGTCCTCCATGATGTGTATCCCACTGGTTGTGGTGTATAAGATTGTGCGCGCTGAAGGATCACTGATAGAGGTATCTAAGCTGATCTAACCCCCGGGTCACTGTCCTGCACCATCTATCACTTCGCCTTTTCTAATACTTTGATGTCTTTTTGTTTGTTTCCAGAGGATAAAGTCGGTCACGGCCCCGAGAGACGTCAATCGCTGGGCCAAGGCCTCGGAGGGGTCTGCACCCATCTGCCCCAATGGCGGCCACATGAAGCCCACACACGTCATAGTGGAGACCATGATGTGACTCCGTGCGGAGGTTTACTAACCCTCTCCTTAGATTCAGGTTTTTGGAGATCTCTATTTGCACTAGATTTCTGATTTGTTGCTCTCGTAGAGAACTTGTATAATATGTGTGCGCACGTGCGTATTTTGTATGACTTTGTAGTGAGCCCCTGATCTCTCTGTGCAGAGACGGACTCATCACCAGGAGATTTTACCTTTTTATATATTTTACTGATCTTTTATCTCTTGTATCTACCTCCGGCCCATATACACACAACGCTTCCTCCCGAGCTGATCCCCAGTACTGGCCCCACACACCCCCCCAAATCATGTAACAGCAGGATCAGGAGTGATCAGCATCTTACATGGAGACTTCACTTCTCTCATAATGATCCTCTCTAGTCACTACCAGAGCTGCGTTTATACTGTGCTCTGATTTCACACCTCACTACATCCCCTGCTGGTTTACTCATGGTATTGCATCTAACAAATCCTGACAGCAAGTAGCAGAATTAGCTCTGGATGGGATTTAAAAATCTGAATTGATGTCATACAAGATTGATACAAACGTAAAAGCGCTGAAAACTCAATTATTATTTCTGGATCCAGTCCCTAGAGGATCAATATAAGATTAGCGGGGGTCGGATTCTGATTATGAAGAGAGGGCAGTGCTCATATGATGAAGTCTTGTACACTTTACCAAGAACAGCGCCATACGTTGTATAGTGGATATACTTGGTATTGCAGCTGCACCACGATCATGTTAACACAACCCTAAGGGTAGATGATCCTCAAATAAATCCCTCTGTAACATGAGAAATGCTGCTCATGCGTGATCCTGCGCGGTAAAGGCTTATTATACCTTCACCTGGCGAGGATTTCTGTCCTATTCTCCGCACCTATTGGACACATTCATCCCTGCGCACCTAAAACAGGTCATGTGATCTTATAATAAGCGTTTATCTTATATTTTTTTAAGTTTTGCAAAATGTTTAAAAGGATTTTATAATTTGGTAACAATTTATTTTTTTTGTATTTTGGAAAAAATGTTTCATTTGTGGCTGAGAACTGTGACGTATTCGCTTCCACGCAGCAGTTTGTGAGGATGTGGCCCTCCAGGAGGTGACATGAAGGGAGAGAAGTTGTGTCATCGCTGCGGACAGGACTCCTGGGAGAGTCAGAGAGAGTCCGGATGACTCTGTCTCAGGCCGCGGTCACACGGTGCGTTCTCGGACTGACAGCGCAGGAGTTTTGTGTGGTTACCCTGCGATTGGCCGGTTTGAATCTGTTTCACAGCTGCCTACACTTCCAGAAATGAAGAAAAAACAGGTTCATACCAGCCAAACGCAGGGTAAACGTACAAAACCGTATGCGCTTTCTATGCATTTAACCCCTTAAGTATGCAGCCAGGTTATAGCTTAAGGCTCAGCGCCAGTTTTTAAATATTCTAATTTGCATCACTATATGTGGTTATAACTTTTGAACAATTTCACTTATCTCAAATTTTGATAATTTTTTTCGCCACACGTCCTTCATTGTAGTGGTAAATTTTTTCTGATTTTTTTTTTTTGCGCTTATTTATTTTTTAAAAATGTAAAAACTGATGGATTTTTTTTGAAAAATTTTCCATTTTCAAAATTCGAAATCATCGCGTTTTTTGGGCAGATCGATTTACTGCCTAAATATGTTGCATTTCCCATATGTCTTCTTTACGTGTCCATTTCATTCATTTTGATGTCACGCGGCTTACAAACGGAACGTCGGTTTTCCATATTTTCAAGATTTTTAGAATTGACTTTTTTTTTAAGGATCATTATTATTTTTAATGAAACTAATATTAGAACCCTTCCCCCTCCAGCCTATATATCAACCCATTTTCATATCTGCAGCCCTCAAACTAGTAGAAACTGCTTTTTAAGAAAGTTGTTAACCCCTCGAGATCTCCATGGAGACTAAAACAAAGTGGCGATGAAATTTAGAATGGTCCAATTTTGTTGATTATATATTAGAGATATATTTTTAACCATAATTTCCAAAATATAAAAAGTGACAACCCATCATAACATTTTTTTTTTCTGCGATTTCTCCTGAGCACGGAGACACATGTGGGTGCACAGCAAGGTGAAGGAGGGACCTGCAGCTGCCAGTTTTGTCCTGTAGACATCGAGCCCTTTTGTAGGATGTAAAATTTCAGTTTTTCCGTTGGTCGGACCACGTGTGGGCAATTTGTTTTGCTGGATGAGATGTATTTTCCAGCGATACCATTTTGGGGTTGGTATCTCCTATTTTTGAAAACTTTTTTTTGGGTGTGGAGGAGTAGAAAAGCATCAATTATGTAATTGATTTGACATTTTTTTTTGGTGTTCACCATAAAGCCTAATAAATACGATTACATGGGATACCATACATAGATACATTTCACTAAATTTCTCAAGATAAAACTTAATATGGAGAAAAACCTATTATTTTTGCATCGCCGCCTTCCGAGTGGCATAACATTTTTACTTTTTGGCTACGAAGCTGCTTGATGGCTTGTTTTTTTTCGGGACGTGTAGTACTTTGCAACAGTATCATTCTGGAGTACATATGTTTTTTTAATTGAATTTTTTTGTGGGATTAAATACATAAAAATCATAATTTTTGATGGGTTTTTAACCTTAATTTTGTTACGGCATTCATTGTGCGGGTTCAATAATTATTTACTTTTATTGTGCGGGTTGATACGGACACGGTGATACTATGTGTGGGGTTTGTGTTATGATTTTGACACATTTTTTGCACATTTACTTACCCGTCCCGATCCCTGCCGTGCGTTGTTTGGCGAGGATTTGGGTCTGCTGCGATTCACTAAGATCGTGCGTCCAATTTCCTGCATGTGTTTCTTCCCCCGCTGGAGTTCACCTTCTTCTTCCCGGTGCATGTAAGTGCTGATCTTGTGACGCAATTTGCTTTTTAAATTACGCGGGTTGTCCGACGGCCACGCCCCGGATTTGCCCCCGGCGCCGATGCGGCACAATCCGGTCGCGTGCGCCAAAAACCCGGGACAATTCAGTAAAAAAAGGGGGGAAAAAAACGTGAAACCCGCCAAAAATGCGCCGTTCGGACCCATAGTAAATGTGCCCCTATGTGTCTCTTTATATGTTATGGGGCTTATGGGCATTTTTATTAATTTCTTTTTTAATGAATAACATTTTTCTTATTACTTTTTTTGCTAGTTCCACCATGGGACATGAACAAGCAATCATCTGATTCATGATAATGCCAGTATTGCAGGGTATTAGCAGTGTCAGCCTATATACATGCATAGACTGACACTGTCTTTGAGATGATGTCGCAGACGGCATCTTACAGGTACTGACTGTCCTGATCAGACCTCAGGGCTGTCTTAGGAGCGATTGGCGATAAGGGGTTAAAAACGCACCAAGAATGCACAGTGTGACCTCATCCTTATGAGTCTGGCCAGGATTTACATAACTTGATCCCATACATCCTGGAGCTCGGTTTCTCTTGTCTCCATCTTCTGTATTGGACCGGTTCACTTTAGATCCTTCTTACCGTGTCCTGGAGAAGGAGAGAGGTTTCGTTTTCCCAGTAGATATTTTACATAATTTTTATTATTTTAGATTTTTTTTTATTGCATTTTTTTCTCCACTGCCAAACGCAAGCACATTGCAACAAAACCTCTGAGACGTAAAGCAGAGGAGATGCAGACGTCTCTGCTGCCATCTTGTGGCGAGATTGAAATTCTCTTCCCTTCATAGATCTGTGGCCCCCACAGTCAGGAGATATGGAGCGCCTCAGCCTGTACATGTCCTGACCATAGATGACCCAATAGTGTCACTGTCTGGGGTATTTCAGAGGGGGATGGGGATAAGATTTGCACATTTTAGGTGCCGTTTTCCCCCACATACTCTCACCATTTTATCTTGCAGCTATTAAAATTCCCAATTGTATGAAGGAAACATGTAATTGTATCTCAAACGAGATCTGGAGGACAAAGTCACGTCATTTGCCCATCAGAGATCCGAAAACGCCAACTGTCTAGTTTAGCTCCTCCCAAAGTGCCATAGCCCTCACATAGTCCCAGTGCTATTTGATTTGCAGTGTTCAGTCTCAGTAATGTGGAGAATATTAACCATACAGACTGCAGCCAGTGTTTGGTATTATCCCTGGAGGAATGTGTAATTCTTACACATCTCTCAACAATACCCAACACATCCCAGTGCACCTAGTAGCCGCAGGACTGTGATAATGTATGTTGGAATACAAATCCATATATATCACAGTCCTGCTCCTACTAACAACATACATAAAGGCCCAGGAACATTACCTAACACTGGCTGCAGAGAGCACAGCAGTGTAAGGACACACCCCAGTGCACCTAGAGAAGCTACAATCCTGGAATATAAATTAATATCACAGTCCTGCTGCTACTAAGTGCATTGGGATGTGTCCTCACACTATTGTGTTCTCTGTAGTCAGTGTTGGGTATTATCCCTGGAGGAATGTGTAATCAGACCTTTGTGTATCAGACTTCAATTCACAGAGCCCAGCTGTAACATTGTTGGAATATGCGGATCCTAGCAACATATACTATATATGATTACACATCTTTCCGGGGACTAGACAGATCCCAGACAGAAGCACAGAACACAGCAGTGTGAGGACATGCTCCCCCACTACTACAATCCTGGAATATAAATCCATATATCACAGTCCTGCTGCTACTAACAACATATACAAAGGTCTGATTACACATCTCTCCGGGGACAATACTGGCTGCAGTCTGTCTGGTCACACCTACTGACAGGTTCCCTTTAGCACCTTCTGAAGCTTTGTCTTCCACTTTGCGATGTCATTCCTCCATCTTTGGTTGTCGGCAGCCTCTGATCTCTAGTGGTTTTCCATTTCCTATAGTGGAGATATTGTTATGTAATGGCGATAATCCTGCAGCCAGTACAGCTGGGGGGGCCCCACATGAAGACCCCATCCCTTGTAAGAGAGAAGAAGGTGCTACGATTCCTCCCTGAGCCCCGCCCTCCCAGCACTGAGAGGCGGAGCTCTGCTGTTACACACATGGGAAGGGGCGGTACCGATGTGAGGTGTGGCCCTCTAGCTGTCTGGATATCTAGGGCCCCGCTCACTGCTCTGTAAAGCAAATGCGTCACACATTGTGAAAACTGAATGTGGAAAGTTTTTTTTTTTTTTGGATAAAATGTTTCTAAAAATGTATAAATTATATTTAAAAAAAAAAAAAAGCTATAATCTTACAACACACACACACACGTGGTCACAATCCTCACGTCAGTACGAACCCTCCGAGGTGCGGCATTAACCCTTTCCACACTCACCGGCAGTGGGGGAGGGTCACTGATTTCACTGTAATATCCTGTAATGTTAGCGGCTTTTGTAATTAACTTCAATAATAAAACAGGTTTAAATCATGAAAATGATGTGATCTGTGGCGTCATTACTGTGCGGGGGGGATCAAAGAGGACATGGGGGTCCCTGCTATTCTAGAGGAGTTGTCTCAAGTTTAATTGTCTCCTGTGTATAAGAGCTAATTATCTTACCGCCACCCATCAGCGAGACCTGCTCAACCAGCCGAGCAATAGGACAACTATTCTCATCACTGGTGGGGGTCCTAGGGAGCACATCCTGTGGATAGGGGAGAACATTAAAACTTGGACTCATCCCTTTAAATAGTAGCTTTCATTAACAGTGCAGATGGATTGTAGATGGTTAGAAACACTCTTTTAAGCAAATTGTCCATAAATAAGTATCAACCCCATTGGAGAACACAGATGAGGTGTAGATGGCGGCTGCTCCTCCGACTGACTTCACTACAAAAGAGAACAAACAAGCCTGCGGAGAGGGAAGAAGCATCTGCAGGAGGCAATCCAAGCTGAATGTGTAATGGCCTCACAATAGATAGTAGTATGGAGGAAAATTTAACCCAAAAGGTGGACGTCACATTTGAAGGAATATTATTAACCCCTATTGTTTGAAATGAGTGACAAGTCGAGTATCCATACTGCCACTCTGTTCACCATCTGCGGCAGGTAGCGGAGCACTGTGTATGCTTGAATGGGGAGTAGTGGGCATCCCTGCATGTTATACCCTATACCATGGATACAATTATGATGAGAGGATCCGAATATTGGTGACTAGTAGTTAGGGGTGTCAGTTTGCTGCACAGGCTCTAATATGTCTGAGTCGTGCAGGACGCAACCAAACCCCGGACCAAAACTTAAAGTTCGGAACTGCGCATCTCTAGATATAAGCGGATAAAAACTTCCATAATGGCGTGACCTCCAGGGACTAGAGGTTCTGCAGTCACATTACTATACAGTAACATTTACCTTCTGTTTCGAGTAAAGAAAATCGCCCCACGCGTGTAAAATTCCATATTTTATTAATAAAACCCCATTTTTCCACAATATTCCCATTTTCTTTTCATTTTTTTTTTTTAAATACAGAAAAAAATATTTACAAATGTGCCCATAACAGGAATAAAATAAAAGTTCTCCAGCTCCTGTCATCTCGTCGCATTGTGCTTTCCTGAATACATAAGAAAACCTAAATCTGTAGAAAAATACTTTACAAGTTAAGTTTTACTCATACGGATAAAAATACTCCTCTGGTAATGCGGGAAACGGGACGAGATCATTGGAAATGCATAGGAAAGAGTACAGGGAGACCATAGCTAAAAACCCAGGACTGGGGGAGCTCTGTACCCACAAATATTGCATATAAAAATACCTTCGGTCCCTGCTATGGCACATGACGTATGGCAGAATGACGACGGTGTGGGGGGGCTATAGGGAACGCACAGTGCAGTAATACTGGCCATACTGAAAGAGGCGGCCATATTAGCCCGTAACCTTGACCTTCAGTCACTTACCTGGGTAGAGAGTAATAAGCTAGGTAGGTACTCTGGCAGCCATCTTGCTAGGTGAAGTATCTTTTATATTAGTGACTGCCGGCAGTTGTGTAACTACAACTCCCAGCATTACCAGTAGCTACAAGACATCTGGAGATTAAAATGGCTGCCATGACAATGTCACTTGAGATCAAATATTACATAGAACGTCACATTTTTCAGTGCCTTCTAATTATTTAAAATACTTAATTTGATAAAAATATGACTGCATTAGTCATCAGCTTATAAAAGGCTGCCAAATTACCTCAGAAATCTTCACTGGTGGCTGAAAATATTGTCAGAAGTTGTTAAAAAGGCTTCTCCAGAGACTAGGCCTCACTTAGCAACAAGTGGAGGAGATAGAAGTGCCCATAGCAACCAGTAAGATCTCAGCTTCTAACACCTCACCAGCATTGAAGGATGGATTCTGATTGGTTGCTACGGTCAGCATGCGCTGGTTGTCGCCCGTCTGACCTAAATTTGTGCTCTTTTTATGCTCATATTCTTGGTGCCAGACGAACTTACTGGAAAGCCGGCAGCCATATTAGTTGTGGTCCCCTCATCATGAAATGGCGGCATGCTACATCACTAATCACTCCTGTCCCCGGGTACACAGCTTTTGTCCCTGAACATGGGGTCTTCAGTAACAATAACAACATTTACGCTTATGACCTGTGGACGCCATAGCAGTCAGTGTCAGTGCCATCTCTCACTGGTTTCTATTCCCATTATTGGACAAATCTCACAAAACACAAAATGGCGGTGTGTGTGGTACAAGAGTGAAGAGCGTGTTGTGGGGGCACTATAATAGTATAATACTGTGCACATGGAAGAAACGTGTGGTCCTGGCACCATCTACGGCGCCGAGTTGTGGCCCTTGAAGTGCATTGTGGGTAAAAGTAGTGTTTTTGGGATATATTTGTGCTGGAAGTTGTAGTTCTTGGCAGGTCGCCGTCCGGTGAATGATGTGAGGAGATAGGAGGGACATTTTGGTATTGTGGTGGCGGCCATATTTAGAGGATCTATTTTTTGTGTTGTGGTGGGGGTGAAATCTTACAAATCAATAAATACTAGGAAGGTGAGGGGCGTAAAGTGCGTCAGTGTTTACACTATAATGTGGGGGGCAGGGGTGGGAGTCGGGGGGATTCAACTTATAAATCAGCAACCGCATGACACACACATTGCACAAAGCACAGGGTTATCCGGATCGGGAAGAGTTGTCCTATTACTAACATGAGGTATAGAACCCATAGCACCATGAGAGAGGGATGGATCTCCAACACCAGGACCGGCGCCAGAATAAGGGGGTAAAGGAAAGGTGCTGAGCAATGAGAGCGTCGCCAACGTGCGCCAAGGAGGAAGGAAGGAGTCTCCATTTGTACTGACTGGCTGCGTCTTCCAGGTGAGTATGGGGGGGGGGGGGGGTCACATTTCAGGCTTCTCAGAGGGTCTTTGTGCTTGTCTTGGATTCTAAACTAGTGGGGTGTTTGAGGGTCTCCTCCCGCACCCCGCTGGGCAGAGGCTTCCGGCTGATGACCAGGTCTAACCTGTCCCCAGCGTCGGACAAGAGAGGCACTGCCAGGCAACAGTCAAAATCCCGTGTGCGCACGTGGTTCACCTGGAATGGGAGACACAAGCGGGAACAGGTCACCCCCTAATATCACCAGTCCACACGTCCCCACAATAACTAGAGGGTCCCGAGTCCTCAGCCTGAGGAGTCATGTCTCCTACACTGACCTGCAGAATCCTGTCGTAAGGCTGAAGACCACTCCTGTCTGCTGGACCCCCAGGACGGATCATATTGACATAAACACCTTTGTCTAGAAGCCCATCCGAGACACTGAACCCAAAATCATCCGTCTCCAAATCCTTCATCACGGTCACCTGCAGGGACAGACAGAGGTTACACTCAATCAGTAGAGTCATGGCATCGGGGCACGGTGGTACCAATCAGATATGGTCACAGACCACGCAGGTGTGATGGGAGACCCCCCGACACCTACCCCCACCATTAGGGTGATACCCACAGGATTGTTACATATGAAGTAGCTGTTTGTTGCATCACCTTCAGCAGTTCTGCAGCAGTGGGTACATCTTGGCCGTCATCTTTCAGGATTTTGGGGTCCTGGTTGAGCTTGTTCTCTTTTTTGGGGCTGTTTTTGGAGTGATGGGAACCTCCTTTCCGATACAGGAAGCGGCTACTGGGATTACAGTTTTCTAGGAGCAGTTTGCTGCCATCAAGACCAATGCTTTGCACGCTGCCAGTCATGATGGAAGCCTAAGAGGTGAGAAAAGTATATAAATCAGTGGGCAACACCCCAAAAGTGTGGGGATGAGCCCCCAGTGCACTTAGAGAAGCTACAGTCCTGCTGCTACTAACACCATACACAAAGGTACGATGGCAGTCGTGTTATTTATTGCCCCTAGAAAGATGTGTAATCATACTGCTGTGTGTGGTGTTAGTAGCAGCAGGACTGTGAAATATGAATTTATACTCCATAATTGAAGTTTCTCTGGGGGGAAATGGTGGTATCCCTTGGAGAGATGAAGTCTGCAAGGTCACACCTGCTGACAGGTTCCCTTAGTACGTGTCTATGGCAGAGATTACGTCTCCTGTAAGGCACCATAGTAGAACATCCTCTGTGCAGACAGTGGAGCAGCACGACTCTGTATTCCTTTGTGTTCCTTCTATTACAATCCCTCAGAACTTACCTCTATCTCCCTGAGGAGCTCTGACTGTCCACACGTTTCCAGGTCTTCCAGAGCTTCTCCGAATACTCTCCAAAAACCATCATCGTGCTCGCTCTCCAGGCCGTTGGGTTGGCTGGGGTATCTGTTGAACCAAACATGGTGAGTCTTCAGGAGCGTCTTCCCAGCGCCATTGCGGCTCACACTCTCAGGTCTTCCGATACAAGGTCACAAATCATGAGCGCTCACTGCGGGGCCCCACTTATCCCGAAAACTGTATGCACTCACCAGAGGGGGCAGGAGGCTGGAGGTGAGGAGGACATGCAGGTGAGAACACACAAGATGGGGTGAGGAGGGGGTGACACAAATAAAATTAGCAAAACAGGAGGCCCCTTGGGTGGTTAGGACACAGGAGGAGGGGTGATGGGTTCAGAGCAGAGACATAGAACACCTGGGGAGAGAGAGAAACACAGAGAGGAGAACAGAGACGAGGTGAGAAAGTCATGATGGAGAAGAACCTCCAGGTATCTATGGGGGGCAATCATCAAACCACGTGTAATGGTGGATGGAAGGAGGGGTTTAGTGGGACCCTAACTCCACGTATACAATGAACATTGTAATGAAACATCCTGCAACATTACAAATCTCTGCTTGCTGTGATCAGTGAATGGCGACATCAAGCGCCTGAAATCAGGGTTAGCAAAACTATCAAGATCATCACAGATACATTGTAACCGTTTTTTTATTCCCTGCACTGATACATTGTAACAAATATCAGGAAGGGAGAAGTAGTTTTGCTACTGAAATCTGTAGAAGGAATGTCTAGAAATGATACAATTGTAACAAACCCTCAGCTCCAGGATTAAACAATAATGGCCTGATTCACTGTCAGCAAGCAGAGATCTTTGCACAATGATTATGTTCTTTATTTTTGTATTCAGGAGAACATACAGATCAGTAAGAGGGTACAGGGTGACCTGCTATTCAGGGTGTGTGGAAAGCTGGGTGCCGGGTCCTATGTCCGTTATTTGAGTCCCGGGCTCTTGCAGACACATACCGAGCTGGCTTGTCCCACTCCTCCTCATTGAAGCTGCCGTCCAGGAAGGGGTAACTCTTCCGGTGTTCTGCAGGGGGGGTGTTCATCTTCTGGCGGCTCTGCCTCCACTCGTGAGGATGTAACGAGAGTCCCACAGCCTGATGCATGTAGTTACCTGCAGGGGGCAAAGTGCACAGAGTCAGCCAGGAGCCCAGGACAGTGCAAAGTATAGAGGAGGGGTCCTGGAGGGGGGCAGGTGTGAACAGCAACGAAGGGGCTACAGTATCTCAGCCTCTCCCACCTCCTAGAAGGAATCCAGAACCAGAACCAAGCTACTACTCCCACTAAAAGCCTAGAGGTGGGCTGTGGAGCTGCTGAATGCACAGCAGTGTGAGGAAACACCCCCAAGTGCACTTGGAGAAGCCACAATCCTGGAATATAAATCCATATATCACAATCCTGCTGCTACTAATAACATACATAAAGGTCTGATTACACATCTCTCCAGGTACAATACCAAACACTGGCTACAAAGAGCACAGAGCACAGCAGTGTGAGGACACCTCCCCATATACTTTGGCCTGAAATATAAATACATATTTCACAGTCCTGCTGCTACTAACCACATATACACAAGTGTGATTACTCATCTCACCAGGGACAATACATAACACTGTAGTCTGTATGGTCACATTCACGTGGTCTGCTGACTATTTCACAGTCCACGTCACTTAAAGGGAAAGTCTGGAACATCTTGGTGTATCGGTGGATAACTCTGCTCAGTTATGAGTAATTGTCTTCTTACCATGGCTGCCATATCCTGCATCAATACCAGACCCATCCCATGACTCCAGAGCGCTGTCCACACTGGGGATGGTGGTAGAGTAGATCTCTGATAACTTGCTGGTCTTCTGGGAGTCAGTGAGGTCGTCTTCGGGGTCACTCCCTTCATTTACTCCATCCGAGAGCTTCTGGGACGGAGGTCCTGGGAGACAGAGACTCAATGTATAGGACTCTGATCAGGACGATCGCCCCAACCCCAAAGCTGCACCCAACTCCGCCCATAAATGCACCCCCATAGCTGCACCAACCCCCCCCCCATAGTTGCACCCCTCCTTCCCCCCATAGCTGCACCCCCTGCAGGACACTCACTCTCCGCTTGCTTCTTGATCTTGAGGGTTACGGTCTCGCCCGCCATCTGCAGCAGGTGAATGGCCTCGCTCAGCGGTTTCCCCTTTAGACTCATGTTGTTGATGGCCAAGATCCGATCTCCGATGTGAATTGCTCCAGTTCTGTAAGAAAAATGAAAAAATAAATGAATCCCACTTATGACGATCAGTAATGCTGCAGGTACCAGCTACAATATCAGCTGCAGCGTGGGGACCTTCTTGCCTGCCATACACAGGGTTGTTTTAGGGCCCTCTGCCACCTCCGGAGGTCAGGAGAAGTACTGCAGGTACTTTTGACCTTGGGGCCCTGTGAGATTAGTCTCCCCCATATCCCACCTTTCTGCGAGTCCCCTCTTTGTGAGGCCAGAAATAACAATGGGGTCAAAGGGTTCTTCTGTCCCCGATATCGTAATACCCAGCGGCCCGCCGTATCGCTTCAGCTCCACCGTGTATATGATGGCGCCAGTCGTTTCCTGCTCATCTGCAAAACAACCAAAGAGGAAAAATGTAGATTATCAGCGAGATTTATACAGGATAAGAGCCAATTACTATGAATCCTACAAATTACTTCTATACAATTATCTGAATGTTTATTACATGATGGTGGACGTGCCTCCTGCTATACACCGTGACCACCAGGGGGCGCCGTACTGCAATACTACACACCAGGACTATTGTTAAGATTCTTATGTAACATCAATATTTACCATTTTCCTGGATACATTGTATTAATTACTGGATGAGAAGGAGGGTAATAGTCTCAGCTGCGTCTTATTATACCTGAATTATCTTCATCTTTCCTGATCTTCAGTTTAACAAGTTCCTCACACTGACGCAGGATCTGCACAGCATCTTCCATAGAACAATTATCAAGGCGGATGTTATCTATTGCTAATAACTTGTCCCCGGGCTCCAACGTGCCAGTCCTGTAGTGAGGAAGAGTAATGCAGAGTATTATATGTATGTACACAGTGACTGCACCAGCAGCAGAATAGTGAGTGCAGCTCTGGGGTATAATACAGGATGTAACTCAGGATCAGTACAGGATAAGTAATGTCATGTATGTACACAGTGACTGCACCAGCAGCAGAATAGTGAGTGCAGCTCTGGAGTATAATACAGGATGTAACTCAGGATCAGTACAGGATAAGTAGTGTCATGTATGTACACAGTGACTGCACCAGCAGCAGAATAGTGAGTGCAGCTCTGGAGTATAATACAGGATGTAACTCAGGATCAGTACAGGGTAAGTAATGTCATGTATGTACACAGTGACTGCACCAGCAGCAGAATAGTGAGAGCAGCTCTGGAGTATAATACAGGATGTAACTCAGGATCAGTACAGGATAAGTAATGTCATGTATGTACACAGTGACTGCACCAGCAGCAGAATAGTGAGTGCAGCTCTGGGGTATAATACAGGATGTAACTCAGGATCAGTACAGGATAAGTAATGTCATGTATGTACACAGTGACTGCACCAGCAGCAGAATAGTGAGTGCAGCTCTGGAGTATAATACTGGATGTAACTCAGGATCAGTACAGGATAAGTAATGTCATGTATGTACACAGTGACTGCACCAGCAGCAGAATAGTGAGTGCAGCTTTGGGGTATAATACAGGATGTAACTGGGGATCAGTACAGGATAAGTAATGTCATGTATGTACACAGTGACTGCACCAGCAGCAGAATAGTGAGTGCAGCTCTGGAGTATAATACAGGATGTAACTCAGGATCAGTACAGGATAAGTAATGTCATGTATGTACACAGTGACTGCACCAGCAGCAGAATAGTGAGTGCAGCTCTGGAGTATAATACAGGATGTAACTCAGGATCAGTACAGGATAAGTAATGTCATGTATGTACACAGTGACTGCACCTGCAGCAGAATAGTGAGTGCAGCTCTGGGGTATAATACAGGATGTAACTCAGGATCAGTACAGGATAAGTAATGTCATGTATGTACAGAATAGTGAGTATACAGACACTGGGTGACATTCTCTCACCTATGGGCGACACTTCCCTTCTTGATGTCGGATATAATTAGAGGTTCTCCAGGTTTTCTACTCGCTGCAAAGATACAGAAAATATTGTGGTTTCATCCTTTTATTTAGCACATATACAGCAGACGCCTTGTCCCCTATATAAAACATGTACAGCAGACGCCTCGTCCCCTATATAACATATATGCAGCAGATGCCTCGTCCCCTATATAACACATGTACAGCAGACATCTTGTCCCCTATATAAAACATGTACAGCAGATGCCTCGTCCCCTATATAACACATGTACCGCAGAGGTCTTGTCCCCTATATAACACATGTACAGCAGACATCTTGTCCCCTATATAACACATGTACCGCAGAGGTCTTGTCCCCTATATAACACATGTACCGCAGAGGTCTTGTCCCCTATATAACACATGTACCGCAGAGGTCTTGTCCCCTATATAACACATATATAGCAGATGCCTCGTCCCCTATATAACACATATACAGCAGACGCCTCGTCCCCTATATAACACATATACAGCAGACACCTCGTCCCCTATATAACACATGTACCGCAGAGGTCTTGTCCCCTATATAACACATATACAGCAGACACCTCGCCCCCTATATAACACACATACAGCAGAGGCCTCGTCCCCTATATAACACACATACAGCAGACACCTCGCCCCCTATATAACACATATACAGCAGACACCTCGTCCCCTATATAACACATATACAGCAGACACCTCGTCCCCTATATAACACATATACAGCAGACACCTCGTCCCCTATATAACACATATAGCCCATGGCGCATCTCTGCGGCTCCTGGAAGTTCTGGGAAGTGCAGATAATAAATCTCCAGGACAGGAAGAGCGGGAAGAAAATCACCGGATGGGATCGATTCCGCACGGATAATAAACGTCTCATTAATTCCTCGTCCTCTCCGCTGGGGCCGTCGCTTTGGAGATGATTAACGAGGAGAAGACGTGACGGGAAGCTGCGGCAGAGGCTGCGTGCGACACATGACGGGCGCCCGGGGGATATAAACCTCTGTGATATAGGATCCCCCATCCCGGTGATATATAGGGGGGGGGGGACCTAATGATTTCCTATAGACAAGAGGCTTAACGATCGTCACCGTGTCCAGTCATTAGGGGGAGGGGAAATATTAGGACATCTACAGGGGGGGGGGGGGGGGGGGGACATTCAATGCGGGACCATAGACCCTGCCCTATAGGAAGAATGTATAGGGGCCGTCATTCAGCGTATTCACATAAAGGGTTAAGTCCCCCCTGTACTCACAGCTGATGGTGATGCCCAGCTCTACGCCCCTCTTTTTTGGCAGCTTCACGTGGAACGTACCACTGCTCGGGACCACGGACTCTTGGAGGAACCAGAAAAAAAGTGAATCAGTAAGGACGACATAATGGATGGAACTGACCCCATAACATGCATTATACCCCCGCCCATCTATACTCTATATCCGGAGCGCCCCTTTAAGGTCCTGTAATGATGGATCTGACCCCATAACATGCATTATACCCCGACCATCTATACAGTATATCCGGAGCGCCCCTTTAAGGTCCTGTAATGATGGATGGATCTGACCCCATAACATGTATTATACCCCCCCCCCCCAACACCCCATCTATACTCTATATCCGGAGCGCCCCTTTAAGGTCCTGTAATGATGGACGGATCCGACCCACAATGTGCATTATACCCACTATGTATGTACTTTGCAGCGCGCCCCTTTAAGGCCGTGTAATGTTGCATTGCATTGTGGGTGATACACGGGCAGCGCTATATGTGTGTGCACACAGTCCCACGCGCAGGCTGTCACTCTCTGGCTGTTTGCAGACTATCGCTACGTTATCTGTGGGCGAGTGGAGATGCGAATCTCCTCGTCACAACTCACCAGCCACGTCGTATTCGATTTCCAGGACGACCTTGTTGGCGAGCGCGGCGTCTCGCAGGAGCTGATTGGCTTCCTCCAGGGTCCCGTCTTCTGTCAGTATACCATTAATGGAGAGGAGTCTGTCCCCCACCTGCAGGAGGCCGCACCTGGGGGACAAAGATCACGTCATCTGTACTGCGCTACGGCTGCTGCAGCCACATACATAGTATACACAGTATATTCCCAGTATACTCATGTAGTAACAATAGAAATCCACTAGATGTCACTGTCTAAACATTGACCTGCAATATCACAGACTGTCCACCAGATGTCACTGTAGTACTGGAAATAGCAGCAGCCTCACAGCTTCATGTCACATTGGGGCAGATTTACTTACCCGGTCCATTCGAGATCCAGCGGCACGTTCTCTGCGGTGGATTCGGGTCCGGCCGGGATTCATTAAGGTAGTTCCTCCACCGTCCACCAGGTGGCGCTGCTGCGCTGAAAAGCATCTGAACGCGCTGGAGTTCACCGAGCCGGACCAAGTGAAGGTAAGCGCGTCCCAAGCGACACTTTTATTGTTTTAAATGCAGCGGTTTTTCCGAATCCGTCGGGTTTTCGCTCGTCCACGCCCCCAGATTTCCGTCGCGTGCATGCCGGCGCCGATGCGCCACAATCCGATCGCGCGCGCCAAGATCCCAGGGCAATACAGGGAAAATCGGCGCGAATCGGAAATATTCGGGTAACACGTGGGGAAAACGCGAATCGGGCCCTTAGTAAATGACCCCCATTGTATTCCTTATACATCTCCAACATATTCCGCAAAGTTGTGCAAAAATCTCCGCCATCAATCCCTTACAGGAACTTAAAGGGAACCTGTCAGCAGGTGTGACCATACAGACTGCAGCCAGTGAGACGTGTAATCAGACCTTTGTGTATGTTGTTAGTAGCTGCAGTACTGTGATATATGGATTTGTGTGTCAGGGCTGTACAGAGGGCGTGTCCTCACACTGCTGTGCTCTGTGTTCTTTGCTTCGTACTACTCCACAGCTACCCACATCTGTTATGAGTGACCATAGTATTTAAAACCATGCCTGCTACAGCTTTTACTCAGAGTAGACAGCTGTGGAACTGAGCTGTGCGGAGTTCAGGCAAGACAGAACACAGCAGTGTTAGTATAAGTGGATTCACTACAATCCAGGGACATCTAACACTGCTGTGTACTGTCTTGCCTGAACTGAGCTGTTCTACAGCCCTTCTTTCTACACTGAGTAAAAGCTGTAGCAGGCATGAGCTTAAAGGGCATCTACCACCAGGATGCAAGACTGTATGCAAATGAGCCTTAGGGGCTCTAGGCTCCATTAACACCTATAGAGCCTGGAGCCCCTAAGGCTCATTTGCATACAGTCCTTCATTCTGGTGGAAGATGCCCTTTTCTGGTCACTCAGAACAGATGAAAGCACCTGTGGAGTAATACAAACCAAAGAGCACAGGGAACAGCAGTGTGAGGACATGCACTCTGTTCACTTGGAGAAACTACATTCCCGGAATATAAATCCATATTTCACAGTCCTGCTGCTACTAAAAACATACACAAAGGTCTGATTACACATCTCTCCAGGGACAATACATAACACTGGCTGCTGTCTGCACCTGCTGACAGGTTCCCTTTAAATGAGCGAATTTCCATTTTCAAGGGGAGATGAGACAAGTCCTGGACACATTGGAGCCCGGCAGGTATGAGAGGAGGGGGCCGGGCAGAGGAGTAATGAGGGTCACCCCGGCAGAGATACAATATGGCAGCCGCCCCTCAGGCCGAGCCCTGACCCCATTACCGAGGACGGAGCATCAACAATCTCTGTAATGTAGTTATCTGGAGGCAACGCAGCCAGACACAGGAACAGACGAGGGCGAGCGGCGCCTTCATGGGTGTCGATAAAGAAGATAATTAAAATTTGCAGGCAATTAGTTGGGAGCAGAAGCCTGGGAGCAGGGGGCGATATGTGGGGGCACAAGCCTGGGAGCAGGGGGCGATATGTGGGGGCACAAGCCTGGGAGCAGGGGGCGATATGTGGGGGCACAAGCCTGGGAGCAGGGGGCGATATGTGGGGGCACAAGCCTGGGAGCAGGGGGCGATATGTGGGGGCACAAGCCTGGGAGCAGGGGGCGATATGTGGGGGCACAAGCCTGGGAGCAGGGGGCGATATGTGGGGGCACAAGCCTGGGAGCAGGGGGCGATATGTGGGGGCACAAGCCTGGGAGCAGGGGGCGATATGTGGGGGCACAAGCCTGGGAGCAGGGGGCGATATGTGGGGGCACAAGCCTGGGAGCAGGGGGCGATATGTGGGGGCACAAGCCTGGGAGCAGGGGGCGATATGTGGGGGCACAAGCCTGGGAGCAGGGGGCGATATGTGGGGGCACAAGCCTGGGAGCAGGGGGCGATATGTGGGGGCACAAGCCTGGGAGCAGGGGGCGATATGTGGGGGCACAAGCCTGGGAGCAGGGGGCGATATGTGGGGGCACAAGCCTGGGAGCAGGGGGCGATATGTGGGGGCACAAGCCTGGGAGCAGGGGGCGATATGTGGGGGCACAAGCCTGGGAGCAGGGGGCGATATGTGGGGGCACAAGCCTGGGAGCAGGGGGCGATATGTGGGGGCACAAGCCTGGGAGCAGGGGGCGATATGTGGGGGCACAAGCCTGGGAGCAGGGGGCGATATGTGGGGGCACAAGCCTGGGAGCAGGGGGCGATATGTGGGGGCACAAGCCTGGGAGCAGGGGGCGATATGTGGGGGCACAAGCCTGGGAGCAGGGGGCGATATGTGGGGGCACAAGCCTGGGAGCAGGGGGCGATATGTGGGGGCACAAGCCTGGGAGCAGGGGGCGATATGTGGGGGCACAAGCCTGGGAGCAGGGGGCGATATGTGGGGGCACAAGCCTGGGAGCAGGGGGCGATATGTGGGGGCACAAGCCTGGGAGCAGGGGGCGATATGTGGGGGCACAAGCCTGGGAGCAGGGGGCGATATGTGGGGGCACAAGCCTGGGAGCAGGGGGCGATATGTGGGGGCACAAGCCTGGGAGCAGGGGGCGATATGTGGGGGCACAAGCCTGGGAGCAGGGGGCGATATGTGGGGGCACAAGCCTGGGAGCAGGGGGCGATATGTGGGGGCACAAGCCTGGGAGCAGGGGGCGATATGAGGGAGCAGAAGCCTGGGAGCGGGGGCGATATGTGGGGGCACAAGCCTGGGAGCAGGGGGCGATATGTGGGGGCACAAGCCTGGGAGCAGGGGGCGATATGTGGGGGCACAAGCCTGGGAGCAGGGGGCGATATTTGGGGGCACAAGCCTGGGAGCAGGGGGCGATATGTGGGAGCAGAAGCCTGGGAGCGGGGGCGATATGTGGGGGCACAAGCCTGGGAGCAGGGGGCGATATGAGGGAGCAGAAGCCTGGGAGCGGGGGCGATATGTGGGGGCACAAGCCTGGGAGCAGGGGGCGATATGTGGGGGCACAAGCCTGGGAGCAGGGGGCGATATGTGGGGGCACAAGCCTGGGAGCAGGGGGCGATATGTGGGGGCACAAGCCTGGGAGCAGGGGGCGATATGTGGGAGCACAAGCCTGGGAGCAGGGGGCGATATGTGGGGGCAGAAGCCTGGGAGCGGGGCGATATGTGGGAGCACAAGCCTGGGAGCGGGGCGATATGTGGGAGCACAAGCCTGGGAGCAGGGGGCGATATGTGGGGGCACAAGCCTGGGAGCAGGGGGCGATATGTGGGTGCAGAAGCCTGGGAGCGGGGCGATATGTGGGAGCACAAGCCTGGGAGCGGGGCGATATGTGGGAGCACAAGCCTGGGAGCGGGGGCGATATGTGGGAGCAGAAGCCTGGGAGCGGGGGCGATATGTGGGAGCAGAAGCCTGGGAGCGGGGCGATATGTGGGAGCAGAAGCCTCGGTTCATACATTACACGGTGGGGGTCTCAGGTCTCACCTCTCGGCAGGACTGTCCGGCTCGATGAATCGTATAAGAGGAGGAGAGGAGAGGGTCTCTGTGGCAAATATTCCTCCCTGCAGCTGAATACCGAATCCATTGAGGGGGTCCCCGCGTAGGACGATCTCGGTGGTCTCTGTGTGGATGATCTGCCCGCCGGGGCCCACCGTGCTGGAGGCCAGAGATACTGCGGGGACAGGGGGCACATGAGATACAGAGGCCACGGGGCGGGGCACAGCAGTTACCCCGGTGCCCCCTTACTTGAGCTCTTATGGTCCTTCCTCCGCTGGCGCCGCCGGGTCATGGTGGTCCTGGGGCTCATCTGATGTGCCGAGCGGGGGAGGGTGTTGGAATTCTGGCTGCTACTAAACCCTGGGGTTCCCGCTGAGGAAGAGGAAGAAAAGTTTGTGGCGACCAAAGCTAAAAACAAATAAAAAAGAGAACATTCAGTACAAAAACTTTTTTTTTCAAATGTTTACAATTCTCTGCACCTCCTGCTTGTTCAGTGTCTGGATTTGTGATTTGCATTCTATACGGTTTTACTTTTACCCCAAAGCTGCCCCTGTATTATGGAAGCTCTGACTAGCAGAGTTATGAGCGCAGCTCTGCAGGCACTACACATACATTTGCAGTAGTCTTGGTTGGAGGTGGGGTTCCAGGTGGGGGTCTTGCAGTGCCCGGGGTGCTGGCTGTGACAGTAGTTGATGCAGGGGTCCCAGCAGTGGTGGTGGTCACTTTTTTGTACTTTAACTGAAAAAGAAAAACAAGGAGACGAGCGATGAGAAGGACGGCAACAGGCAGCGCTACATAAATCTGCCCCAAAACTGCAAGAAATCATTCTGAAAACACCCGGAGCTGAACTCAAAATTCTGCTGCATTGTGGGAGATGTGTAAACCAGCAGAAGTATAAAGAGCTTCATACTGGGAGCAGAACTATGAATACAGCTCTGGATGTGGCTGCAGTAAAGCAAACCTGAAAAGACAGTTCCTCGCCCCGATTGATCCCCCATGCCCGACAGTTCCTCGCCCCGATTGATCCCCCATGCCCGACAGTTCCTCGCCCCGATTGATCCCCCATGCCTGACAGTTCCTCGCCCCGATTGATCCCCCATGCCCGACAGTTCCTCGCCCCGATTGATCCCCCATGCCCGACAGTTCCTCGCCCCGATTGATCCCCCATGCCCGACAGTTCCTCGCCCCGATTGATCCCCCATGCCCGACAGTTCCTCGCCCCGATTGATCCCCCATGCCCGACAGTTCCTCGCCCCGATTGATCCCCCATGCCCGACAGTTCCTCGCCCCGATTGATCCCCCATGCCCGACAGTTCCTCGCCCGGATTGATCCCCCATGCCCGACAGTTCCTCGCCCGGATTGATCCCCCATGCCCGACAGTTCCTCGCCCGGATTGATCCCCCATGCCCGACAGTTCCTCGCCCGGATTGATCCCCCATGCTGACAGTTCCTCGCCCAGAGTGATCCCCCATGCTGACAGTTCCTCGCCCAGAGTGATCCCCCATGCCTGACAGTTCCTCGCCCGGAGTGATCCCCCATGCCTGACAGTTCCTCGCCCGGATTGATCCCCCATGCTGACAGTTCCTCGCCCGTTTGATCTCCTAGATCAATATGGAATGACTTTCCGGTGCCGCCTTCTTACCTGTATGTTACCCTGCACTACAGAGCGGGTGTTCTTATGGTAATCAATGGCGGCCGGTCTCCCCCGCAGCTGCTGGAGCTGCATTTAGTCACTGACAGCTCTGAGCTCACAGGGGCCTGCAGCCTATAGCCGCTGCAGCACATTGCTCCAACCTTGCCCTATCACATAACAGCCCTTCATGGATGAGAAGACTGACTGCAGGCAGCGGCTCCGACCTTCACTATCACCACCCACCCGGGGCACCTGCAGCACGGACTGACCAGTCTCCGGGGGCCGCAGGGAGAGGCGGCTGTGATGTGCCGGGAGGATCTCCAGCTTCACATTTTCTGTGGTGCTCGCCAGCAGCTGCGTAGCCTCCATCACAGTGCAGTGCTCCGTACTAGTGCCGTCTATGGACAGGATGTGGTCACCGGGGTGCAGCGCCCCACACCTGCAAAACAAGGGGGGCAGGGACAGATGGTAGGGGTAATTAGCTTCAGAGCTGAAATCATCCAAAATCATCTGATGGTTAAATGTCATCTATGTGACTGCACCAGCAGCAGAATAGTGAGTGCAGCTCTGGGGTATAATACAGGATGTAACACAGGATCAGTACAGGATAAGTAATGTCATGTATGTGCACAGTGACTGCACCAGCAGCAGAATAGTGAGTGCAGCTCTGGGGTATAATACAGGATGTAACACAGGATCAGTACAGGATAAGTAATGTCATGTATGTACACAGTGACTGCACCAGCAGCAGAATAGTGAGTGCAGCTCTGGGGTATAATACAGGGTGTAACTCAGGATCAGTACAGGATAAGTAATGTCATGTATGTACAGTGACTGCACCAGCAGCAGAATAGTGAGTGCAGCTCTGGGGTATAATACAGGATGTAACTCAGGATCCGTACAGGATAAGTAATGTCATGTATGTACACAGTGACTGCACCAGCAGCAGAATAGTGAGTGCAGCTCTGGGGTATAATACAGGGTGTAACTCAGGATCAGTACAGGATAAGTAATGTCATGTATGTACACAGTGACTGCACCAGCAGCAGAATAGTGAGTGCAGCTCTGGGGTATAATACAGGATGTAACTCAGGATCAGTACAGGATAAGTAATCTCATGTATGTACACAGTGACTGCACCAGCAGCAGAATAGTGATTGCAGCTCTGGAGTATAATACAGGATGTAACTCAGGATCAGTACAGGATAAGTAATGTCATGTATGTACACAGTGACTGCACCAGCAGCAGTATAGTGAGTGCAGCTCTGGGGTATAATACAGGATGTAACTCAGGATCAGTACAGGATAAGTAATGTCATGTATGTACACAGTGACTGCACCAGCAGCAGAATAGTGAGTGCAGCTCTGGGGTATAATACAGAATGTAACTCAGGATCAGTACAGGATAAGTAATGTCCTGTATGTACACAGTGACTGCACCAGCAGCAGAATAGTGAGTGCAGCTCTGGGGTATAATACAGGATGTAACTCAGGATCAGTACAGGATAAGTAATGTCATGTATGTACACAGTGACTGCACCAGCAGCAGAATAGTGAGTGCAGCTCTGGGGTATAATACAGAATGTAACTCAGGATCAGTACAGGATAAGTAATGTCCTGTATGTACACAGTGACTGCACCAGCAGCAGAATAGTGAGTGCAGCTCTGGGGTATAATACAGGATGTAACTCAGGATCAGTACAGGATAAGTAATGTCATGTATGTACACAGTGACTGCACCAGCAGCAGAATAGTGAGTGCAGCTCTGGGGTATAATACAGGATGTAACTCTATATACTGTATGTTCTGTCACATACATGGTAAATGACTTTGGATATTACTCACCGGTCGACCACACTTGCAGGTTTGACCTTGTCGATGATGATGACTTGCTTGTTGCGGTGGGCTCCGGTGCTCAGGGATATTCCCAGGGTGGATCCGGGGGTCTTGGCTATTTCCACCAGCAGGGGTCCGGATGCGTTGGTCACAGTGTCTGGTGCAGAGATGGAGAGAGGTTTATTCGGTGTTCTGGGGCAGGAGTTATGTACAGACACGTGGCTCCTCCAGGAGTTACTCAGATCCGTGGAGAGGAAGTTGGATCTGGTCCAATCAATTAATTTCCTGCATCAGATGATAATTGGGGTGACTGCGCCTCGGAGGGCTCCGACTTGTTAAATGGCTCCTAGCAAGACGCATCAGTCACCCGCCTCCCAGTCTACTGGGGTGAGGAGAACGGCGGGTCAGCCATCCTAACACTGCTGTGCACACACCACCCGGCAGGACACTGCTGAGCCTACAGCATCCATGCACAGCAGTGCCCCGGAGCCGGCACCTCCAGCACTATAACCTACAATATCTCACCGATACCCTCTGTACACGTCACATAGGTGCATTTACTAGAACACGACTCACCCATAAGAGCCACATCGTACTCAATCTGGAAGATCGCGTCCTGACTGCACTGCCGCAGGATGTTCAGCGCATCACACAGGGGGACATTGTGCAGAGCAATACCATCCACACACAGGATCCGGTCCCCCAACTTCATGGTCCCCTCCCTGCAAGAGCAAAGACAAGATGAGCACAACAGCACCACACACTACACATAGGGGGCAGTATTATAGTAGTGATATTCCTGTACATAGGAGGCAGTATTATAGTAGTTATATCCCTGTACATAGGGGGCAGTATTATAGTAGTTATATTCCTGTACATAGGGGGCAGTATTATAGTAGTGATATTCTTGTACATAGGGGGCAGTATTATAGTAGTTATATCCCTGTACATAGGGGGCAGTATTATAGTAGTTATATTCCTGTACATAGGGGGCAGTATTATAGTAGTTATATTCCTGTACATAGGGGGCGGTATTATAGTAGTTATATTCCTGTACATAGGAGGCAGTATTATAGTAGTTATATTCTTGTACATAGGGGGCAGTATTATAGTAGTTATATTCTTGTACATAGGTGGCAGTATTATAGTAGTTATATTCCTGTACATAGGGGGCAGTATTATAGTAGTTATATTCCTGTACATAGGGGGCAGTATTATAGTAGTTATATTCCTGTGCATAGGGGGCAGTTTTATAGTAGTTATATTCTTGGACATAGTGACTCCACACATCAGAATTGCAATCAACCCTTGTACCCCCCCATGTTGTCCATTGATATGTTGCATATAGTGCTGATACATTATACATGTACAGATCACATTAAAATGCTGTGCAAAACTACAACTCCCAGCATGCCCCTGTAATGTTAAGATTCAAAATCATTCAAGGGATTTTGGCATCAAAACTGTCACCCCTCTAAAGTAATAGATTCTGGAATAGTATAGATACCCTATTACAGTATCTAGTGTTCTGCTGCTTCTGGATTAAAGACATTTTTAAATGTGACATTCAGATCTTTAATCCTGTCCCAGTTACATCTATAATAACTAGAAAAGAATAGTAAAATGTATGTGCACCCCCTGCTGCTAGACGTGGAATGTTCCAGTATATCAGACTAATGCAATCCAAGCAAAACCGACACATTACTTATCCTGTATTACACTCCAGAGCTGCACTCACTATTCTGCTGCTGGTGCAGTCACTGTGTACATACATGACATTACTTATCCTGTACTGATCCTGAGTTACATCCTGTATTATACCCCAATATCCTGTATATCCTGTATTATACTACAGAGCTGCACTCACTATTCTGCTGCTGGTGCAGTCACTGTGTACATACATGACATTACTTATCCTGTACTGATCCTGAGTTACATCCTGTATTATACCCCAGAGCTGCACTCACTATTCTGCTGCTGGTGCAGTCACTGTGTACATACATGACATTACTTATCCTGTACTGATCCTGAGTTACATCCTGTATTATACCCCAGAGCTGCACTCACTATTCTGCTGCTGGTGCAGTCACTGTGTACATACATGACATTACTTATCCTGTACTGATCCTGAGTTACATCCTGTATTATACCCCAGAGCTGCACTCACTATTCTGCTGCTGGTGCAGTCACAGTGTACATACATGACATTACTTATCCTGTACTGATCCTGAGTTACATCCTGTAGATCTTTTATTTTATATAAAAGTAAAAAAAAACATAACAATACAAACAAAACATAATATACAATATATACAATATCTTACCTGCTGGTCCAGCCCCATTCATACCTAGCAAAAATAATAACTTACAATACACCAAAATGAATAAACACCAAATACCACAACCCCCACCCAACCGATTATTACATCCTAAACCAAACCAATAACAAACACAAGCCACACCCACAAATAAACATAAACCCACCCCACACCCTTTTTTTTTTTTTTTTTTTTTTTTAATATATATAATAACAAACACAGAATACACATAACACTACACTAAACTAAATCCCTCGCCCGCACCCTCCCCTTCCCCCCAGACACTGGTCTAACGTCCAAAGTTTGCGTTAAGTAGTCCAGACCAGTGCCCAAGGTCAGTTCGTAAATCCCACCACCATCACCCCCCTCCCAACCTAACACTATGTCCCAAACCCAACTATATACAATATATACAGTAATTACAACACAACATAAAGAAAACAGAATACAAATAAAGTCTAAACAACATCAATCAAAACCACATAAAGCCCAGGTTCGGCGCCTGCAAGCCCAACATCACTACATGCTCAGATACAAAACAAAAATCTACAGTGCAGCATCAGCCCCACACCAGGAGAGGAGATGACAGACTAAGGGACACTAAAGGAGAACCCCCTCCAAAGGAGAGAGGCCCTCCCCGTGCCCCGCCTCTCATACTCCAGAGAGCGCACCTTCACCAGGTCACCCACAATGTTCCTAACCACCTCATCCACCGGGAGGATTTTACGCTGCGTCGATACTAAACACCGTGCGTTCCACGTGTGGTACCTGACCACTAGACTGACTAGGAATAACGTGCAGCGGTCCCGGCCACCCAGGCCTCTGAATGCTCCATAGGCCCACTCCGCATAGGAGAGACCGGCCAACCCGGGCCAATGGATGGAAGCGCCCACCCGGTTGTACACCTCTGTGTTAAAGGGGCACTGAAGCAGGAAGTGGTCCATGCTCTCCAGCAGACCACCGCACTCCTCCCGGGGACAACCCCTTTCCTCAGAGCTCCTACACTTCAGATTGTCCCTCACACACAGCTTTCCATGGAAGCAGCGCCAAGTCAAGTCCCAAAACTTCAAGGGGATCCTGATGGAATTCAAAAGACCTAAACCCACCCCAAGATCCCGACTTGGGCAATCCCTGAGGGCCAGAGGCTTCTGGAAACGGGCAAACAGAACCCTTTTGTCAAGGATTTTCCTCGACATGGTCCTGATCTCCCACATTCCCAGACCCCACCGGCGAATCACCTTCAGAACCGGGGTAGCGTAAGCCGGAAGATGCCCATGTGGTGTACGGAGATCCTTCACTCGCCCTCCTGTCTCCCATTCCTGGAAGAAAGGCCAAAACCATCCCCTGCAGGAGTATACCCACGGAGGAGCCCTCTCTTTCCAGAGGTTTGCTACATTGATCTTAAGAAAGGTATTCACTAGGAACACCACAGGGTTGACCATACACAACCCTCCTTGTCTCCTCGTGCGGTAAGTAACCTCCCTCTTGATAAGGTTCAGCCTATTCCCCCATAACAGCTGGAAGAACAGACTGTAGACCCGAGTCCAGAGGGGTTCTGGCAACATGCACACACTGCCAAGATAAATCAGTAACGGGAGCAGGTAAGTTTTGATCAGATTAACCCTTTCTCTGAGGGTCAAAGACCAACCCTTCCACTGGTCCACCCTCTGAGCGGCGATCTTAAGCCTGCCGTCCCAGTTTTGCATGGGGTAATCCCCCTGGCCAAATTCGATGCCGAGAACTTTGGCAGAGTCTTGGGGCCCTGGAAGAGTGTCCGGGAGATCAAAGCCTGGATCCCCCTCTCCCAGCCAGAGACTCTCACACTTATCCCGGTTGATCTTGGACCCAGAAACCTCTGAGTAGCGGTCAACCTCTGACATCACCCATTGCGCCTCCCCTCCCGAGGACACGAAAATGGTGACATCATCGGCATACGCTACCACCCTTAGAGTGGCTTCCGGTGCTGCCCGATCCATCCCGACTCCCACCAACGGCCCACGATCAACCCTCCTAAGGAATGGGTCAATCGCGAACACGTATAAAAGTGGGCTCAGAGGACAACCCTGGCGAACACCAGACCCGACCTCAAAAGAGCGGCCAATCCAACCGTTCACAAGCGGGAAACTCTCTGCCCCTGCGTACAAAACTTTCAGCCAATTGACAAACTCCCCCGGCAGGCCATACCTCAGAAGGACAGACCAGAGGTACTCGTGGTTAACCCGATCAAACGCTTTTGCCTGATCCAAGGACAGCAAGTACCCCTTCCAGTTACCAGCCCTGCCCTGCTCCACTGCCTCCCGGACACAAAGCACAGCACTAAATGTACTGCGGCCTGGAACAGAGCAGTGCTGGGTCCCCGAAAGGAGCCGGGGCGCAAACTGCACCAGCCGATTAAACAGCACCTTTGCCAAAACCTTTCTGTCCGTATTGAGAAGCGCTATGGGACGCCAGTTCTCAATACGAGATCGGTCCTTACCCTTTGACAGGATGATCAGGGCTGACCTCCTCATTGACTTC